>NC_141001.1:30322456-30730503 GCF_052327205.1 Somniosus microcephalus | reverse complement strand
CCTCTCTCTCCCCCCTCCTCTCTCTCTCTGCCCCTTCCTCTCTCTCTCCCCCTCCTCTCTCTCTCTCTCTCCCCCCTCCTCTCTCTCCCCCCCTCTCTCTCCCCCCCTCTCTCTCCCCCTCCTCTCTCTCCCCCCTCCTCTCTCTCTCCTCCCCCTCCTCTCTCTCTCTCTCTCTCTCCCCCCTCCTCTCTCTCCCCCCCTCCTCTCTCTCTCTCCCCCCCTCCTCTCTCTCTCTCCCCCCTCCTCTCTCTCTCCCCCCTCCTCTCTCTCTCTCCCCCCTCCTCTCTCCCCCTCCGATTCCCTCTCTCTCCCCTCCGATTCCCTCTCTCTCTTTCCCCCCTCCGATTCCCTCTCTCTCCCCCTCCTCTCTCTCCCCCCTCTGATACCCTCTGTTACTGCCGCTCCGACTCTCTCTCTTTCTCCCCCCTCCGATTCCCTCTGTCTCCCTCCTCCGATTCCTTCTCTCTCTCTCTCTCGCTCTCTCTCTCTCTCTCCCCCTCCTCTCTTTCCCCCTCTGATCCTCGCTATCTCTCTCTCTCTCTCTCTCCCCTCCGATTCCCTCTCTCCCCTCCGATTCCCTCTCTCTCTCCCCCTCCTCTCTCTCTCTCCTCCTCTCTCTCTCTCCCCCTCCTCTCTCTCTCTCCCCCTCCTCTCTCTCTCTCCCCCCTCCTCTCTCTCTCTCTCCCCCCTCCTCTCTCTCTCTCCCCCTCCTCTCTCTCTCTCACCATTTGTCTCTCACCCCTCTGATTCCATCTCTCTCTCTCTCTCGCCCATTCCTCTCTCACTCTCCCACTCTTCCCTCTCCCACTCCTCTCTCGCACCCTCTCTCTCCCCGCTCCCAATTCCCTCTCTCCCACTTCCATCTCTCTCTCCCCCTCTTCTCTCCCCCTCCTCCTCTCTCTCATTGCGTCGATTCCCTCTCTCCCTCCCCCTCCTCTCTCTCACCCCCGCACTCCTCCAATTCCTCCTCTCTCCCTCACCAGTCCCTCTCTCTCCCCGCTCCGATCCCACTCTCTCCTCTCCTCTCTCTCCCCCCGATCTCTCTCTGTATCTCTCTCCCCCCTCCGATCCCTCTCTCTCCCCCCTCCGATACCTCTCTCTCCCCCTCCTCTCTTTCCCCCTCTGATCCTCTCTCTCTATCTATCTCTCTCTCTCTCTCCCCCTCCGATCCCTCTCTCTCTCCCCTCCTCCCTTTCCCCCCTCTGATCCTCTCTATCTCTCTCTCCCCCCTCCGACCCCACTCTCTTCCCCTCTGATGCCCTCGCTCTCTCTCCCCCCTCCGATTCCCTCTCTCTCCCCCTCCTCTCTCTCTCCCCTCCTCTCTCTCTCTCCCCTCCTCTCTCTCTCTCCCCCCTCCTCTCTCTCTCTCCCCCTCCTCTCTCTCTCTCCCCCTCCTCTCTCTCTCTCTCCCCCTCCTCTCACTCTCTCCCCCTCCTCTCACTCTCTCCCCCTCCTCTCTCTCTCCCCTCCCCTCTCTCTCTCCCCCTCCCCTCTCTCTCTGCCCCTTCCCTCTCTTTCTCCCCCTCCTCTCTCTCTCTCTCTCTCTCTCTCTCCCCCCTCTCTCTCCCCCCTCCTCTCTCTCTCTGCCCCTTCCTCTCTCTCTCCCCCTCCTCTCTCTCTCTCTCTCCCCCCTCCTCTCTCTCCCCCCCTCTCTCTCCCCCCCTCTCTCTCCCCCTCCTCTCTCTCCCCCCTCCTCTCTCTCTCTCCCCCTCCTCTCTCTCTCTCTCTCTCTCCCCCCTCCTCTCTCTCCCCCCTCCTCTCTCTCTCTCCCCCCCTCCTCTCTCTCTCTCCCCCCTCCTCTCTCTCTCCCCCCTCCTCTCTCTCTCTCCCCCCTCCTCTCTCCCCCTCCGATTCCCTCTCTCTCCCCCTCCGATTCCCTCTCTCTCTTTCCCCCCTCCGATTCCCTCTCTCTCCCCCTCCTCTCTCTCCCCCCTCTGATACCCTCTGTTACTGCCGCTCCGACTCTCTCTCTTTCTCCCCCCTCCGATTCCCTCTGTCTCCCTCCTCCGATTCCTTCTCTCTCTCTCTCTCGCTCTCTCTCTCTCTCTCCCCCTCCTCTCTTTCCCCCTCTGATCCTCGCTATCTCTCTCTCTCTCTCTCTCCCCTCCGATTCCCTCTCTCCCCTCCGATTCCCTCTCTCTCTCCCCCTCCTCTCTCTCTCTCCTCCTCTCTCTCTCTCCCCCCTCCTCTCTCTCTCTCCCCCTCCTCTCTCTCTCTCCCCCCTCCTCTCTCTCTCTCTCCCCCCTCCTCTCTCTCTCTCCCCCTCCTCTCTCTCTCTCACCATTTGTCTCTCACCCCTCTGATTCCATCTCTCTCTCTCTCTCGCCCATTCCTCTCTCACTCTCCCACTCGTTCCCTCTCCCACTCCTCTCTCGCACCCTCTCTCTCCCCTCTCCCAATTCCCTCTCTCCCACTTCCATCTCTCTCTCCCCCTCTTCTCTCCCCCTCCCCCTCTCTCTCATTGCATCGATTCCCTCTCTCCCTCCCCCTCCTCTCTCTCACCCCCTCACTCCTCCAATTCCTCCTCTCTCCCTCACCAATCCCTCTCTCTCCCCGCTCCGATCCCACTCTCTCCCCTCCTCTCTCTCCCCTCGATCTTCTCTCTCTATCTCTCTCCCCCCTCCGATCCCTCTCCCCGCTCCGATACCTCTCTCTCCCCCTCCTCTCTTTCCCCCTCTGATCCTCTCTCTCTCTATCTATCTCTCTCTCTCCCCCTCCGATCCCACTCTCTTCCCCTCCGATGCCCTCGCTCTCTCTCCCCCCTCCGATTCCCTCTCTCTCCCCCTCCTCTCTCTCTCCCCTCCTCTCTCTCTCTCCCCTCCTCTCTCTCTCCCCTCCTCTCTCTCTCTCTCCCCCTCTCTCTCTCTCTCCCCTCCTCTCTCTCTCTCCCCCTCCTCTCTCTCCCCCTCCTCTCTCTCTCTCCCCTCCTCTCTCTCTCTCCCCCTCCTCTCTCTCTCTCTCTCTCTCTCTCTCTCCCCCCTCCCCTCTCTCCCCTCTCTCTCCCCTCCTCTCTCTCTCTCTCCCCCTCCTCTCTCTCTCTCCCCCTCCTCTCTCTCTCTCTCCTCTCCCTCTCTCTCCCCCCCTCCTCTCTCTCTCTCCCCCCCTCCTCTCTCTCTCTACCCCCTCCTCTCTCTCTCCCCCCTCCTCTCTCTCTCTCTCTCCCCCCTCCTCTCTCTCTCTCCCCCCTCCTCTCTCTCTCCCCCTCCTCTCTCTCCCCCCTCCTCTCTCTCTCTCCCCCTCCTCTCTCCCCCTCCGATTCCCTCTCTCTCCCCCTCCGATTCCCTCTCTCTCTCTCCCCCCTCCTCTCTCCCCCTCCGATTCCCCCTCTCTCCCCCTCCGATTCCCTCTCTCTCTCTCCCCCCTCCGATTCCCTCTCTCTCCCCCTCCTCTCTCTCCCCCCTCTGATTCCCTCTGTTTCTCCCCCTCCGATTCCCTCTCTTTCTCCCCCCTCCGATTCCCTCTGTCTCCCTCCTCCGATTCCTTCTCTCTCTCTCTCTCGCTCTCTCTCTCTCTCTCTCCCCCCCTCCGATTCCCTCTCTCTCTCCCCCTCCTCTCTATCCCCCTCTGATCCTCTCTATCTCTCTCTCTCTCTCCCCTCCGATTCCCTCTCTCTCTCCCCCTCCTCTCTCTCTCTCTCTCTCCCCTCCTCTCTCTCTCTCTCTCCCCTTCCTCTCTCTCTCTCTCCCCTCCTCTCTCTCTCTCTCTCTCCCCCTCCTCTCTCTCTCTCTCCCCCTCCTCTCTCTCTCTCTCCCTCTTCTCTCTCTCCCCCTCTTCTCTCCCCCTCCCCCTCTCTCTCATTGCGTCGATTCCCTCTCTCCCTCCCCCTCCTCTCTCTCTCTCTCTCTCCCCTCCTCTCTCTCTCTCTCTCCCCCTCCTCTCTCTCTCTCTCCCCCTCCTCTCTCTCTCTCTCCCTCTTCTCTCTCTCCCCCTCTTCTCTCCCCCTCCCCCTCTCTCTCATTGCATCGATTCCCTCTCTCTCTCCCCCTCCTCTCTCTCTCTCTCTCTCCCCTCCTCTCTCTCTCTCTCTCCCCCTCCTCTCTCTCTCTCTCCCCTCCTCTCTCTCTCTCTCTCTCCCCCTCCTCTCTCTCTCTCTCCCCCTCCTCTCTCTCCCTCTTCTCTCTCTCCCCCTCTTCTCTCCCCCTCCCCCTCTCTCTCATTGCGTCGATTCCCTCTCTCCCTCCCCCTCCTCTCTCTCACCCCCGCACTCCTCCAATTCCTCCTCTCTCCCTCACCAATCCCCCTCTCTCCCCGCTCCGATCCCACTCTCTCCCCTCCTCTCTCTCCCCCCCGATCTTCTCTCTCTATCTCTCTCCCCCCTCCGATACCTCTCTCTCCCCCTCCTCTCTTTCCCCCTCTGATCCTCTCTCTCTATCTATCTCTCTCTCTCTCCCCCTCCGATCCCTCTCTCTCTCCCCTCCTCCCTTTCCCCCCTCTGATCCTCTCTATCTCTCTCTCCCCCCTCCGATCCCACTCTCTTCCCCTCCGATGCCCTCGCTCTCGCTCCCCCCTCCGATTCCCTCTCTCTCCCCCTCCTCTCTCTCTCCCCCTCCTCTCTCTCTCTCCCCCTCCTCTCTCTCTCTCTCCCTCTCCTCTCTCTCCCCCTCCTCTCTCTCTCTCTCCCCCTCCTCTCTCTCTCTCCCCCCTCCTCTCTCTCCCCTCCCCTCTCTCTCTCCCCCTCCCCTCTCTCTCTGCCCCTTCCCTCTCTCTCTCCCCCTCCTCTCTCTCTCTCTCTCTCTCTCCCCCCTCCTCTCTCTCCCCCTCCTCTCTCTCCCCCCTCCTCTCTCTCCCCCCTCCTCTCTCTCTCTCTCTCCCCCCTCCTCTCTCTCCCCCTCCTCTCTCTCTCTCTCTCCCCCCTCCTCTCTCTCCCCCCTCCTCTCTCTCTCTCTCCCCCCTCCTCTCTCTCTCTCCCCCCTCCTCTCTCTCTCTCCCCCCTCCTCTCTCTCCCCCCTCCTCTCTCCCCCTCCGATTCCCTCTCTCTCCCCCTCCGATTCCCTCTCTCTGTCTCCCTCCTCCTCTGTCTCCCCCCTCCTCTCTCCCCCTCCGATTCCCTCTCTCTCCCCCTCCGATTCCCTCTCTCTCTCCCCCCTCCGATTCCCTCTCTCTCCCCCTCCTCTCTCTCCCCCCTCTGATTCCCTCTGTTTCTCCCCCTCCGATTCCCTCTCTTTCTCCCCCCTCCGATTCCCTCTGTCTCCCTCCTCCGATTCCTTCTCTCTCGCTCTCTCTCTCTCTCTCTCTCTCCCCCTCCTCTCTCTCCCCCTCCTCTCTTTCCCCCTCTGATCCTTTCTATCTCTCTCTCTCTCTCCCCTCCGATTCCCTCTCTCCCCTCCGATTCCCTCTCTCTCTCCCCCTCCTCTCTCTCTCTCTCCCTCCTCTCTCTCTCTCCCTCCTCTCTCTCTCCCTCTTCTCTCTCTCTCCCTCCTCTCTCTCTCTCTCCCTCCTCTCTCTCTCCCTCTTCTCTCTCTCTCCCTCCTCTCTCTCTCTCTCCCCTCCTCTCTCTCTCTCTTTCCCCCTCCTCTCTCTCTCCCCTCCTCTCTCTCTCTCCCCCCTCCTCTCTCTCTCCCCCTCCTCTCTATCTCCCCCCTCCTCTCTCTCTCTCCCCCTCCTCTCCCTCTCTCTCTCTCCCCCTCCTCTCTCTCCCCCCTCCTCTCTCCCCCTCCGATTCCCTCTCTCTCCCCCTCCGATTCCCTCTCTCTGTCTCCCCCCTCCTCTCTCCCCCTCCGATTCCCTCTCTCTCCCCCTCCGATTCCCTCTCTCTCTCCCCCCTCCGATTCCCTCTCTCTCCCCCTCCTCTCTCTCCCCCCTCTGATTCCCTCTGTTTCTCCCCCTCCGATTCCCTCTCTTTCTCCCCCCTCCGATTCCCTCTGTCTCCCTCCTCCGATTCCTTCTCTCTCTCTCGCTCTCTCTCTCTCTCTCTCTCTCTCCCCCTCCTCTCTCTCCCCCTCCTCTCTTTTCCCCTCTGATCCTCTCTACCTCTCTCTCTCTCTCCCCTCCGATTCCCTCTCTCCCCTCCGATTCCCTCTCTCTCTCCCCCTCCTCTCTCTCTCTCCCTCCTCTCTCTCTCTCCCTCCTCTCTCTCTCCCTCTTCTCTCTCTCTCCCTCCTCTCTCTCTCTCTCCCCTCCTCTCTCTCTCTCTTTCCCCCTCCTCTCTCTCTCCCCTCCTCTCTCTCTCTCCCCCCTCTCTCTCTCTCCCCCTCCTCTCTCTCTCCCCCCTCCTCTCTCTCCCCCCTCCGATTCCCGACCTCTCCCCCTCCTCTCTCTCCCCCCTCTGATTCCCTCTCTCTCCCCCTCTGATTCCCTCCCTCTCCCCCTCCTCTCTCTGCTTCCTCTGATTCCCTCTCTCTCTCCCCCCTCCGATTCCCTCTCTTTCTCCCCCCTCCGATTCCTTCTCTCTCTCTCTCTCTCCCCCCTCCGAATCCCTCTCCCTCTCTCCCCCCTCCGATTCCCTCTCTCTCTCCCCCCCTCCGATTCTCTCTCTCTCTCTCTCTCTCTCTCCCCGTCTCCCCCCTCCTTTTCCCCAATCTTCCCCTCTGATTCTCTCTCTCTCCCCACCCCCCGAACCTTCCTCTCTTTCTCCCCCGCCCCCCCCTCCGATGCCCTTTCTCTCTCCCCCATCCCCCACTCCATCCCCTCTCGATCCTCTCTCTCTCTCTCCCTCTCCCCCGTCCCCCTCTCCGTCCCCTTTCGAACCTCCCGCTCTCTCTGTCTCTGTCTCTGTCTCTCTCTGTCTCTCTCTCTCTCTCTCTCTCTCTCTCTCTCTGCCTCTCTCCCTCTCTCTCCCCCGCCACCCCTCTCCGTCCCCTTTCGATCCTCTCTGTTCCCTCTGGCCACCAACGGATCCAGTGACCTTCTCCCACAGAGCCGAGGAAAGCGTGGCCCATACTGCAGAGCGCAACTGTTGGGTACTGCGTGTGCTGGGCTTCAGTAAACAGCACGCATGCTCAGAATGGGATTGGATGCGCTTGTGGCTCGGGAATACCGCACGCATGCACAGAAGGCCGCAAAAGTGTTCGTGCAGATAATCACTCTTGGTTTTTTTTAAATAAAGTTAATTGTGTAAAAACTGCTCCTTGGCTTCGGGCAGTGTGATGATACGTGTTAGTCGGGTACGGTTGCGTAGTGGTTATGATACTGGACTTGTAATCCTGAGGCTTGGACCAGTAATCCGGAGATTATGAGTAACAGAGGACTGCTAACCACGGGCGAAGAGTAGGCTGCAATGTGCCTGACACAAGGCCTGCAGTCGAGTATCCACCAGCTTATCCACTCCAGAGAATGATAACAACAACAAGGAGTGGGCCACTTCTAAATGCTCCCCCTCACCACCCCCTCCAAACTGAGCATCAACTGGGCCGTCAGGTGAGCTGATACTTGCCCCGATGACAGAATCACATCCTGAGTCGCAGACAGTGGCTAAACCAGAAATTCAGACACTCTGGAAGCAGAAATCAATCTTGTGCGGCTAATTACTCAAAAAGAAAGGGTTTTTCCAGAGCTGTCAATTAGTGGCTGGCACAGAGAGCACTGATTGTAGGCTTACAAAGGCAAAGGCAAGTTTTAAATTAGTTGTAATCATAGGGTATGATGTTCCCCTTTTTTTGTGGGGTGCTTGTGTGTATTTTTCTGGTAATAGTTTCACAATTCCTGGTGAACGGGTCGCATGATTAAATGAGATCATTGGGATGAGGATAACAGGGCGTGCCAGATGATGCCCATCAGCGGTGGGGAGTGCCGGCTGATAGCCTGAAGCGGCTTAAAAGCAATGCTAGTAACTGGCTTGGGAAGAACTCTGTACCAGAATATAGGAACACAGAAAGATGAATAGGCCGTTCAGCCTGCCTTGAGCCTGTTCTGCCATTCGTGGCTGATCTGTACCTTAACTTGATTCTGTATCCTTTAATACCATTACCTAACAAACATCGATCAAATACAAAAGCAAAATACTGCAGATGCTGGAAATCTGAAATAAAAACATAAAATGCTGGAAATACTCAGCAGGTCAGGCAGCATCTGTGGAGAGACCCTTCGTCAGAACTAGAAAAAGCTGGAGATGGAACAGGTTTTTAAGCAGGTACAGAGGCAGGGAAAGTGGGGAGGGGAGGAAGAACAAAAGGGAAGGTCTCTGATAGGATGGAAGGCAGGAGAGATTAAGAGACAAAAGGGATGATGGTGCAAGGCAAAAGGAGATGGTAATGGGACAAGTTAAGAAACAAAAGATGACTCTAGATGAGGTGTAAATGGCAATGGCTGAATGGTTGACAGCTGCCATGTGGGAGAGAGAAAAAAAATAATGGAAAAAGAAAAGATAGAGGCCGAGGTTATGGTCTGAAATTGTTGAACTCGATGTTGAGTCCAGAAGGCTGTAAAGTGCCTGATCGAAAGATGAGGTGCTATTCCTCGAGCTTACGCTGAGCTTCTGTGGAACAGTGCAAGAGGCCGAGGACGGAGAGGTCTGAGTGGGAATGGAGCGGAGAATTAAAGTGACAGGCCACCGGAAACTCAGGGTCACCCTTACGGACTAAACCGAGGTGTTCCGCAAAGCAGTCACCCAAACATCTATCGATCTCAGTTTTGACATTTTCAATTGACCTCCAGCCTCAACTGTTTTTTGGGGGGGGAGAGTTGCAGTTTTACACCACCCTTTGTGTGAAGAAGTGCTTCCTGACATCACCCCTGAACGGCCGAGCTCTAATTTTAAAGTTGTGCCCCCCTATTCTGGACTCCCCCACCAGAGGAAATAGTTTCTCCCTATCTACCCTATCAACTCCTTTAATCATCTTAAGCACCTCATTGTATTGTACCTTGCTCCCATTTGACAGGCCTCCACTGCTGCAGCTCCGCCTCAACTCTGTATCGATCAAAGTAAAAAGAAAGGTCCACAACGTGCTGCCAGTGGAGCGAGTCTTTGGCTTAGTGGTAATATTCCCCGCCTCCGAGTCTGACAGTGCAGGGTTCGAGCCCCACTCCAGACAGTCCTGGTGAGTGGCGACCACAGCTCCAGCTCGGAATTCTGGGATGATGTCCAGCGGATATGTGAGGGTGTGGGTGGCGCCCCCATATCTTTTGGATTGTGGGAGCCCATAAAACCCTCCCGCCGTGTGGGACTAACCACCTGGTAGAAAAATTGTTCTGATCACGGAAGGAGAGTTCACAACACGTCCTGTCAGATTGTTAATCAACCTGCGAATCCTTCCACTGCTCCACACAGTCCTCCAAGGGAAGAGTGTAAAGATATGTTTAAAAAAAACATTGAACTACCAATGGAAAAGCTTCACATGCCACTCCTTCTACCTGTGGGACTCCTTTACCTCTCAGCAAGATGGTGTCACCTGGGACTGTTCGCCTTGCAGACGTTTAAATGCAGAGCTAACCAGCACTTTCTGAGCAAGTACTGCTGGAGCTCAAATTAGGCCGTGGGGAATCTCGATGGCTCGGCTGTTGGTGCAACCTCTTCAAGATTGGGTCCTTGGGTCCCGCCAGGACCCCTCGGCTCCAGACCTCATTACAGCCTTGGTCCAAACATGGACAAAGGAGATGAATTCCAGAGGTGAGGTGAGAGTGACTGCCCTTGACATCAAGGCAGCATTTGGCCGAGTGTGGCATCAAGGAGGCCTAGTAAAACTGAAGTCAATGGAAATCAGGGGGAAAACTCTCCACTGGCTGGAGTCATACCTAGCACAAAGGAAGATGGTTGTGGTGGTTGGAGGTCAATCATCTCGGCCCCAGGACATCGCTGCAGCAGTTCCTCAGGGCAGTGTCCTAGGCCCAACCATCTTCAGCTACTTCATCAATGACCTTCCCTCCATCTTAAGGTCAGAAGTGGTGATGATTGCACAGTGTTCAATTCCATTCGCAACTCCTCAGATAATGAAGCAGTCCATGCTCGCATGCAGCAAGATCTGGACAACATTCAGGCTTGGGCTGATAAGTGGCAAATAACATTCACGCCACACAAGTGCTTGGCAATGACTATCTCCAACAAGCGAGGGTCTAACCACCGCCACTTGACATTCAACGGCATTACAATCGCCGAATCCCCCACCATCAACATCCTGGGGTGTCACCATTGACCAGAAACTTAACTGGACCAGCCACATAAATACTGTGGCCACAAGAGCAGGTCAGAGGCTGGGTATTCTGCAGTGAGTGTCTCACCTCCTGACTCCCCAAAGCCTTTCCACCATCTACAAGGCACAAGTCAGGAGTGTGATGTAATACTCTCCACTTGCCTGGATGAGTGCAGCTCCAACAACACTCAAGAAGCTCGACACCATCCAGGACAAAGCAGCCTGCTTGATCGGCACCCCCTCTAGCACCTTAAACATTCACTCCCTCCACCACCGGTGTACCGTGGCTGCAGTGTGTACCATCTACAAGATGCACTGCAGCAACTCACCAAGGCTTCTTCGGCAGCACCTCCCAAACCTGCGACCTCTTCCACCTAGAAGGACAAAGGCAGCAGGTACATGGGAACACCATCACCTGCAAGTTCCCCTCTAAGTCATACACCATCCTGACTTGGAAATATATAGCCGTGCATTCATCGTTGCTGGGTCAAAATCTTGGAACTCATTCCCTAACAGCACTGTGGGAGTACCTTCACCGCATGGACTGAGTGGTTCAAGAAGGCGGCTCACCACCACCTTCTCAAGGGCAATTAGGGATGGGCAATAAATGCTGGCCTTGCCAGCGATGCCCACATCCCAGGAACAAATAAAGAAAAAAATCTTTCCATGCTCCTATCAGCCCTCAGGGTCAACTTCATTCGACACATTGGGGGCGATTTTGCCAGCCCTGGAGAGGCGGGTTTGGAGGCAGGACTGCCGGAAAAATGGCAGAATCTGGGGGCGGGTACCCATCCTGCCTCCCAACCTGCCTCCGTGCCATCTTCCCGAGAGGCGGGTGCCAGACCCGCACCGGGTCCCGTCTCCTCGAGGCAGAAAGGGGATTACAGCCACTTAACTGCCTGTTAACAGGTAGTTAACGGGCAGTTAAGAGGATTATCCCCATTTTTCCAACAGAGGTGCGGGCATCCCGACGTCGGGAAACCCCGTCAGGGTCAGCGAGGTGAGCAGTGTGTCTGCGGGGGTGAGAGGGGTCCAAATGTGTGCTGTGGAGGTGAGTGATGGGTGCAAGTGTGGAGAGGTAAATATGTGAGGTGAGTGAAAACCGTTAGAAAAAGTTTCCTTGCCTTTGTTTCTTCCTGCAGGCTTCAATCGTTGGGGATCCAGAGGCTCCGGCATCTCCACGGCAGAGGTGACAGAACGGCTGCTGCATTCTCCGATGCAATAGCCATCTGCTTTCTGCTTAGAAAATAGGTTTGGTGAGCCTTGAGTACAAGAACTCACCAAACAACAGAGAATGTCAGCGTTTGACAGCTTCTTAAAGCTGTCAAACGTTGACAATTCATCTGTCAAAAATTTTTGACAGATGAAACGTCATACCCTGATGTTCTTTGTCACTGGCTTTCCCTTAATTGGCCCGCTGGGCGGGCTTAACAAGGTCAATCAAGGGAAAATAGTGTGGGTTGGCTGGACGTCGATGGAGGCGGGACTAAAACCCGACAAGCAGCAGTCCCGCCTTCAATGCGCCCCCATTGGCAAAATCACTCCCATTATCTCTGCTACAGACGTTTCTGGTTGTTGTGCCATCCAATTAACAGTAATGTGTGGAGCTGACTGGATCTGTAGTAGGCCAGTGACACACTGTGCTGCGAGGTTGATGAGACACAGGACACTCCTTTAGAATTATCCACGTGGGATCAGTTCCCTAGTTCGATTTGAACATTCTGCGGGAAGTTTTTTTTTAACCAGGAAGTGGAGGGGGAGGGCAAGTCAGGCAGTGTTGGGTGGGGGGGGGGAGGCGCAGGGTGGGTGCACTAGACAGTCTGCCAATCATTATTGTACTGTGAGAGAGCAGTGGGTGTGGCAGCAGCTGTGCTGGGCCACCGAGAGGTCAGCACTAGATTCTGGCTGCCTACTCTTCCACTGTTTGGACATCACATGGCCCAAGTTCTCTTGGGTCTGAGACAACCTCTTGAGGCCCTGAATTGCAAGTTGTTCATTTGGATCATTGTATGGAGGCTCCTGGAATCAAACTGAGTGGGGGTGCAATATGTAAAACCGGCGATAGCCCCTTTTCTACATCTCTCCCGATATTTATTTCCATTGACTTCAATGGGAGAATTGCATAAAACGGGCTGCCGATTCACTGTCGCCCGTTTTACACTATCGCACAAAGTCGAGATGACCCCACGCAGTGTGATACTCGGTCAGCCCTACATGCACATCTGGAACTAAACAACTGCACAAACCCAACCTGTGCTCACATAGAAAGGATCCTCACAAAAATTGTAGGTTAGTCATTTGTTCATAGCTGTCAGCTTGGCTACAGGCTAATCCGAGGCACTGTCCAACAAGCTTGTGGAAGAGGAAAGTTCATTTTCTGCTAACAATTTGATTTTTGGAAAGGCTGACGTTAGGTGTTAAAATTGCCTCTTTAAAAGATTATCATTGCTTGTTTCTGTTAGATTATTAGCAACTTCTGCAAAAATGGTTGACACTTCTTTCAGGATTGTGGTACTGATTTGCGAGAATTAAATGTTACTGCCACCGACTATCTGTGTGGGAAGATTTCGCTGGAATCAGGAGCTGCTTCGTATTTTTGTTACATGTCCAGAGACAAACGCGAAGTGTAAAGGTCAAGGCGGGATTAAGTCCTGTTGGCTGATCTTTAAGGCATTTTTACATGCAGCGCTTTTGTACTTGAGATCATAGGACAGCGCCCCCCAGGCGTTTACAGTAACAGCTCCCTTCTCCGCATGACAGAATCATAGACTTTAAAGATGTAGGTCTATGATTCTCTTGTCAGGATTAGGGAACCATTTTTATCAGTGTAAACACAGGGAGCTGACATGTGGATATCGTTCTCCTGAGACTGCTAATACAGAAACACTAAATCTAAAAATATTTACAAGGGCAGCAGATCTCCCCAGTGTGGTGCTGGTCTCCCCGGCGTGGTGCTGGTCTCCCCGGCGTGGTGCTGGTCTCCCCGGCGTGGTGCTGGTCTCCCCGGCGTGGTGCGGGTCTCCCCGGCGTGGTGCGTGTCTCCCCGGCGAGGTGCGGGTCTCCCTGGCGAGGTGCGGGTCTCCCCGGCGAGGTGCGGGTCTCCCCGGCGTGGTGCGGGTCTCCCCGGCGAGGTGCGGGTCTCCCCGGCGAGGTGCGGGTCTCCCCAGCGAGGTATGGGATTATTTATACTCCTTGGACGGCTCCACCAGCTGGCCACCCAGTGTTACTTAATGAGTCATGATAAGATTCATGACATCCTTCCTGCCTGAAAGTTTTGGAAGTCCAACGACTTCCTTCTAGTGGATTAGACGGACCACGAATAGGCGCAGTCTTTTAGATCTTCGCTTGTGGCTGGAAGGCATGTCTCCTCAGACCGTGTCTTGGTCCCTGGGTCGCTTGGTCCGTACTGGTAGATCGACAGGGCTCGTGTCGCTTTGATCGACCTGCGGAAGACTGGGGAGATTGTGATTCCGGGTGCGTGTCCCCACAGGCGCAGAGCTGGCGTCATCTTGGTTGGTAGCCGGGGACTGACCGGCGTCCTGGCTTCGGGTGGCCATCCCATGGGAAGCGCTCGGCTCCCCGAGTTGATCCGGTGGAGTAGCCGGCAGATCCCTTGATGTCCCAGGTAGGGTGTCATCCTCAAAGGAGCACAAAGCGTCGGCATCATTACCATGGGTTCCTCTACCAGTTGGGTCCGTGGGACTAGTTGGACAGGGAGCCAGATCTCGGAGTGAAACGGTGGACTCCCGGCCATCAGGGTACTGCACGTGCGCGTAAGTGGGATTAACGTCCGTTAGTTCCACCTCGTCGACGTGGGGATCATTTTTGGAAGATCGGACGAATCTTCGGAACAGCGCGGGGCCGGAAGCTGCCAACCATGACGGTAGGGATGTCCCATGAGTGGAGCGACGCAGGAACCTGAAGAATCGCTCGTGAGGAGTGACATTGGTGGACGTAGAAAGAAGAGACCTGATGGAATGCAACGCATCAGGGAGCATAGTTTCCCACTGCTGGTCTGGTAGGTTGCGTGACCTCAGTGCAAGACGAACAGCGTTCCAAATGATAGCATTGTATCTCTCAACCTGTCCGTTACCGATGGGATGGTACGGTGTCGTTTTACTTGTGGTGATTCCCCGTTGGGAAAGATAACTTTCGAGTTCGCTTGACATGAAGGAGGGACCCCGATCAGAGTGGATGAAATTGGCTGTACCACAAAGGGAAAAGACTTGATCAAGGCATTTGATCACTGTGAAAGTAAGCATATTGGGACAGGGGAAAGCAAAGGGAAAGCGTGAATATTCGTCCACCATAGTAAGCAAGTAGGTGTTTCGCGTTGAGGAAGGCAGTGGCCCTTTAAAGTCAATGCTGAGTCGCTGCATAGGCTGCATAGCATGTATGAGTGAGCCATCCGATGGACGGAAGAATTGCGGTTTTAATTCCACACAAATTCTACAGGAGGAGCATGTTCTTTTCACATCTTCTGTAGAAAATGGGAGATTTTTAGATCGCACAAAGTGTAACATACGGGTAACGCCAAGATGGCATAAGTCAGTATGAAGATCCGCAAGAGTCGAAGTTGACATAGAAGAGCAGAATGCCCGCGTGAGGGTATCCGGGGCCACATTCTCTTTGCCGGGTCGATAATGTAAGATGTAGCCAAAGGCGGCCAATTCCATCCTCCAGAGCTGTATTTTGTTATTCTTGATCTTAGCGCATTTCCGGTTATCCAGCATAAAGGCCACGGAGCGCTGATCGGTTATAAGCGTGAAATGGCGACGAGCGAGAAAATGACTCCATTTACGTACCGCTTCGATGATAGCCGTAGCCTCCTTCTCGACAGGAGGATAATGGAGCTAGCTGCCCTGCAAAGTTCTGGACAGAAATGCCACGGGTCGACCACCTTGATTCAAGGTAGCTGAGATCGTCACATCCGATGCATCGCACTCGAACACGAAAGGAAGATTTTCATCATTGGAACGAAGCCTGGCTTTTTCCAGCTGTCTTGAGGAGGTTGAAAGCTGAAATAGCCGTTGCCTCTAATGGAAATGACTTTGCGTGAAGCAGGGGCTGGATCTTGTCGG
Organism: Somniosus microcephalus; assembly: GCF_052327205.1. Taxonomy (NCBI): domain Eukaryota; kingdom Metazoa; phylum Chordata; class Chondrichthyes; order Squaliformes; family Somniosidae; genus Somniosus; species Somniosus microcephalus. The sequence continues at coordinate 30,715,358 of NC_141001.1, read as the reverse complement.
AGAAGTGGGGTATCCACTTCGCATAATAGGCGAACATGCCGAGTGCCCGACGAAGAGAGCCGAGATTTGTAGGGGGAGGGAGCTCCTGAAGCGGACGAAGTCGCTCCGGATCCGGTTTGATGACACCGTTGCCCACCCAGTAGCCAAGGATGTTGACTGATGGTACTGATTTCACAGATTTGGACTCATTTAAGGTTAAGTTGCGACGACGGAGAACGTCAAAAAATTTCTGGAGATTGGCATCATGCTCCTTCTGGTCATGACCAGCAATGGTGATATTATCCAGATATGGAAAAGTGTCCGTTAAGTTCTCCTCTTTGACTAGGCTATCCATTGCCCGTTGAAAGACGGCCACCCCATTGGTGACCCCAAATGGAAGGCGACAAAACTGATAAAGCCAACCATTGGCCTCAAAGGCCGTATACTTTTTGTCAGAGTCCTTTAACGGCACTTGATGGTATGCGCTCTTTAAATCAAAAGTTGAAAATACCTTGTAGTTGGCAAGGTTATTGACCATGTCATCGATGCATGGTAGTGGGTAGGCATCCAGGTTGGTATACTGGTTAATAGTTTGCGAGTAATCGATGCAAAGACGTTTCTTGTGTTGCTTCAGAGGATTTTTAACAACGACGACTTGAGCCCGCCAGGAAGATGAACATGGCAGCACGGTGGCATAGTGGTTAGCACTGTTGCCTCACAGCGCCAGGGACCCGGGTTCAAATCCGGCCTCGGGTGACTGTCTGTGTGGAGTTTGCACATTCTCCCCGTGTTTGCGTGGGTTTTCTCCGGCTGCTCCGGTTTCCTCCCACAGTCCAAAGATATGCGGGTTAGGTTGATTGGCCATGATAAAAAATTGGCCCTTAGTGTTAGGGGGGATTAAATACGTGGGGTTACAGGGTTACGGGGATAGGGCTTGGGTGGGATGGCTGTCGGTGTAGGGCCCGGGTGCTAGGGTTTGGATGATCAGCCATGATCTCGTTGAATGGCGGAGCAGGCTCGAAGGGCCGAATGGCCTACTCCTGCTCCTATCTTCTATGTTTCTATGTTTTCTATGGCTCAATGATACCGGCAGCTAGAAGGTGCGAGATTTCTGCCTCGATAAAGGATCGATCATCTTGGCTGAAACGTCGTGATTTCGTGACTATGGGCTTACATCGGGGGAAAGATTGGCAAACAAGGAGGGCTCGTCGAGCGAAGCTGCCGAAAGCGCACAAAACGGTACTTTGGAAATAGTAAGCTCCGGCTTTGATCCTCCAAACTCGGAAGTGAATCTTTTGTGTTGTTTCTGGAAATCCTGTCCCAGGAGCACATCACTGCATAGGTTTTTGAGCACCCCGAGCCGGGTGGAGAAATAAGTGTGGCCATTGAGAATAAGGTCGACAAGACAAAAGCCGGGAGAGTTGGTGGTCAGCGTCATCAGAGCCATTGCAATTTCCCTGTCCGAGGGGTAAATATGCAGTTTTAACTTACTGACAGCCCGCTCACTAATGAAGCTGTCAGAGCTGCATGAGTCGATTAGTGCACTCAAAATGTGTCCATTTACCGAAACCTTCGTGGCTGCATGGGACAGACTTTGGGGAAAAACAGCTGCGATGGGAGGAGGAGCAGTTTTACCCTTGACAGCTGTAACCTTAGTCGTGGTTCTTGGGGGAGGAGCAGTTTTATAGATTGCAGCTGTAACCTTAGTAGTGGCTCTTGGGGGAGGAGCAGTTTTATAGATAGCAAAACTAACAGGGGCTCTCGACCGGTATACCTTAGAAAAGTGGCCTTTCTTACTGCAATGATTGCAGACTGCGTTACGAGCAGGACAAAATTTCCTATAGTGGAATGCACCTCCACAGAAGAAACACTTCCTTCCAGATTGCCAAGATGCTGCTAGGGCAGGGTCTTCATCAGTGAAGGCTTCTAGGGCAGGGTTGTCATCAGCCAGGTGGGAGTCATCATCAGTGAGGGCTTCCACCCGAGGCCTGTCGAAGGAGTCACTAAAAGTGATGGCAGCAGCCCGTGCACGTGGTGAAAGATAGGTACTGCATTCCTCTTTGCTAAGTCCAGAGAGCATGCCTGGTCATAGGCAGCCTGTAACATGAGGGTTTTATTCTCCAACAGACGCTGACGTATGAAGGGAGACGCAATCCCATTAATAAAGGAATCACGAATTAACTCCTCCTGGTACTGCTCAGCTGTGACAGCTTTAAGATTACAATCCTTGCTGAGCCTGTGAAGTTTCTGAAGGGATTCGTCAAGTGATTCCCGGGGTTGTTGTCGAGTTGTGGCCAGTAGATGCCGAGCAAAAATGTTGTTTGGGGACTTAACATAAAGTTGCTGTAGTATTTGGATAGCAGCGTCATAGTCTACACAGTCTTCGATCTAGTCAAACACATGAGGGGATACATAGTTGGCAAGCATTTGTAACTTATTAGGAACATTCTCATCACACTCCGCAAGGAAGTTGCTAAAGGTATGATACCAGTGTTTCCATACCTTAGCAGCTGTAAGTGAATTCGGGTCCAGGTCAAGACGGGCGGGTCCGAGTAGTTTCTCCATGATAGATCGATTACTTCGTCCGAGTTCCCTTCTACGGTTGGAGTCATAGCCGTCTGTTCCCAAGACCACTCAGAGCATGGAGCAGGTTCAGTTGATTAAATTGATGTAAAAAGACTACTGAGCACTTGGTTTGAGTATAAAACAAGGCTTTAATCAACTGTTTCACAACCTTGAGATTCTAGTTACATCACTCGTTCCTGGTTGCAGAAACATCCTGAGCAAGCTGGGCCCATGCCCGAGTATTTATACTCCTTGGACGGCGCCACCAGCTGGCCGCCCAGTGTTACTTCATGAGTCATGATAAGATTCATGACACCCAGTGAGGCACGGGTCTCCCCAGCAAGGCGCGGGTCTCCCCAGTGAGGTGTGGGTCTCCCCAGCAAGGCACGGGTCTCCTCAGCGTGGCGCAGGTCTCCCCAGCGTGGCGCGGGTCTCCCCAGCGAGGTACGGGTCTCCCCAGCGAGGTACGGGTCTCCGCAGTGTGGTACGGGTCTCCTCAGCAAGGTACGGGTCTCCCCAGTGAGGTACAGGTCTTCCTCAAGAGGTATGGGTTTCCCCAGTGAGGTATGAGTCTCCCCAGTGTGGTACGAGTCTCCCCAGTGAGATACAGGTCTCCCCAGCAAGGCACGGGTCTCCCCAGCGTGGTGCGGGTCTCCCCAGCGAGGTATGAGTCTCCCCAGTGTGGTACGGGTCTCCCCAGTGAGGTATGGGTCTCCGCAGTGTGGTACTGGTCTCCCCAGCGAGGTACGGGTCTCCCCAGTGAGGTACAGGTCTCCCCAGCGAGGTACAAGTCTCCCAATGCGGTGCGGGTCTTCCCAGTGAGGCACAGTGTCCCCGGTGTGGTACGGGTCTCTCCAGTGCGGTGCGGGTCTCTCCAGTGCGGTGCGGGTCTCTCCAGTGCGGTGCGAGTCTCCCAATGCGGTGCCATTCTAACTGATGCAATGTTGGTCTCTTCTTCCACTTCAATGGGTAAAACCTTCTGCTGCAACTTTAAGGTTATATTGAGTGTCAACAATTCTGTGGCTATTACTTAAGCCCCTTTAATGGCTCTAGAACCGACAACAGCACCGCTTTAGTGGCGGTATAATAACAACGTGGTATATTATCAACTCCTTATTAGGGCATCACCATTCTGTGACACACCATCACTCCTGCAGCTGCAGACTTCTACCACTAGATAGCGATTCAGAAGCGGTGGGTCTCCATACCTTCACCTGCACCATCACTCGTGCATTCTGAGGGAAATCTGGGTGGTCCCGACTTTCCTGGGCAACCATCTTGTTGGAATATTTAATTAATTTGGCCAGCTGTTCATGTGTGGATTAGGGATGGATCTACAATATTGTAATTAGGAATGGAGCATTGCATTTATATGGTGTGATTGGGGTCCCATCGCAATGAGAAAGAACGGAAATGAAACATTGGGGTATTGTACTAGAACTGTGTTTCTAAATAAAATAGATTGCACATGCAGTGGCAGCAATTGTGGGCAGTACATTCTGAGATTTATACTTGTTTAAGATAAGCATTTATTCAATTCTGGAAGGCTTTCTCTACAATTATAAAGCAATAGACAAGAAGCTTTGTGATATTTTCTTGTGGAATTGTTGGCAAGAACAGACTAGTTTAATTGCTATTGTAATAATGCAACAGCCAGGTTTAAAGTAAACATTTATGCTATAATATGATATAATATTTGAGAGTGTGATATTTGAAAAAAGATAACGCAGGCGTATAAACATGCACAAACGCATTTAAATGCAAGATGCAACATTAATGACTAATTGACCATTTTTTCCCAACTGTTCCGTCCCACAGAGAGGATTGGAACTGTCTAGTTGGAATGATGGTGACTTGTCAGGTGATTTTGGTCAGTCACGTGAGGCTGCAAAGGAGGACAGGCGAGCAGCTGAGGCGGTTTGCTAACCATCTGGCCGGCACCGTTCAAGCAGAGAGAGAAAGGGGAAAAAAAACATTCCCTTTGTGATCCTGCGAACTCTTCACTTCCTAATTAGGCCATCATTGAATTTACATCTGCACGGTGTGGGGCAGTCAAGGTCATTGAAATGTAAAATAGTCATCTATTGTTGCTCTCAAAAACACAAAAAGAACTAGTGCTTATAAAAAAAACAGCGCCATAGGAAAAGGGAGGTGGAAAGAGAATAGTATTTTGCTAAGATCGCTGTCAAAGAAAATAAAAATCATTGCTGCAAATAATCCCCTTAATTATTTATTTTCCATGTGGGCCCTTCAGAGCAAGGGATGGTAGCATTGCGGAATAGGACACTGCTCACTTCAGAGACCCAGGGATAAATTCTACCATGTAGCCGTCCCAGTGCATTGTTTCGGGCAATGGGGGGGGGGGGGCACATTTCGGGAATTCGATGGCAGAATGCTGGACTGTTCCCATTGCCCTGAGTTCTGCGTTGGTAGCCCTGAATAACAGAAACAACTTGCATTTATGTAGTGCCTTTAACGTGGTAAAACATCCCAAGGCTCGTTACAGAAGCGTAAATCAGACAAAAAAGTTGACACCGAGCCAAAGAAGGAGATATTCGGACAGGTGACCTAAAGGCTTGGTCAAAGAGGTAGGATTTAAAGAGCCTTAAAGGAGGAGAGAGAGGCGGAGAGGCAGAGAGGTTTAGCAAGGGAATTCTAGAGCTTGGGGCCTAGACAGCTGCAGGCACGGCCGCCAACGGTGGGGCGAAGGAAGTCAGAGATGTACAACAACAACAACTTGTACTATGTTCTTGGACCCATTACAGATTGATGTTTGAGTGCCTTCACCTCATTTCACGTTCAAATCTTACAGCTAGCAGAGAGATTTTTCATTCCAGCAATCTGGCTGGATCCAACCCCAGGTCCATGAGATGGAAGAACCACGTTCGACCCCTTGAACCAAGGCCATTTTTTACTCAGACATGATTTATTCAAAATAATGGTACCCAATGATGAGGTTACAATCCTTTCTGCCAGGACTGCTCCTCTGAAAGGAGGGGTGAGCAGAGCATGCCATGCCAGGTGGGAGACTGTCTCCGAATCTGAGTAAACCTGAAATTTTCATTCCCCTTAATCCAGCAATCTCTGATAAAATTCCCTCATAAAGAAAGAACTTTCATTTATGTAAAGCCTTTCACGACCTCCGGACGTCCCAAAGCGCTTTACAGCCAATGAAGTACTTTTGAAGTATAGTCACTGTTGTAATACAGGAAATGCGGCAATCAATTTGCACAGAGCAAGGTCCCATAAACAGCAATGTGATAATGACCAGATAATCTGTTTTAGTGCTGTTGGTTGAAGGATAAATATTGGTCAGGACACCGGGGATAACTCACCTGTTCTTCTTCAAATAAGTGCCATGGGATCTTTTACATCCATCAGTACTGCACTGGAGTGTCAGCCTAGATTTTGTTCTCCAGTTTGTGGAGTGGGACTCTAAACCCACGACCTCCTGACCCAGAGACCAACTGTCTACCAACTGAGCCATGGCTGACACAAGTTCTTTTTGGTGGAAGAAAACCTCAAACCCAGATTCAATTTATTTTTCAGCAGCAGGGTTCGAGTTTACAGTCGTCCCAGTTTTGGACACTGAACTGGAGATAGAAAATGGAAACTAATAAGTATACACCACAAGTGGGCAGTAGAAAGGGATCTTTTCCCAAGTGCTGTGTGTGTGGTCATTCTCTGTACACAATGAAACCTAAAAGCCCATTCAGTTCAATGCAATCCCAAAGTTATTGAGTTTTCCCATTTCGATTGCTACTGGGCAAAGCACAGTTGAATCCTGATAAACACATAAGTCGTTCGCCAAGGAATGTTTTGCTTGGATCCAAGTTCCTATAAACATTTGATAAAAATAGCCTGTTTGCAAATTTTTGTGCCACAGCCCATTTAATCATTCATTCAGCAATCCAGTTTAAAGATAAACAACAAAAAACACTCAACAAAATGATTGGACTGTAAAACTATGCTGTTGCGTCTTCTGTTACATTTTGCTGTGGACTGATTCATCCAGTGAATGAGCACTGTAAAGTGGGTAATTTGGGGGAAATTTTATGTATAGCTCGTGATTTTGAATTTAATTGTTGTGCTTGGGTAATTAATTGCATACAGTGGGGATGAATGGGAAGGGCTGTAATCCATTGGATTTGAAGTGGGAGTGAATGGGAGGGAGTTTGTCCCACTGAGTTTCTATATAATGAAAGAAAATGAGGTTTAGTCCATTGAGGTTCTATATAATGAAAGTGAATGGGGTTTAAAGAAAGACTTGCATTCATATAGGGCCTTTCACAACCTCAGAACATCCCAAAGCACTTTACAGCCAATGAAGTACTTTTGAAGTGTTGTCACTGTTGTAATATAGGAAACGCGGCAGCCAATTTCTCAAGCAAGCTCCCACGAACAGCAATGTGATAATGACCAGGTAATTTTTTTTTAGTGATGTTGATTGAGGGATAAATATTGGCCAGGACACCGGGGATAACGCCCCTGCTCTTCTTTGAAATAGTGCCATGGGAACTTTTACGTCCACCTGAGAGAGCAGACGGGGCCTCCGTTTAACGTATCATCTAAAAGATGGCACCTCCGACAGTGCAGCACTCCCTCAGTACTGCACTGAAGTGTCAGCCTAGATTTTTGTGCTCAAGTCTCTGGAGTGGGACATGAATCTGCAATCTTCTGACTCAGAGGCGAAAGTGTTACCAACTGAGCCATGGCTGACACACATTTAAGCGATTGAAACAGAGTTAACGTTTCTGGTCGATGACCTTTCATCCGAACTCTGATGAAAGGTCATTGACCTGAAACGTTAACTCTGTTTCTCTTTCCACAGATGCTGCCTGACCTGCTGAGTATTTCCAGCATTTTCTGTTTTTATTTCAGATTTTCAGCATCCGCCGTATTTTGCTTTTGTTTCAGCGATTGAAGTTCCATATAATGAAAGTGAATGGGGTTTTAGTGTTGAGGTTCTATATAATGAAAATGAATGGCATTTAATTGGTTGAAGGTCTATACAGTGAGAGTGAATGGGAAGTGGTTATTGCATTGAGTAATATCCAGTGGGAGTGAATGGAAAGGGTTTGGATGAATTACAATTGGATCAATTTCTCATTGACCTTGAGCCGATTACAGTGAATAGTCTTGTGCTGGGTTTGCGTTTGTGAGAAGACACTAGATTGCTGGCGAGGATCCAGTGCGGACAGGAGCTGAATTTGACTCATGTTTTCACAAGTGTTAACATTCGGTGCATTTTCTAAACGCATCATTGTTCACTGAACGCATATCACATGATTGTCTAATTAAAAATTTGCATAATGGGTTCCGTTTTGTTCTTTGCTTTAATGGGTTCATTAAGTATAATTCGAGCCTCAGCACTACAGTGGAATCAGATTGTGCAGGGCTGGGTTAGTTAGAATACTTGATCTGATGACCCTTCAAATGGCAGATTGTCTGGGTTGAATAATGAAACATGAGTCTTTCTAATTATATCTATAATAATCTAATGGCATTTTTTGCCTCCCCTAACAAATAAAATGGTACTTACATTTTTACAAGCTTCCGCAGAATGACAGCAGCATCACAGTTTATTATGACACGCCCACCCAGCATTGCTTTGCTCCATTGAAACCAGTGGCGGATCACCTGCACGCACCCGCCCCCTGTACTTTGGAGTGCTGCCACCAATGGTAGCCTCAACTCTGGTGCGGTTAACTAAATCACTGTTGTCCAATAACTTAGCCACTAGCCACGTGTGGGAATCCAAATGTGACACAATGCATTTCTGATTAGTAAATAAAAAATGAGTAATAGACACCGTTGTTGAGCATGTGATCCCAACACTCGTTCACACAGCGTTTGATGTGAACTTTAAGCTTCTTGTGTGTTTCTTAGTAGAATGTTGAGACGAAAAGCAGAGTGTGTGAGTGTTTTTTGATCGTTGTGAGTGCTTTACTTCCGCGGTTACTGAATGGTGGCCGACGTTTGTTAAGTAAATAAACATTTACCTGTATTGTGGGGGTGTATGGAAGGGATTTTTCATGAAAATTTGGGCATGTGGCTAAAACGATGTTGCCATAACCACACCAGTGGCTAGTCAGCAATTCCTATTGGACAGCACTGAACTAAATGAAACGGCACTGCTGCCCCCAGAGGCACCAAGGCCCACCTAAAGAGGTGGTTGTCACCAGTGCCTCAGGAGGTAGCACCACCCCCGTGGTAAATATAAAATCTGAGAAGTCACAATCTTTTCGAGTCCTGGGTGGGCTGAGCCTTCATATCACCCTCTGCGCCAGTCAGCAATGCAGCTTGTGGTTCGCTGGCCCATGCAGACATTCATCAGTACTGCCTGCACACGCCTGCCCTGCTCTGTTGGAGTCTCTCCTCCGTTACGAAAGAAGTGGATTTTACAGCTTCAGGCGAGACTCAGACAGCCTCAGGCATTCTTTAGGCAATTCTGGCTTACAAAGAGGGCATTCCGCTCACTTGCACATATCCACCTTTGCACATACATACACGCCAATCAGTGAGTGATGCCTTGTACCTAGACAGACAGCAGAAGTCGAGAACCCAGTGCTAATCCTGCAAAAAGCAATTAGTGTCTTCCAACATCTCCCTGCCCATGCAACATTCATCAGCCAAGGGACAGAATATTTAGCACCAAAATATTGGTTCTCATGTATAAATATGTTATGAAATGATTTGTGTGTATTTGTATGAAAACCATCTGCCTAGTTATAGAAGGAAGCGGTTGGAGAGGGCATGTGGTGCCCGAGAGGATGTTGGTACTGGTGGAGTGCTGCACTGTCAGAGGTACCGTCTTTCAGATGAGAAGTTAAATCGAGGCTCTGTCTGCCCCCTCAGGCGGACGTAAAAGATCTCTTAGCACTATTTTGAATAAAAGAGGAGTTGTCCCTGCTGTCCTGGCCAGTACTTATCCCTCAACCAACATCACTAAAAACAGATGATCCGGTCATTATCTAATTGTTTGTGGGAGCTTGCTGTGCTCAGATTGGCTTCCACATTTCCCTACATTGCAACAGTGACTGTACTTCAAAAAAGTATTTCATTGGCTGTAAAACGCTTTGGAACGTCCTGAGGTTGTGAAAGGCGCTATGTAAATGCAAGTCCTTTCCATTCCTTTGGTTGCTAGTTGGGGAATGCAGCATTTGGTCAGTGAGGGTGGGGATGAAGAAACCTATAAAATTCTGTCAGGTCTGGACAGACTAGATGCAGGAAGGATGTTTCTGATGGCCGGGGAGTCCAGAACCAGGGGTCATAATCTAAGGATAAGGGGTAAGCCATTTAGGACTGAAATGAGGAGGAATTTCTTCACCCAGAGAGTGGTGAACCTGTGGAATTCTCTGCCACAGAGGGCGGTGGAGGCTAGTTCATTAAATATATTCAAGAAAGAGTTGGATATATTTCTTGAGGCTAAAGGGATCAAGGGATATGGGGAAAAGGCAGGGACAGGGTACTGAATTTGGATGATCAGCCATGATCACATTGAATGGCAGAGCAGGCTCGAAGGGCCGAATGGCCTACTCCTGCTCCTATCTTCTATGTTTCTATGTTTCTATTATGAAGGAAGATTCTGACAGTTCTCTTACATTTTGTATTGCATTAAGTTTGGAATCCAGCATTCCATTTTAGTTGTTCTCCGCACCAAACAGTGAAATGATTGTGGTTGACGATCAGTTTTACACGTTTGCACATCATTTCTCTCTCCAACCACTTAATGGAGGTGTTAACCCATTTATATTAAACAGGTAACACCCGGGTTCAAATAGCAGCAAAAAAATGCAACACGGACATGTTAAACCTTCGTCCACTCATATAGCCACCGCAAATTTCAGCTTTGTGAAGACAAAGAGACAGATTTCAATTGCGGATTACCTTAGAAATGTAAACTAGATTCCATTTTTTTTAAAGTCTTGTTTCAGCAGCGTTCAGTTTCCTCCCCACTTGGGGTGTTGCCCACTGCCCCACATGGGTTTCTTTCACTTCGGAGGCAGTGCATGCTGGTGGGGGCGGGGGGTGTTTGGGTTCGGGGTGCGGCTGTGAGCTCCCTGTGGACTGCTGTCATCGCCCTTGTGTGTGGTCAACCACTGAAGCCATGTTTGCAGCGGAGCGAGATGGAGCTCGGGGGGGTTTTCACTGCGAGGATGAAGTGTCGGGGCATCTTTCTACGTTAAAGGCGCAATATAACTGTGAGTTGTTGTGTCATAGGTATTGAATAATAATCACAGACTCATCCATGTGAAAAAGTCGTTTGGTCAAGTTGACCGGCCTGTTGTTTTGTGTAGATAGTCCCTGCACTATGGTGGATCCTATTATGTGGAACATCCTTCTGGCAGATGTGGGCTACGGTTTCTGTGTTGTGCTAGGACAGTCTCCCTTTGCAACGTTTAGCCAATCAGGCTCGCCAGTTCAGCTATAGCTACAGCTGAATAAAATATTCAATTTGATCATCAGGCCGTTAATCAAAACAAACTCAATTTTCGAGAACCTGTACAATGATTCCAACAGCCCCGGTTGCCAGGCGATCATTTGATACCAAAGTCTACCAGCCATTAACAAAAACCCCTTCAAGGCACAATATTTCATTTTGATGGGCAAATTTATCAAGTATCTTAAAATGTGACCTTTCGTTTACCCCCGGCGTTGCTGTGGGTGTGCAGCTGACTCCTGTTCATCCCAGTGGAAAAGAAGTAATTGTCATATAATGTGAAGTTAATTTTGTAGCAAAGACTATATTTTAGAGACACCAGTAACAAAGCTGATGCGTCTCCCAGGGGCTGCAGGACCGTTAGTTGATGAATCTGTGCGTGAAGATTTCCACTGGACGCTGTTGTCAAGCTCTGAGATAGTTCGAGTTAAATTGGGTAAGTAAAAGTAGCATCAGGCTACAGTTTGTCCTGTACTCAAAAGTGTGAAAGATTAATACCCTGGATTTGATGCACTGGCAGAAATTTAGAAGCAAATGCACAATAGGGCACAACAAAATGCACAACAGAGGCCTGGACTAGTAGCGCAGAGGCCTGGACTAGTAATGCAGAGGCCTGGACTAGTAATGCAGAGGCCTGGACTAGTAATGCAGAGGCCTGGACTAGTAATGCAGAGGCCTGGACTAATAATGCAGAGTATGTGATTTCATAAACCCACCATGGCAGTTTGAGAATTGGAATTCAGCCAACAACAAAGTATGCTGGTACCAGTAAAAGTGACCATGAAGCTGTCGGATTGCTGTAAAAATCCAATGTTTCATCAATATCCTTTAGGGAAGGAAACCTGCCGTCCTTACCCGGTTTGACCTATATGTGACTCCAGTCCCACACCAACGTGATTGACTTTTAACTGCCCTCTGAAGTGGCCGAGCAAACCACTAACTTGTATGAAACCGCTATCAGCTGTTCAACAAGAAGGCTCACCACCACCTTCTCAGGGCAGTAAGTACAAGCCCTACAGGCGATGCTCGCAATCCGAGAACGCATTTTAAAATTTGCTGCGTCATCTTAAGTGTGCATGGTTGTAACTTTATGTGTCTGGCAGCAGATCTTCCCTAATATTGGGGGGGGGGGGAGATCCGTAAAGGCCAGCAGTGGAATGGGTGAGCTGAAGGTTTAGCCTGCTCATAGACCAAAGAAAATGCTGGCCAGATTCATCCAGTGGTACCATCACTGTCTACTTATATTTGCACCCAATGTCACTTTGCCTCATGATGCACCTCGGGGTTCAAGCTTAACTCCAGAGTGACGTCTTTTGGATGAGTCGTTAAACAGAGGCCCTGACTGCCTTCTCAGGTGGACATAAAAGATCCCATGGCATTTCAAAGACGAGCAGAGGAGTTCTCCCCGATATCCTGGCCAATGTTTATCCTTCAACCAATATCGCTAAAACAGATTTTATCTGGTCATTATCTCATAGCTGTTTGTGGGGCCTTGCTGTGCACAAAATTGGCTGCTTAATTTCCTACATTACAACAGTGACTACGCTGGAAAAGCACTAAATTGGCTGTAATGTGCTTTGGGACATCTTGAGATCGTGAAAGACGCTATAGAAATGCAAGTTCTCTCTCTTTTAAAAGGTGTCATTTACATGTATCAGTGTCTGTCTTAAAGGGGCACCATCTTAATTTTGTTTTAAATGGCTGAGGAAAGGCAGATCAATCTTGAGCAGATTAGTGTCCCACTGTGACTCCCTGTAAAATGTGCTCTGGCTGTCATTTAGACCACCGACTGTCCCCCAACCCATCCCAGTTTCAATTTTTAAATTATATGCCCTTGTCAAGATCAAGTTGCGAGATAGGGGATGGGGATAGCGGAAAAAAGGTGGGGGTTTTTCCCATGCTGCCAGATTGTTCCTTCTATAGCACAATGAGGGATTGAGTGCAAGGGCTTGCAGCTGGCCCCGACCACACTCTCTGTCTGTGAAAGACTGAATCATCTTTCCAGCTGATCGCAATGTGTCACAACGCCCTGAACTTACGGCAGATTAACATAATTACAGCCTGCTAGGGGAGGACAGAGTGTGACAGGGTTATGTGGTGACATTGTTCTACAAGGTGATGACTCCATTATGAAGCAGATTTTCATAACACAGTCATTATATAGTCAGTATTCCTCCCCAACAGATCTCTTGTATTTAGTGGGATGTAAACAATGCTTTCTGCGCCGCTGCTATTTGTGTGTTCCCTTCCTCTTAAACGTGCTGCTTAATTTAGACACCTCAACGCACCAGCAGGTTACAGGCAGTAATAATTGATTAGTAGAAGATTATAAAAAATACTTTTTCACATCTAGTTCTGCAGACTTACTGCCGCACACTCCAATATTGTGGATAGGTTTGTCACCAAGGCCCTGTAGTCTGCTACCCAGATAAAATCAACCTGGGTTAAGGCTCAGGCCTAGGGTTATGGCTTGGGCATAGGGTTGGGTTTGGGCTGAAGGTTAATGCTTGGCTTTAGTCTGAGGATTAGGATTGAGATTAGGGCTTGGGTGATTTTATTTCAGTAGGACTTTATTTTGTTGCAGGGTCTGTTCAGTATGATGGGTCTGTAACATTGGGAAGCAGAGTAACCCTGTTCAGAAATAAATTAAGGCCCACATGCAAGACATTTTGAATGGGTGGACCTAAATATATGGCAGCTGGGTGAGAGTGTGTTATAATAATAGGTCAGTGACACAGCCGATGGGTGCTGATGTCTATGTAGGAAATCACAAATGTTCAATTCCCGTTATACATGTGGTGCTAATTGCTATCGGAGACATCCCCAAAACAATTCATGCTCTCAATTTTACAAAATTAGTACGTTTTACATTTTGTCACGGTCACTCCAGGGAGCAGTTTGATAGTGAGCTGCGAGTATTTGGGTTTAATAATATATTGCATCCCGCTTCAACTCCAGTTTCATTATACCCCCCGCAGATAGCTCTTTATTCTCCACTATTTCTACTCAGGAAGCAGGGATGCTACTTTCTTTTTGCTAGTTTTCCCTCCCTCTTCACCTTGTGGGGATATGATTCCACAGACACCTGACACCCCTTGGCATTGCGCCCAATTAAGTTGGATCCTCCTTTACCTAGCACAACACACGTACAGTTCTGGCAGAGGCCGTTGGATACCTGGCATCTTTCTGATCAGCTGTACACAACGGGAGAAACGTGCTGAACTATCGGGGCCGCAGGACACTTTAATTCAGACTCTGTCCACACCCCTTTTCAAAATAGTGCCACGGGAGCTTTTGCATCCACATGAGAGGACAGACGCTTGGTTTGACGTCTCATCTGAAAGACGGCGCCTCTGACAGTGCAGCACTCCCTCAGTACTGCACTGGAGTGACAGCCTAGATTATGTGCTAAAGTCTCTGGAGTTGGAATATGAACTCGCAACCTCCTGAGTCAAAGGCGAGAGTTCTACCACTGAGCCACGGGTAATATCTATGAAAACAAAGCACCTTTATAGAAGCACAGGACAGACGATGCCCTTGCCTTGGTCAACATTTACTCCTTTCCAACTTGAGAGGAAATGCGCAACTAACAACCCAGGTAACTGCTGGCCTTGTAACTCAAACCTGCAACCACTTGGATTAGAGGCATGGAGACTACCATTTGCATTACCAAGTCACCTCTAGACTGAGTAAGAAGCTATCTGTGTCTGGTTCAAAAATGTGCACTATTTATACCTTTTTGTTATTTGTCACATCAGACTTGAATTCACCATATGGTCTAGGCCTTGAACCTGCCACCCTCAGATTCTGAGATCCACCTGCATCATCTGCATTAACAAGTCAAAGTCGGCTTGAATCACGGGAAGCGCTGAGACTCAAAGCCAAGACCATCAGAGTTAGGTAAAAGTTGCTATATGATTGGAGTACTGAGCTGCCCGTCACAATTCTAGCAGATGTACCTTGACACCAGCTCCCCTGATGACTTGTGGGAGCTGGGGGATGGGGTTAAAGGAACTGCCCACTGCATTACTAAGCCACACAAACTAGAAGACCTCAGGTTCAGTTGCCAGTCTGTGTTGGGTTAGCTGGTCTTACCCTGGACAACAGTTGGGATGGTACAATTGGCCTCAGTACCCATGGGCTAGAGGGAAGGAAACAACAGGCGGGGTTCCCACTTCTGAATGAAAAGTGCATGGGGTAGAAATTCCTCTGGGGCGCCAGCGCACAATGCATCAGCTGCCTGTTAGACGCACCGCCCAATATTTCATTCCATTGCAGTGAATAGAACTGAATATTGGGCGGTGCATATAATGGACGACCGATGCGAGAATGTCCGTTTAACACTAATGGCCAGGATGTATTTATACCCCCAATGTGTCTGGAAATTGGACAAGAACAGAATCAGCTGTAATTCCTTCCGTGGTTGAATAGCGTATCACCACTCGCTGTCGAAACTTGCACATGAAGAATGACCACTTGGGCAAGTTTCTGGAGGGTGCTTGACATCCATCAAGCCATAGCCCAACATGAATCGACACCTTTAAGAGGGGAAGGGAGAAAATCGGGAAACTCGACACTCGGATAGATACCCTAAAGGGTTAATCCCGCCTTTGCCCGTTCGGTAATCAATGGCCACGGTACATTTACAAAAAAACCCGCCTAGGTTCCCCCGAAGCTCGAGGGTGATCATGAAATGTCAGTGACCCACACTGCTGCTGATGACACAACACGGTCAGGAACACTGTGTGCTTCTTGTGGTGAAGCACAGCTGCAGGGCAAAAAACCTAACCGCTCATTCTTGGTGAAGGGACGCTGCACAAACACAGGGCATTATGAGGATGATGTCATGCCTAACGGGTGGTGGAAACAGAGGGTCAGGGATTGTTTGCTGTGCACACAGTGGTACCCAGTAGAACAATGTAGGTAACAGCAGGTAAGTGTGTGCCTGGCGCTCCAGCCTTCTGATTAAAGTCCATTAGCCTATTGTGGAAGCAGGCTGATGTCATAGGGATTAAGGCCAAAGCCTCTGTTTAGTCTCAGTTCTTGTATAATAGGCGATGCAGGTTTGGGGGCTTTACTTGCACATACAGGGAGTTGTTGTAGAAGTAGCACCATTCATCTCCCTGAATAGAAACATTACAGAGCAACTAAAAAGCCAGCTAGATCCTGCTGACTTTCCTGACAATCAAACACAGGGCTTTCGAGTAACAGAAAATGACCCACTATAGCTGTTATAAGGGAACCTATAAGCAGGCCCCTCTTTTTGTATGTGTGTGTGTGTGTGTGTGTGTGTGTGTGTGTGTGTGGAGTCTTCACAATCTGCGGCTTGTTTTTAGAAAAAAAACAATAATGTGCTATTATTAAAAACATTTTTTAAAAGGGCCGTTTGGTTTCAATGGAACGGACGCTGTGTCCTAGTCTGCATCTCATTAGTGACAGATGATCCTCATCAGCGATGAAGTCATCTCTTTTCTGCTCCAAGGTTACCACGATGCTGGGAGGCAGGAGCCCATTATTAACGCCGGCTGCTGCTGCTGAGAGCAGGCTGAGCTGCTGATTGAAAGCGCTTGTTACGCCAGCGTAGTCCGACACTCACTTTGTACGCGCACACACTAAAGGCCCAGGCAGCTTAAAGCACAGCAACGGCCCAGATTGTGCTGGAGCGGGACTTCTCGCGGTGTGCCTCGTCAGTTAGACTTGTTCGTGCACGCTTAGGTGTAAAACATTTTGCCCATAAAGTTGCTGGAAGTGCGAGCTGATAACGGTGCGGCGAGGGGCAACAAGGCATCTGGGACCTGGGTGAACAATGGGACAAACAGTTAACCAATGGGATTAAAGGATTGAGAAATAAACAGAGGAAGGACTGAGGAGGAGGGTGAATTAGTGGGGGTGAATTCAATGTCGGGTACAGAAAGCCAAATAAAGAAAGATTGGTTTAGAGAGCAAAAAAGGAGACAGAAAGGAAGTGTGAGAAAAAAAAAAAAAAAAATGTTTTTTTTTTTTAATTTGACATTTTTAAAATCTCCTAAAACAATTCGCAACCTGAAGGAATGAGACGCCACACTTATACTTGTTTACTTTCTGGGCATTAACAATTGTCACATTGTTAAAAGGGTACTTACGTTATTCATTACTAGATTTAACTTTCTGTGGTGAGTTTAATGGGCAATTAATGTGCAAATGCAGCAACTTCATGAAACTTACGGGCAGGTTAAGGGCGAGATGCCATTTTCCCGAAGCGAACGGCGGAGCAGCACAAATCAGCCGGAAACTTGTGGCGATTTGCAATCCACGGGGTAGTCTTCCTCGCTACAAGTTGCTGGCTAATTTACATATTAATAGCAGCGTGCGTCGTTCAGACACTGTTAATTTTTCAGCAAAATCTGGCCCAACGACTTGTTTTTTTTAATATATATATATATAGTTTAACTAGTTGGCCAATGGATTTTATAGGTCTGCGTCTCCCCAGTTATACAGTCATAAACTGCGATGACCTGTTTACTGCGGTTGTGGGAAATATTAACAGCTGTTTTGGTAAAAGATGCCTGTTTACTAGTGTGACCAACCACTGGTTTTGAGCTGGACTATCCTGAATTTGGTGGCGGCTGTTCAGTAGTTCTGATCATTGATAGGCAGCCCTACTTCCGTGGCTCAGTGGGTAGCACTCTCGCTTCTGAGTCAGAAGGTTGTGGGTTCAAGTCTCGCTCCAGAAACTTGAACACACATTCTAGGCTAACACTCCAGTGTAGTGCTGCACTGTTGGAAGTGCTGTCTTTCAGATGAGATGTTAAACTGCAGACCCCGTTTGCCCTCTCAGGTGGGTGCAAAGGATTCAATGGCACTATTTTTGAAGAAGAGCAGGGGAGTTCTCCCCGGTGTCTGGCTAATATTTATTCCTCAACCAGCATCACTAAAATTGGCTGCCATGATTCCTACATTACAACAGTGACTACATTTCAAAAGTACAGGAAACTTTTTTTTATCCGGCACCGATGGGACCGACGTGGTGCCGGTTCATCAAAAATTCCGGATAACCGAAAGCTATAGTAAAAGATACGGAGAGCTGAGTGCTCCGTATAAAGTAACAAACCCTGTAGTGCAGAACAATGGCCACAAGTTCCAAGTGTCTCTGTAGCTTAGCAACAGCTGCAGCCACACCTTTGCACAGCAACAGATCGAGGAAGGCAAGTACAATATGAAGTAAAACTTACCTGAACCTACTCCTGAATTTTGCCGGTTAACCGAGATTTCCGGTTATATAGGTGCCGGTAAATCGAAAGTTTCCTGTACTTCATTGGCTGTAAAATGCGTTGGGACGTCCTGAGGTCGGAGTGGACCGCCCGCCCATTGTGGAACCTACCCGATTTTCATTCCATCGGTGATCTGCTCCCCTAGATTACCACCCAGCCAGCGAAGGTGATGAATTACTCCGCTGTTTGTAAGGCCTTAAGGCACAGACCTGTTTTTCCATTCAGGCCATAGGTCAACAAGATGGATACAGATGAGCAAAGCCATTCAGCCCATTTTTTATCCATCCAGAAACAACCAACATTCTCCCATCACAATATCCAACTGTTTTGCAAATGATTCAAAATGATTGGGGGAGAAATTCATTGTAGCACCGTTTGGGGGCGCTAACTTTTAAAAGTTGAAAAAATTAGCGCCAGGTGCTAGTGTTTTTCAACTTTAAAAAGATTTGGTTTTGCGCTCCAGGAAGGAAGTGGGGTGCTAAATCAAGCGCTCCACTTCCTTCCTGGAGCGCAGCAGGCGGGGGGCGGTAGGTGAGCAGCGCTGTACACTGGGCCATGCAGTGCTGCCACGTTGGAAGGCTCCTTCCCTCCTTTAAAGGGAAGGGCCATCGCTGCAGGCTCTGCAAGGGGAAAACTTAACCTGGTCCCCGACGGCAGCTGCGATCTGGCCCGATCAGCATTGATCGATCACCGGCTAAGAAAAATTAAAATAAAAATGACCATTTGAGAATTTTTAACCATTCCCTCAGCCACTTTGCCTTTAAGTATCGCCCCCGAAGCACCCGGCCTCCCGATGAATGCCTCCTGCACCTGCCGGTGTCATCGCCCGGCGATGCTGCAGGGGGTGAAAATGAAGTTCGGGTCCGAGGCGCTACCGGGGCAATGCGCACGGCGATGACGTCATGATCTCCGGGCGAAGGAGATCAGGGCGCAACGTCATAACGCTGCCGCAAACCACCCACCGAATATACAGGAAATTTTGGTTTATCCGGAGGTTGTATGTCCGGAAACCTCGATCTACCGGCAGAAATCAGGAGCCGTTTTGTTAGGTTTTTTTTCTTCTCGTGGCTTTGTTTTCAACAGTCGGTCTCTGGCAAGTCTCTCTGAAGCTGTTGCTAAGCTACAGAGACGCTTCCAAGGTACGGGCCGACTGTTTACAAGCTGTTGCTAAGCAACAGTGTTTGTTGTCAGATACGGAGATGAAAACCTCCGTATGCTTCAACATTAACTTTGTATGTCCGGCAGTTTTGATAGATCGGCAACAGCTCGGTCCCGTCGGTGCCGGATATAACAAAGTTTCCTGTAGTAGAAGTCGATGATCTCGCCGAGCCCGGTTGGTAAGTGATTAGCGCCCCGTTACCGCCCCCCGGAGGTGATAATGGGAGGTGCTAAGGTGCCCATTTTCTAGCCCATTGCCGCCTCCAAAAGTCCAGAGGGGAAAAATTCGATTGCTTTGTGCCTCCCATTAGTGCCCCAAGGGGGCGCTAACGGGGCGCAAAGCAACTAGTGCCCGGGCGCGGCGCGGCTAACACCTCCCGCGAAATTCAGCGGGAGGTTAGCGGCGGTGGTAGCTGGTAGCGCCCCGTGGCGCTGCACCTTCGGCGATGACGTAATCACTGCGCGCAACACCCTGGCCGCAAACTTGGCTCGCGCCCCCGACCTACCATCGGTCGCTATGTCCAACAGGGTCGGGGGCGTTTTTGCGGCCGGGGCGGCGATAATTAAAGAGCAGGTGCCAGGCAGCCATTTTTTTGTGGGGCGCCTGCAAGCACCTGCCCCCTCTGGCCTCCTCCTGCGGGGTGCCGGCCGCGATCAGTCAGCCCGGCACTCAAGAGGAGTGTCGGGCTCTTTTGCCTGCACCCCGCTTCCTGGTGGCCCAGCAGGACTCCGGTGCGCACTGCGCTAGGCCCCTCCCCTTTAATCAGGGGAGGAAGGCCTGCAGTACCATGGTGTTACGTGCCGGTGCGCGTGACGCTGCTGCATGTAGCGCCACGATATTCAATGGGAGCGCATCAAGAGGGAGGGGGAGCACTTCCAGTAATGCCCCACCTCCTGCTTGGGGCGCTACCATTGAATTTCGGGCGCGGGGGCACTAACTTTTTCGGGACGCTGAAAGTAGCGCCCCGACAAAGTTATTGCCCCAAAGGGGGTGCGAGCCAACTTCCCCCCTCCCCCCATGTGTTGATCATTCTTTGTATGAAGTAAAACATCCTGACATCGCTACTAAATTTGTCTTTTGGTAGTTTGAACACGCATCTCTCTTGTCCTACTGTCACGGCTTAGCTTGAAGTAGTTTTATCTTCTCTATACTGTTTAGTACCTTTATATACAGCCATGATATCTCCTCTCAGTTATCTTCTTTAAGGCTCAAAAATTTTCTAGTTTCTCCTCTTAACTCCATCCTCTGACAGTAAGGATTAGCCCTTGTGACTATTCTCTGTAATGATCCAGGGCTTGAATATTTACTTTGTATCTTGGTGTAAAAGCATTCACAGTATTATAGGTGTAGCCTGCCCAGTTCCTGTACAGACTTCACATGATATCCTCCAACCTCGTACTCTATATTTTTGGCTATATAGTTCAATATTCTGTTTACTTTGTTGATTGATGTTTTGTAATTAAACAATGAGCCTGCTAATACCCCACGGAATCTCAATTACCCATTTCAACACTGGTTATAGAGTTTATATGTTGCCCATTTTATGTTCCATTTCCTTATTAAATTTAACCTGTTGCTGGTCCGCCCACTCGTTTAATCTAACTCATTTTGGATGTCCTTGGTTGGTGATTCAAATTCAACTCCCTCCCCCTTCAGTTTGGTATCATCTGCTAGTTTAACCAGAATACATAGCACACAGTGATATAAACAGAACATCCTGCTCAATCATTTTTATATCACGTTGAACTTCATCAAGATTTCAGAGCTTCACCAGCCATTAATTATTTGGTTACACTGAGTTATCAACGTTGGACAATGTCCTAGGTGTGAGAAAACACTGAGTTCTCCTCAACTCCCTCCTCTCCAGACTGTAGAGCCTGGGCATCTTTCCTCATGTGTATATGTCCTTTTGGTGACCAAAATTGAATACAGTACTCCAGGTCTAGTCTGACCAGTATTTTGCGGAGTCCTAAATCTGTCTGATTTTGTATTCCACAGTAGACAACCACTTCTCTTCTACACATTATTACAGTAGAAAAGGATTTTTTTATACCGTTGATGCCCTGACAAATCCCATAATGGAGTGAGTGTACGAACATAGGAACTTAGGAGTTGC
Source organism: Somniosus microcephalus (assembly GCF_052327205.1). NCBI lineage: Eukaryota > Metazoa > Chordata > Chondrichthyes > Squaliformes > Somniosidae > Somniosus > Somniosus microcephalus. The sequence continues at coordinate 30,693,846 of NC_141001.1, read as the reverse complement.
TAGACGAAAAAAACCAGTTCGCCTTCTACCATCCTGATAGCCATATGATTCAATGATAATGGTGTTGTTGACTAATCAGAGCAATGAGTCTACAACAGACCCAGACATGAGGCGAGGAAAACCCCAGTGGTGAAGAGCTTTGGGAACCATAGGTCCAAAGTCAGCTGTTTCTCTCAAGCATGCTACACTTACATATATTGGGAGGAAAATTCAGTTGCTTTGCACCTCCCGATGGGGCACTAATGGGGCGCAGAGCAACTGGCACAGCACCGCTAACGCCTCCCGCGTAATTCAGCTGTGCGCAGTGCCCCGTCCGCAAACTTGGCTCGTGCCCCCTGACCTACCGCCAGACACTATGTCCGACAGGGTCAGGCTGGCGTTTTTGCGGCCGGGGTGGTGATAATAGAGCAGGTGCCGGGCTCTTTTGCCGGCACTCTGCTCCCCGGTGATCCAGCAGGGCCCCGGTGCGCACTGTGCTAGACCCCTCCCCTTTAATCAGGGGTGGGAGGCCTGTAGTAGCATGGCGCTACTGCACGTAGCACCGCAATATTCAATGGGAGCGTCCCAAGAGGGAGGGGGAGTGCTTCCAGTAGTGCCCCACCTCCTGCTTGGAGCGCTACCATTGAATTTCGGGCGCGGCAGGGGGGCTAAATTTTTCGCTGAAAGGGGTGCGAGCCAGTTTTCCCCCCATTATGTCTTATACTGTATCCCAAAATGTGTAGAAATATTTTGGCTATCGAGGGCATCTTAGATCCCGTCCTCGCCTAATATCCACAGATGCAGTTTCCAGAAGAGGTCACTGGGAGTTGGAACCCTGGCTAATAGGTTTATTCACCTCCCTAGCCAATCTGAGGCCAATGATAGAGCCCCTAGTGTCTGCCCTGACTATGATCCGTTATCTCAACACAGACTGATAGTGTGAGATATTCCTGGTCTGTATGACCCCAGTACTGCACAGTGCAGTGTACTTACCAACTGAGCCACAGCAAGTGGGCCCTAATTTGTTCAGTTTTATCCTAATGCAGATCCAATCTGTCTCCTATGCTCCAGATAGACATGTGTGCTGATATATATCTATGTGTGTGTATGTTTAGAGTTTGCTCCCTCCTTTGTCCTTTTAATTAAATGTCCCTTTCATGTCACCTAAAATAAACATTTCCGCTTTAAGGTGCGTATACAGAAAGGAGCCATTCTATTCTATTCCAGTTATTTGAAAGACTCTGTAATTTATGCCCAGTGCTGGGTAATTACTGTACCAGTGTAGCTCCGATTGCATTTTCCTGTCCAAAGTGTCCTCACATTTTCATTGTGCGAAAGAGCGTGAAACCCTAATTATCTTGGCCAGCTGCTGGGGCTGTGTTCCGGTACGAGGCAATATAACGCTCAAATCCCAAAACAGGATTTGAATCGGAAGGATAATGACTTCAACCGTAGCGTATTTAATAAAGGCAGGCGTGTGTCATCGCAAGTCAACTGTAGAGTTTGGGAGATACAGAAGCAGTCAGTGGTCTAGGTGCAGAGAATAACTAAGTACATAACAGATTCTCAACACCAAACAATCAAAATAAAATCTTGCCTTCCGTAAGTTTTTGTACCCAATTTTCCCACCCACCTCTGACTCTTGGTGTGGTACAGTACCGCAAATGCTGGTTGTCCTCTGGTACTTCACTGGCATGGCCATTCGTTTTTATTTTTGTTCTTGGGATGTGGGCAGCACATTTATTGTCCATACCTAGCTGCCCTTAGTGTGTAGGCCAAGCCAGGCAGGAGTGACAGGCTTCCTTCCCTTATTCGACCAGTTGGGTTTTTATGACAATCCAGAAGCTTGATCATTTTTCCCAGCACACAAACCATCAGATTTATTGAATTCAGTTTCGCAACCTGCCTTGGTGGGATTCATAGCCTCTAGGGTTAGTTCATCCAGTACCACAACCATTAGACTAGACTCTAGATGGTAAGTGTCAGTGACGTTTTTGACATGATGGGGATCATAGCTAAGGGCAACCCTATCCTTACTGATGTCCACATGCAGTGCACTTTTCATTTGTGAGTGTTGCTGATAATCTAAGGTTGTCTGGGGTCATGCGACTCACCAGCATTCGGCTTGTTGTATATGGATTAACATATTCCAGAATTGCCTCACCTGAAGGTACTGACAGTGGCAGCCAACTTGCACACAGCTAGCTCCCACAAACAACAATGAGTTAAGTGACCAGATAATTTGTTTTCGTGATCTTGGTGCAGCGATAAATATTGGACTGGACACCGGGGAGAACTCCCTGCTCTTAGTCAAAATAGTGCCATGGGATCGTTTACATCCACCTGAGAGGGCAGACAGGCCCTCAGTTTAACATCTCATTCTGGGCAGTAGGTAGGCTGGGACCAATGAACTTTCCTCCCCTCGGCCCTGCCTCCTTCTGACGTTAGGAGCCACGTTTGGGTGAAGGCTCGAGTTCCGCCTGATCCAGGCTCCTGAGCAAATTGGGAGCCAGCAGTCTTCCAGGCAGAAATTGGGTGTTTCCAGGCCCTTCCCAAATCTTTGGAATTCACCAGGCCTCACTTGTGCTGGGAATTTATTGTTGGGGCTGTGGCTTTCTGCTCTCAGTTACACTAAAGGTGCAGTCAGATGTGGGTTTCTCATAACCTGAGCTGCAGGTATACCCAAAATTCCCTCATTTACATAATGGAAGACTGTTGCAAATTCCCCTCATTACCTGTAGAGGATGGACAATTATTGTGGCTATGTCTTGGTACGCTTTCTCACTGTATATGACAAATTTTTATATGGTTGCCATGGTGATCAGGAGGTATTCTTTTCCTCCTGCTCCTCAGTTCATGCTTGCACTCTCCTCTCTCTAAGATCACCTTACTACCTTCCCCCCCAACCTACACTGCCATTTCAAAGCTCCTACCTAATGTACCTACTGCTCCGTGAGAAGGAATTCTGCTGCATTACATGGGTGGGGAATCTTAATCTTGCAAAATTATTGCAAGTGTTTACCTCTCCCACGATGAAATAATTCTAATGACATTTACTCCTCCCGTTCTCATATCCCTTCAACCTCTTTTTCCTTCACCCACATCTCCAATTTAATCTTCGATGTTGACAGTTCCTGCCTCAACCACTAACCCTGGAAGTGAATTCCACAGCCTCACAACTCTCCGTCTAACAAAGATTCTCCTGCTCTCTGTTCTACATCTCTTAGTTAATCTTGTATCTATGGATCGTCAAGTATTGGAAACAGTCTGCTTCTGTCTGCCCTATCCCATCCCATCATCATTTTAAACAGTTCTGTCATATTGTCCGGTAATCCGTTTTGTTCTAATGAAAAAAGCCTCAATTTTTTAGGTCGTTCCTTGTATTTGTAGTTGCACATACCAGGAAGCATACTAATGAATCTATATTGCTAAAGCCTCAATATCCTTCCTATCGTGTGGAGCCCAATACTGCACACAGTGCTCTAACTGCGGGCTTATTAAGGACTTATATGTGGCCATTCATCTCATTGCTGTTTGTGGGAAATGTTTGGTGCAGATGACTGCTGCATTCCAAAAGTATTCATAATGGGATGTGATTTAAGACATTTGATGATGCAAAGAGGCATTATATAAATGTAGGTATTATTATGGAACTGAAGGTATTGTAGGAACAGTGCCCTGTAAAACTGCCCGAAGCGTTATCCTCAAGCTTTCCCCTGCCTCTCTTTTGCACTTTACAAAGTGCTTGCTGCCTACATAATTTTAAAAAAATCTTGACAAATGGCCTGGAGCTCGGCAGGGCGACTCTGATTAAATGTGTTGTGACACAGCTGATTGCTGCACACAGTGGTTGTGGGACGGTCAATACATGGGACTCTCTTCTGTTTACTTGGAAACAAAACTAATGACCAGAACAGCTGTTATCAGAATGAAAAATCATCACCCAGGATAGATCTTTAACACCCGTGGCAGGGAACAGGATTATAAAGAACGGGTATTTTGTTTCAGGAGAAGATTGGAGTCAGGAATATGATAGGGGGTCGAACTTGAACTTGAATGAAATCGCTCGCAGTAAATGTGATGGGGGTGTGCCAGTGGGTGGGTCAATGGGGCAGCAACACAATTAATGGTTAGTCTGTCTTAGACACCCATGACCAGTTGTTTGTCAGTTGATGCCCCAGTAAGAAGCATGTCTGTAACTTGTAAGAACTGTAATGCACCCCCACAGCCAAGTGTGTGATTACACAGTCATGCTGGCTTTATGGATCCACCTTGTCCTAGTGGGTGCATCCGCTTGCCTTACCTTCGCCTACACACACCTTATCCACAGGCTGAGCTACAGATTTGAAATGGAGCACTAACTGGGACATCTCAGGGTAAAAGTAATTGGTCAGAAATCACGACCCAGTTTGGGGGGGGTGGGGAAAGCGAGCTCTAACGCATTGACTGCACACAGGGTTAAACGCTGGTTGAATGTCATTATTTAGTAAGTGTGAGCACAGCTACAGAGCTGTGGGATTTCACTCCTGCAAAGTGAAGGGAATGGCAAATGAAAAAAAATAGACAGCAAAGACAAATACCTCGAAAGTGAGAGGAACGAAGAGATGGAGAGAGAAACACAAAGAAAGAATGACCAGCTTTAATTGAGGAATTGCAGTGAGGAGTAAGAGAATAGGAGAATAAAACAAGAAAAAAGGTTCCAATTTTCTTTGTTGGACAGGATGACTGCAGCTGCCAAACACTTTCTCCACATAGGAGAAAGTGAGATGGGCAGTTTTGAAAGTCAAACATCCATAGATGGATACGGGGTCAGTAGTATATGTAACGTGTTGTGTGGAGACTGTCATCATATCATAGAAATACATAGAATTACATAGTGTGTACAACACAGAAACAGACCATTCGACCCAACTGGTTCATGCTGGTGTTTATGCTCCACATGAGCCACCTCCCACCCTCTTCCTAAGAACGTAAGACATAGAAGCAGGAGTAGGCCATTCAGCCCTTTGAGCCTGTTCCGCCATTTAATATGATCATGGCTGATCTTTTACCTCAACTGCACCTTCCTGCACTATCCTCAACTTCATCCAACCCTGTCAGCATAACTTTCTATTCCTTTCTCCCTCATGTGCATATCTAGCTTCCTCTTAAATGCATCTAAGCTATTTGCCTCAACTACTCCTTGTGGTAGTGAGTTCCACATTCTAACCACTCTCTGGGTAAAGAAGTTTCTCCTGAACTCCCGATTGGATTTATTAGTGACTGTCTTATATTTATGGCCTCTTGTTTTGATCTCCCCCACAAGTGGAAACATCTTCTCTATGTCTACCCTATCAAACTCTTTCATAATTTTAAAGACCTGTATCAGGTCACCCCTCGGCCTTCTCTTTTCAGAGAAACGAGACCAGTCTGTTCAATCTTTCCTGATAAGTACAACCTCTCAGTTCTGGTATCACCCTCGTAAATGTTTTTTGCACCTTCTCTAGTGCCTCTATATCCTTTATCATCAGTCATCTATATGCATCACTGAAAGAAACATTTGAAAAGTCTTGTTAAAAACAAACAGCCTGCATTTTAATGAGAAACAACTGACTAGTCAGGCCAGCTGGTAGAATGTTGTGACACTTGCAGGATTTTCCAGTGGAGAGCAAGATCACTGCATTTTCAGTGTTTGTCCCACACCTGCCACAACCCCGTCTACTGCTGCCTACATCCATTATTATATAAAAGAAAAAAGAAATACTTGCATTTATATAGTCCCTTTCACGACCTCTGGACATCCCAAAGCACTTTACAGCCAATTAAGTACTTTTGACGTGTAGTCACTGTTGTAATGTAGGAAATGCAGCAGCCAATTTACGCACAGCAAGCTCCCACAAACAGCAACAAGGTAAATAATCAAATAAACATATTTTGATGGTGTTGGTTGGACGATAAATATTGGCCAGGACACCATAAACCTCCCCTGCTATTCAGGTAGTGCCATGAGATTTTTTATGTAAACACCACAGGATAAGAACATAAGAACATAAGAAATAGGAGCAGGAGTAGGCCAATCGGCCCCTCGAGCCTGCTCCACCATTCAATAAGATCATGGCTGATCTGATCCTAACCTCAAATCTTCTATCACTCTGCATCCACCCGAACCCATGTGATCTCCCGGGAGAGGCGAAAAACCAGATAAAGACCCAATGGCCAATTTGGGAGAAAAAAATCTGGGAAATTCCTCTCCGACCCATCTAGGCGATCGAAATTCTTCCAGGAGATCACTCTGTCCCTATATTTTCTACAGTACTTACCTTCTGTAAAGGCGATCTCCACCCCAGCCAGGAACAGGAATAAAACCATCTCCTGAAATCTAACAGAATTAGAACACAGTAGGAGCAGAACAAGGCTACACGGCCCCTGGGCCCGCTCCACTACCCACAGGGCCATGACCATTCCGAACCCAGACTCATGTCCAATTTCCTGCCCGCTCCCCGTAACCCTTTATTCCCTTTACTTCTAGGAAACTATCTATTTCTGTTTTAAATTTATTTAATGATGTAGCTTCCACAGCTTTCTGGGGCAGCAAATTCCACAAACCTACCACCCTCTGAGTGAAGAAGTTTCTCCTCATCTCAGTTTTGAATGAGCAGCCCCTTATTTTAAGATTATGCCCCCTAGTTCTAGTTTCACCCATCATTGGGAACATCCTCACCGCATCCACCCGATCAAGCCCCTTCACAATCTTATATGTTTCAATAAGATCGCCTCTCATTCTTCTGAACTCCAATGAGTAGAGTCCCAATCTACTCAACCTCTCCTCATATGACCACCCCCTCATCCCCGGGATTAACCGAGTGAACCTTCTTTGTACTGACTCGAGAGCAAGTATGTCTTTTCTTAAGTATGGACACCAAAACTGTATGCAGTATTCCAGGTGCGGCCTCACCAATACCTTGTACAACTGCAGCAATACCTCCCTGTTTTTATATTCCAACCCCCTAGCAATAAAAGCCAACATTCCATTGGCCTTCTTAATCACTTGCTGCACCTGCATACTAACTTTTTGAGTTTCGTGCACCAGGACCCCCAGATCCCTTTGTACTACAGTACTTTCCAGTTTCTTGCCATTAAGATAATAACTTGCTCTATGATTTTTCCTGCCAAAGTGCATAACCTCACACTTTCCAGTATTGTATTCCATCTGCCAAATCTCTGCCCACTTACTTAGCCTGTCTATGTCCCTTTGCAGGTTTTTTATGTCCTCCTCACTCACTACTTTCCCTCCCATCTTTGTATCATCTGCAAACTTTGATATGTTACACTCGGTCCCCTCCTCCAAATCGTTAATATAGATTGTAAAGAGTTGGGGACCCAGCACTGACCCCTGCGGAACACCACTAGTTACTGGTTGCCAATCTGAGAACGAACCATTTATCCCAACTCTCTGCTTTCTGTTAGAGAGCCAATCCTCCACCCACGCCAGAATATTACCCCCAATCCCGTGATTTTTTATCTTGAGCAATAATCTTTTGTGTGGCACCTTGTCAAATGCCTTTTGGAAGTCTAAATACACTACGTCCACTGGTTCCCCTTTATCCACCCTGTATGTTACTTCCTCAAAAAACTCAAGCAAATTTGTTAAACATGACTTCCCCTTCATGAAACCATGCTGAGTTTGCCCTATTAAATTATGTTTATCCAAATGTCCCGTTACTGTCTCCTTAATAATGGACTCTAACATTTTACCAACCACAGATGTTAGGCTAACAGGTCTATAGTTTCCAGCCTTCTGCCTACTACCCTTTTTAAATAAGGGTGTTACATTAGCAGTTTTCCAATCTGCCGGGACCTTTGCTGAGTCCAGTGAGTTTTGGAAAATTATTACCAATGCATCCACAATCCCTACCGCTACTTCCCTCAAGACCCTGGGATGCAAGCCATCAGGTCCAGGGGATTTATCCGCCTTGAGTCCCATTATTTTACCAAGTACCACTTCCTTAGTGATTTTAATCGTATTTAGTTCCTCCCCCCCTAGAGCCCCCTGTTTGTCCAGTGTTGGGATATTCTTAGTGTCCTCTACTGTAAAGACTGATACAAAATAATTGTTCAGTGTTTTTGCCATCTCCATGTTTCCCACCATTAATTTCCCGGTCTCATCCTCTAAGGGACCAACATTTACTTTAGCCACCCTTTTTCTTTTTATATAACTATAGAAACTTTTACTGTCTGTTTTTATATTTTTTGCTAATTTACTTTCATAATCTATCTTCCCTTTCTTAATCAATCTTTTTGTTATTTTTTGCTGTCTTTTAAAGACTTCCCAATCTTCCATCCTCCCACTAGATTTGGCTACCTTATATGCCCTTGTTTTTAGTCGGATACTATCCTTAATTACTTTACTTAGCCACGGATGGCTATCTTTTCTTTTACACCCTTTTTTCCTCAGTGGAATATATTTTTTTTGGAAGTTGTAAAATAACTCCTTAAATGTACACCACTGGTCATGTACCGTCTTACCCTTTAATCTATTTTCCCAGTCCACTCTAATTAATTCCGCTCTCATACCTTCATAGTCTCCTTTATTCAAGCTCAGCACGCTTGTTTGAGATCCAACCTTCTCACCCTCTAATTGAATATTGAATATGGAACTCAACCATGTTATGGTCACTCATTCCAAGGGGATCCTTTACTAGGACATTTTTAATTAATCCTGTCTCATTACACAGGACCAAATCTAAGGTTGCTTGCCCCCTGGTCGGTTCAGTTACATACTGCTCAAGAAACCCATCCCTAATACACTCAATGAACTCTTCCTCAAGGCTGCTCTGCCCAATTTGATTTGTCCAGTTAATATGATAATTAAAATCCCCCATAATTATAGCTGTTCCCTTATTACAAGCCTCAACTATTTCCTGATTAATACTCCGTCCAACAGAGTTGCAACTGTTCGGAGGCCTATAGACTACACCCACTAGTGTTTTTTTCCCCTTATTATTCCTTACCTCCACCCAAACTGTTTCACTATCCTGCTCCTTTGACCCAATATCATTACCCCTTATCCTTAGACTGTGACCCCTGGTTCTGGACTCCCCCGCCATCGGGAATATCCTTCCTGCATCTAGTCTGTCTAGTCCTGTTAGAATTTTATAAGTTTCAATGAGATCCCCTCTCATTTAGTAAGCTTTCTTGTCTGTATCGATTATTCTGCAGTAAATTGGATTCTCATACTTAACGCCCTTGGCGCCTCTACTTAGGCTACTGGGGCCCAGTAATCAGATCCAAGCTGTTCCAGTGTCTACTTGAGACTCCGTAACCTTGCAGCATAGCATGGAAATATCCAGCCAGTCCCGATAAGTTCAACATTGAATAGCACAGTTATTATAAGAGCCCAGGGCTAATTAGGAGTGTTTCATCCAAAACTCTGCTGCCCTATATCCTCGCTCGCACCCGTTCACCCAGCACCCCTGTGCTCGCTGACCTACATCGGCTCCCGGTCCAGCACTGCCTCGACTTTAAAATTCTCATCCTAGTTTTCAAATCCCTCCATGACCTCAACCCTCCCTATCTCTGTAACCTCCTCCAGCCCTACAACCCTCCTCGCTCTCTGCACTCCTCCAATTTTGGCCTCTTCTGCATCTCCAATTTTAATCGCTCCACCATCAGCGGCCGTGCCTTCAGCTGCCGAGGTCCTAAGCTCTGGAATTCCCTCCCTAAACCTCTCCGCCTCTCTAGCTCTCTCTCCTCCTTGAAGATGATCCTTAAAATCTACCTCTTTGACCAAGCTTTTGGTCACTTGTTCTAATATCTCCTTGCTTGGCTCCATGTCTAATTTTCTTTGATAACGCTCCTGTGAAGCGCATTGGGACATTTTACTATGTTAAAGGTGCTATATAAATGCATGTTGTTTATCACAGAGTACCATTAAAGTAGTCATAGCTGTAGGTAAAATTGAAAGCATAAAGTCAGTGTCTTGGGTAGTAGTATCCTTTTTAGTTGAAGAACCTTGGCAACTGTTACTGGAGTGTTGCATGCGATTAATTAATGGCCATTGACTGGGCGATGCTAAAGTATATTTAATGTTTTTATTTTTCTGTATTGTGCGGTATCTAAGCATGAAATATTTCATTAGGTTCAAAGGATGGAGGACAATAGATCTGACATTTATATCTGCTGCCGTTCATGTAAAGCTCCGACACTGTCCAGTTTCACCCAACCCCCCGACAAGCCACCTGTGCGTCTGTCTGTGAGAGAACAACAGCCAGACCTCCCTCTGTGTAGACAAATTGGACCTTGAGCAGTGCTAGAACTCAGCAAACATCGCCTAGAAGTCGAGCAGCAGTCAGAAGTAATAATCCAGCAACTCACCTGTAAGGCCTGCATGATTCCTTTAAATACCGCTGGCCGGCGGGGCCTTCATGCCGGTTACCATCATGTTCTGATGAGCGAGGTGACTATTGCTTTTTAACTGACTTGCTGGGCAGTTTTCTAGGGGTCGACTGAAAATTGACCTTTGGGGCTCCCCTGCTGCTTTAACTTGGTAAACACAGTGACCACTGTGACCATTACAGACCCGAATCTAGGGGTAAAATGAGGCGATGTCCAAATTTGCAGACATTACTAAAATAGGAGGCTTAGCAAATAATTCTGAGGACCAAGGTACAGGAAACTCTTTTTTATCCGACAGGACCGGCGTGGTGCTGGTTTATCAAGAAGTCCGGATTACCAAGAGTTATAGTTAAAAGGGTACGAGAGCTCGTACACAGCAACAAATCCAAGCTTCCCTGTTGCTTAGCAACAGCTGCAAGAAGCCCGACCACAGACCAAACGTCCCTGTTGCTTAGCAACAAGTGCAGAAACCCCCGATTACACAGCCAAGAATCAAGAAACGGCCACTAATATGAAGAAAAACTTAACTGAACCTACTCCTGCATTTTGCCGGTTAACCGAGATTTCCAGTTGTTTGGGTGCCGGTAAATCGAGAGTTTCCTGTAATATTGGCATGTTGGTGAAATGGCCAAAAGAAAAGTGGCAGATAGAATTCAATGTCAGTAAAAATGAGGCGGTACATTTTGGTTTTAAAAAAAGTAAAAGAATGCTGGGATCTGTGGAAGTGCAGCGGCATTTGGTGGTTCAGAGTCACAAGAAAATAAAAGCAGCACCTCAAGTGGATAGGACCATTAAAAAAAAGTAATAGAATTTATTGGTTTTATGACAAGAGGTATAGAATATAAAAGCCGAGAGAAATGGTGAGTCTATATAAAACCTTAGTAAGACCAAAGTTGGAATACTATATGCAGTTTTGGGCTCATGTGCAGGATGAACAGCAACATAGTCGGGTTGGGCCGAATGGCCTGTTTCCACGTTGTAGTTCTACGAAGGTCTCGAGGTGAGTCCCTAAGCTGTGCAGAGCTAGCCAGTCAGGCTGGATGCGGTGATAATGGTTCTACAATGAGCCTCCATTCACGTAGGTTATGGAGAGGAAAAGTCAGCTATTATTCCCATTCCTGATCTCCATCCACTGATTTCAAACTGCTTGCACGGGCGTTGTGTGAGGACAGGATCGGGCTTGGTTGCAATGTTCTCCCATAGTTAAATATCCTGCTGACGATCACCTTCCACCCTCACGCATGAAGCACAGCCATTTGGTGTGTGTACTATATCCCAGCATTAGTCAGTGTCTTTATAAGGGGAGACGCGAACAAGTGGAGAAGAGGACAACCAAATTACATTACCCAGCTTATCTTGAAGACTCCACAGATATATTTAAAACTGCAGCTTTCTTGCAGTATCCAGACTAGATATTGCCACAGGGCCTTTCAACAGATATGAATACTAATTTTGCAAAATGGAATTTTAGAAGACGCACAGAAGCACTGAAAATAATTACGCTGTCTTGACATAATCTTCAGGGGGAAAAAAATGATTTGATTTTGCCGAGAAGTGCTGCGGCAGCCCTCGAAGGGTTAAATCCCAAAGGCACTGCGAAATCAGATGCGCGCATTGTTTCTTTATCCCAGTCGAATGTAGCTTAGACGATTTCAACAATCTCTTGCATAAAACCATAGCAAAAATACAAAAGCAGAAAATAGTCACAAAATACAAAAAACCTAAGCACACCAGTTCGAAACAATCCTTAATGGCTCGCATTCCCTGGCTAAGCCAAGATTCCAACAATTTTAGATTCTATTACAAAGCCTCCCACATGATTATGCTGAGTTACAGTATCCGGCCAAACAGGGCTTTCCAAGCCTTATTATACTGCTGGCCTTGACAGCCATTCAATGCATTAGTTTTATGAAGTGAGTGTGTTTTATGGTGGGGAGGGGGAGGGTTTTTAAGCACTAAGGGCTAATGTTACTTCTTAATTTTCTCTTTGCGTCAGTATGTTGCAACCTTTCATTTTCATTGTATGTGCGAAACGTCACATGGGAGAACTCCGCTGCCAATATCCTCGCACCAGGTAGGTACTAATGGTGCTGTTGTGGACTTTGTAGCTGTAATTTTCCATTACTGAAATAAACCAGTGAAAAGTTAAATCCAAGTATGTTCGCAGTACAGTGTGGGGCTCGCACATATGTTGTGTTATAAAGAGCCAGGCACTTGGCAAAGATACGGTTGTGACTCTATAGAGCCATGGAAATTGAGTTCCTTTGACTAATGTGTCTTTGGGATCACTGTGTCTCACAAGGCATTACAGCGTTTGAATAAAAAAAGAACTTTTCTCTCTTCTATTTTTAACAAGGTCTGAAAGCAGCCCTTCTCCATGTAGTGCTGCGAGCACAGTAGTATGAAATGCATTCTGAATTGTGCCAAGACTTGGCTTGAACCCTTACCCAGTGGAGGGTTTGTAAAATGGGTTAGTTGCAGGTTAATGTTCCTTCTATCCTGTCTTATCAGCCACTCAAGGTCAGGTGCACCATGGTTAGAAGTAGAATAATGCTTCCTCTGTATTACTGTATCCCATAATGCTATGATGGTGGCCTCCCATCTTGCTCAAGATGCCTCCAAATTTAACCCTATCCTTTGCCGTAGCCTCAATCTCCTTTGTCCACCTTTCTTTTCGAAACTACTTGTGTTCATCCCATATCTAGAGGAGGCCCTTTTATACGTCCAGTGTCTGCCCTCACAGAATCAGAGAAACCCCACAGTGCAGACAGAGGCCATTTCGGCCCATCGAGCCTGCACCGACACATATCCCACCCAATCCCCGTAACCCCTACACCAACACATATCCCACCCTATCCCTGTAACCCCACGTATTTAATCCCCCTAACACTAAGGGTCAATTTATCATAGCCAATCAACCTAACCCGCACATCTTTGGACTGTGGGAGGAAACCGGAGCACCCGGAGAAAACCCACGCAGCTGTTTCTAAGGTTAACTTCCAAATTATCCATCACCTTGAAAATTCTGGCCTAGTCCATGATTGCCAGTGATTTTTGTCATGGCTATTTCACTGGTGCTCTCGCTGGCTCCGGAACTCTGCACTTAGACATTTTGGTGAACTTTCTGTCATTGCCTTAGACATCTACAACGTCTTTGACAGGGTCTAGAACCATGCACTTCTAAACAGATTACTAGAATAGGTTCTCCTACCATTTGCTTACACAACAAAAATGACTGCACTTCAAAAGTAATTCATTGGTTGTGAAGCATCTTGAGACATCCTAAGGATGTGCTAAGTGCTATATAAATGCAAGTCTTTCTTTACCAATGCGGTATTCATCAGTAGCTAGTAACCTCTCAAATCACTCTATCTTTTCTATTGTTGGTGGCTCATCCTCAATCTCCTTTGCCAATAACTTATGGCTCTGTCCTCTCATTCTATTTCTTCTTCCTATCAATAACCTCCTCTACTTATCAAACCTCTCCACTCTTTCACTGATGGTTCTGGTCAACTTCTGTCGGTCACATTATGCCCCGAGTGCTCACAACCTTCATTCTTGTTGCGGTACATTGATCTTTTTTTTAAATTGAGAAACCAAAGTGAAGAAGCAGGCCCACAGTGCAAGACACGGCCGAGATGGAAAAGGTAAATCAGGAAGTGGTGATTAGTTGATGTTAAACTTGGGTTTCAAAAGACACATGATTATAGGAAGATGGAAAGTTTGAGAGAGGTAGGGAGTGCCACAGTTATGAGGTCCTGGGAAAAGATGAGTTGGAATAGGAGACTTTGTGATGAGTTTTGATCTCAACACCATTAAGGTTTATGGAGGAGGAAGAGTTTGTTGGGCAGTGTACTTGGAACTGAGAAGAATAGGATAGAAAATTTAGAGGATCACTAACCATAATAAGGTTGATAAAATAGAGAAAGATAAGAAAGGCTGCAAAGGAGGAATAAAAGATAGACTGGAGGCTAGAGGTGACTGGCTTTTCCTTGTAACTGCTCCAAGATTACGAGGAAGGTGTGGGAAAAGCCTTCCTAAGTCTTGGACTCACTTGGGCTTTATAGAGAGTTAAGGATTGTTGGGGAAAATAATTGTTTGTTAAAGTTCTTCAAACCGACAGCTGCCACCTCTTAACTTTGGTGCCTCCATCCTTACCTGTCAATGTTTGCAGGGCTATGAGGAAAGAGCAGGGGAGTGAGGTTAATTGGACAACTCTTTTAAAGAGCTGGCACAGGCACGATGGCCTCCTTCTGTGCTGTGTGATTCTACGATTCTATATTCTTGGTCTCACTATCTCCCCGACTACAATTTGAAATCCCACATCTCCTCCGTTGCTAAAGCAGTCTCAATGAGGCTGAGTTCCCTTTCTTATGCCAAAAATGTCTTTTCCCCCTCAACAACTCTCTACAAAGCCCAAGTCTGTCCGAAGCTTGAATAATGCTCCCATATGTGAGGGAGGCTCTCGTAGCTCCCATTTCATACTCCTGGACTGGGTGCAGGCGATCGCATTCTTCACCTTGACCGCAGTCCGGCCTCTCTCTCCGTCGCAACCTTCCTCAACTCTCAACTGTATCGAGAAATGGGGAAATTAGGTTAGGGTTAGGGTTAGGGAAAGGAAAGAGGGTGCTCCAGTGGCTCAGTTGAGGAATGGACTGCCCAGTACAGAACCTGGCGGTACAGAATTAGCAACAGGAAATGCCACATGCGCATGCAGGTCTGAGAGCACCTGTGAAAAAAACTGGTGAACATTTCAAGTAGAGACACTCCTGTGTATTTTCTGGGGGCGGGATCAGATTTTTGCCATTTCCAAGTTTTTTTCCCGCCCTTTTATCTCCACCGAACCATGGGAGGTTCCAGCTTCAATCCCCAGTCCTTGCCGAGTTTAGTGATCTCAGCTGGCAGTATGGGTGGTACGAATAGCCTGGGCTGGAGAGGGCTTAAATCAGCCGTGGATCTTGCTGCTGATTATTGTCCAATGACACCCCTACTGTAGTGTATGTGTGTGGACCTTGGGTGACAACAGAATCTGCCTCAGCTGTAATACACACTCACACCCCACAACAGTTAAATGAACTGCCGACATTCATTATCCAGATGCATACATGAAGAATGACCACTTGTGTGAACTACAGCTGAGGCCTGCAGAATTGTACCCCAGCAAGAGTCAGCACCTTCAGGAGAGAATGAGGAAAATTGTAGAAAAACTGGATATAGCACACACACAGTATCACTTATCTCCTTTACTCTGACTTTTTTCTGTCCAAGCAATTGGCATCCATTGCTGTTCCTCCAGGGCCAGGTCATTTAATAATAATAATCATCATAATCAACTTTTATTGTCATTGTTAGTGCACAAGTGCAGTACAACGAAATGTAGGCTTGCGGCTCCCGAGAGTGTACATTTAGATTAAGACATTTAAACATTCAACATTCATTTGGCTTGTAATACATTAACATAGACATAATAAAGTGCATTGGCAGATGTGAAGGCTTTAGAGTTTATTTGTGGCGTTCAGTAGGATGACAGCCCTGGGAAAGAAGCTGTTCCTAAATCTGGTCGTTCAGGTGCGAATGCATCTGTAGCGTCTCCCAGATGGCAGGGGGGCGAACAGACTGTGGCTGGGGTGGGTAGGGTCTTTGATGATGGTCCGTGACCTCCGTAAACAGCGTTTCTGGTATATGTGCTCTATGGTCGGTAGCCGGGTGCCGGTAATGCGTTGGGCAGTTTTGACTACCCGCTGCAGGGCTTTCCGGTCATAGTAGCTACAGCTGCCATACCATACTGTGATACAGTTCGTCAGGATGCTCTCTATTGTGCAGCGGTAAAAGTTAGAGAGGATCGGGGTGACAGGTTACATCCCTTCAGCCTCCTTAGGAAATATAGGCGCTGCTGGGCCTTCTTCACCAGAGAGGAGGCATTGAGGGACCAGGAGAGGTCTTCCGTGATGTGGACTCCGAGGAATTTAAAGCTGTCCACCCTTTCCACCACAGCCCCATGGATGTGGATGGGGGTGTGACTTCCGCCTTTAGACTTCCTGAAGTCCACAATGATTTCTTTGGTTTTCTTGATGTTGAGGGCCAGGTTGTTATCGGCGCACCACTTCACAAGATGCTGGACCTCCTCCCTGTAGGCTGACTCATCGTTGTTGGTGATCTGGCCTACCACCGTGGCATCATCCGCAAACTTGATGATGGTGTTGGAACCATGAACAGCCACACAGTCGTGGGTGAAGAGGGAGTAGAGGAGGGGGCTCAGCACACATCCTTGTGGGGCCCCCGTGCTCAGGGTCGGGGGGGGGAGGTGTGGTTACCCAATTTGACAGACTGGGGTCTGTTTGTTAGGAAGTCCAGGGTCCAGTTGCAGAGGGAAGTGTTCAGGCCAAGAGTGTGGAGTTTGGTGGCCAGCTTGTTGGGGACGATAGTGTTGAATGCTGAGCTGTAGTCTATGAACAGCATGGTATATCAGAGCTCGGTAGTTAAGGAACCCCTGTATCTACACATCTGTGGGCAAAGTTATTTCTCTAATAGTGTTCTGTCATCCACCGTCTAGCTCCCCTTCCCCCACCAAGGCTACATTGGCGGGCCTGCTTTCTTGATACCAAGCCTGACTGACCCCAGGGTCTCAGTGGCATCTGTGCCTTCAGAGCACTTGCAGTTATTCAACTTGGCACAACTGGACACTCACAAATTAAAATAAGGTAATGAAGCATAATGTGCAGCTCACCACCTGTTTGACTAGCCAACACTAGATCTGAGAGCACTAACTACAGTTGAGGGCGAAAAAAAACCTGCTTTTATAGACAGTTTATGAAATGGCAAAACTCCAAAAATAAAATTTAAGGAAAAAAGCTTTAATCAAACAGCCCTGCCCAGATATAACCTAAATAGACTTTCTTTAAATACAAAAATTGAGTCCCTGTCTCTAGGCTTTTTAATGAATACTCTCAGGACCAATAAAGAAGTTTTGCTCTTAATTAAAGAGGAAGTCTCACCATTAGGACCTTTTTTTATAAAGAATTATGGTTGCTTTTTTTGAAGTTACCACCCCATCCTTGCCGAGGGGAGTTCATTTTTGCTGGATTGGCTGCAGATGGACTGATACTTTACCCAAGAGTCCATCCTTCAAGTATCAGCCTAGACGGTCAGGGGGCATCAGACCCAGGCAGACCTTGTCTTCGTCCCACTGTCCTGGTGCATACTCTTCCAAGCAGGGCTGGCTGAGGAGTGACGAGCAGCAGGAACTCTGGCCGCTGTCTCTCCTCCCTAGCCAACAGATACCGAGGTTAATTGTAGGGCCCGTACAACTGCCCCAGCTCAGATCAGTCAACTCTGTACACATCAGTGATTGAAACTAGGACCTTTCTAGTCTATATTGCCCACTGGATGAATTTGCTCAACCATTGTCTCTCCTTGGCTCTGGCTGAGAGGACGGGCAGGATGGTGACCTGCTAACAACATCTATCTCTAAACTTATCACTATCAGGTTGGTGAAAGGGGCACAAGGATGATCCTCTCTCTAATTTCCCCTCTTCCCTGTAGCACAATGACATGGCTAGAGGACAGGAACTCAGCAGCATCAGAGATCTTGGCTGCAGAATCATGACCCACCAATTGGTGGCGCTGTATATTGTTGCTTTTTAATGAATTCTCTGGGATATGGGTGTGGCTGGAAAGGCCGGCATTTGTTGCCGATCCTTAGTTCCCCTGAGATGGTGATGGTGGGCTTTCTTCTTGAACCACTGTAATGGTTTGACACAACTGAAAGGGTCACTAGGCCACTTCAGCGGACAGTTAAGAGTCAACCACGTTGGTGTGGGACTGGAATCACTTTTAGGCCAGACTGGGTAAGGAGGACAGGTTTCCTTCCCTAAAGGATATCAATGAGCCAGTTGGGTTTTTAATGACAATCTGAAAGCTTTATTTCCAGATTTAAAAAAAACTGAATTCAAATTCTCAAACAAACAGTTCTCAAACTGTTGGGTTTTGGGATATTTTTGTTCAAACTACGAGATGCAATGATGCAATTTGAGGCACCGGCTTGGCTGAGCCGATAGTGTCAGGGAGATGACTTAATTGTAGAAACAGTCATTAATCAAAGGGTAATTCAACATCAACTGTATGTTAATTCTGCTCCTGCACATTTTCAGGTTGAGTAACTTTTCCAAGCCAGTACCTCCCAATGATGTCATTCCCATTCAATGTTTAAACCAAAAATACTCGACACATTGACAGAGGAAAAAAACCTAAAAGATCTTTGAGTTGATCATCGTTCTTTGTAACATTTTGATTTTTCTCACTCCCAGTTCTCTCTCCCCTATCCCTCCTTTCCTGAAGGCGTTGACCCTTGCTTAGGGTACTGTTTCACTAAAACGTACCCAAGTGACCATTCATTTGCTATCTAATGAGCCTAGTCAAGCAGTTCCATCGTTGCCTCTTGAAATGCCTTTGCCTGGGGTAGTGATAGAGTTGGCCCCCATGTCCTTGGGCTAAGGTGGGGCAGAAACGTTCAGGACTCGCGTTCCTAAATGCTACCCAGGGAGTCCTGCTGCAAAATGCTGCATGTGAGCTCTGGGCCAGGACTGGATCAGGATAAGATAAGAGGTGATATATCCACTCCACCTGCCAATACTCACTTTCTAGCCTCACACAAGGAAAATGGCTTTTTGAATGAGTTACTTGAGGGCACCCAACAATAACCTGAATTTACATAGCACCTTTAACATAGTAAAACATCCCAAGGAACTTCACAGGAACGTAATCAGACAACCACACCTGCATAGAATTATACAGAATTACATAGAATTTACAACACAGAAGCAGGAAATTCAGGCCAACTGCTCTATGCAGTTGTTTATGCTCCACACGAGCTTCCTCCCACTTTACTTCATCTCACCCTATCAGCATATCCTCCTATTTCTTTCTCCCTCATGTACTTATCTAGCTTCCCCTTAAAGACATCTATGCTATTCGCCTCAGCTATTCCATATTCTCACCACTATCTGGGTAAAGAAGTTTCTCCTGAATTCCCATTTGGATTTATTAGTGACTATCTTATATTTATGACCCTTAATTTTGGACTCCCCCACAAGTATATCTCTACACGCCTCCCCCCCCCACCCCACCCCCCCGCCCCCCCTCCGGAAGAATGAGTGCTTTCAGGGAAGTGGGGGAAGCAATAAAATTGGAAGGAGAGGGACTCTAACTTCTGCCCAAAGTCTGTGAATGGAGATCTTCTTCTGCCCTCTCTCTCCAGGGAATGTGCATCAATATCATCTTGGAACCATTTCCCATTCCATTCATAACAGTGCGACCTGTGTCCTAATGATGCTCAGTGGACATTAGCAGCCCTCAGTTGTCAGAGTTGGGCTTGATTTTTTTTTCATGCAGCTAACAGGATGGCCTCAGTCTAAAAGCATCCAAACCGCATAAGCCCTTGGCTACAATCTTATCATAATCAGGTTATTCAGGTATGCCGGGCTGTGTGTTGGGTTACTCATCTCTGTCGTGTCAAATGTCACCCCTTCATAGCACATTCCTATGCCAAGATTTAAATATTTTAAAAGAATCAAATATTTAATGATTTTGCACCCCCACTGGTCTTGCTAATCTCAGTTATCTGAAACCTCTACTTTTTTTTAATGTAATCAACTTGAACGACAAACCCGTTTGCGAGGTGTGTTTATTTTCTCCCAAGATGCAGGGAAAGATTACGTATTGCCTGTCGATCTTCTCACAGAGTGTATCATCATCGTTCTCTCCATCTATCTTTAGTTAGTGCTGGGCTGGTTACAGCCGGTTCTTGCAGGGCACAGGCTTTGCACTACACGTGTCTGAATCACAACACTGAAACAGATCCACACAGGAGGAATCTGGATTGGAATACTTCAGGCCATCTTTCTTCAGAGTGGCAGCACGGATGGTTTGGGACATGCCTTGCACCAGTTGGGACAACAACAAGCAACAACAACTTGCGTTTATATAACGCCTTTAACGTAGAAAAACGTCCCAAGGCGTTATCAAACAAAATCTGACATCGAGCCACATTCAGACAGGTAGCTTGGTCAGAGGTAGATTTAAGGAGCGTCTTAAAGGAGGAGAGAGAAGTAGAGAGGCGGCGAGATTTAGGTAGGGAATTCCAGAGCTTAGGGCCAGACAGCTGAAGGCGCGGCCGCCAATGGTGGAACGATGAAAATCGGGATGCGTAAAAGGCCAGAATTAGAAGAGTGCAGAGCGCAAGGACAATAGATGGTAGCTCCATACACCACAGGCAGCAGGTGCGATTTCAATCAGCGAGCGCCATGTTATGTCTTGAAATTCTAATGGCCATTCCGGAAAAGGATATACAATGAAACGAAAGTACAGGATCCTGAGCACTTCCAGACTGCAGCACAAAATGACAGTAACATTACAGGATATAGTGCCCAGACACCTGTCCCCGACATTAAATTTACATCTCAATATTTAGTAGTGTATAACAGAATAGGCACAAATAAAGAAGAAATCAGCCCTGTTTATAATCAACATACTCCCTTTGTTTAATTGCCTTTGCTGTAACATGCACCCACAGTCCTGCCAGCCCTCCTGTGCCCCAGTTGAGAAGCCATTCTTCAAACGTGAGCCAATCAGTGGTTGTTGGCAGGACTGTTCAAGCGCAGGGACATTGGGACAAAGCCTGATTCTGTTCTAAGTCAACGTCTACAAGAGTCCCTGGATCAGGAGTAGGAACAATCAAGTGACACCGCATACACTGGCTTCTGACTCAGAATATTGTGTGTTCGAGTCCCACTCCAGACCCTTGAGCACAAAATGTGGACTGACACTCCAGTGCAGTACTGTGGGAGTGCTGCACTGTTGGAGGTGCCTACTTTTGGATGAGATGTTAAACTGAGGCTCCATCTGCCATCTCAGGTGCACGTAAAAGATCCCATGGCACTAGTCGAAGAAGAGCAAGGGAGTTCTCTCCAGTGGTCTGACCAATATTTATCCATCAACCGACATCATTAAAATAGGTTATCTGGTCATTATCACATTGCTGTTTGTGGGGTCTTGCTGTGCGCAAATTAGCTGCCACATTTCCTACATTACAACAGTGACTACACTTCAAAAGTACTTTGGGACACCCTGAGTTCGTGAAAGGCGCTATATAAATGCAAGTTTTTTCTTTCTTTCTTTAAACATCCACTCCCTACGCCATTGGCATACTATGCCTGCAGTGTGTACAGGTTGGGGCAGATTGCGTCCTTTTGCCCTTGGGAGTAAATAATGGCCCAGTTTTACTGCATAAAACAAACGAGGAGGATTGTACGCCCGTAACGGAACCTGGCCCATTTTCTGTCCTTTTAAAGGAATGAACAGAAAGTCGGCCAGGCTTCTTCACTCGTGTGCGCTGCTCCCCGCCCGATTTTCCTCTACGTGTTCCACTCCGGTGATTCTTTATGCCCATGCACAAAAGAGGAATATCTGCCCTTGTAAACTTGGCCCTCAGGGCATGGTGCAGTACTGGCAGGTTATTTTGGACAGAAAGTTAGAGAGAAATCCACTCGGCAGTACATATGCTAACGGGGCTGCTGCACCACATGCTGCTCAATAAATATTCAGTGTGGGTGGTGGGGAAGCACTCCATCTGTGCTGACAAAACACTCTGTGTGTATGTGTGTGTGTGGGGATAGGGCAGGGGGAGTGGGGAAGCAATTTACTTTGAAGCTAGGAAATGTATTGTGAGGAGTTGTGAAGGCCTCTTTAGTTCCAATCTAGTTGGGCTTTTCTGGTTTGGATGAGGGTGGAGCTGGGCCCGAGTGTTTCCTGTTCTAGATGTGTACCTCTTCCCACCTTTTTTTTCTAAGTGCCAGAGGCTGACATTTAAAGCAAAAGGAAAAAAACAAGATGGCGCCGCGGATTGGAGCAACATGGCACCCCTTCGGATTCCTCATTAAGGGCGCGCTGAGAAGAGATAATCCGAGAAGCAGCTGGGCACCACAGCCTTCTCGGGAAAACGCCGAGAGGTCAGCTTCCAGTGTTCTGGGATTAAGTGGCAGCCTCGGGAGATTTTGTGATGCATTGATACGACGATGGAAGGAAGAAGAATGTCCCCAACAAACAGGACCTGTCAGTGAACCATCCGCCGAAGGAATCTGACATTTTGATTTGAGAGCCAAAAAAATAGCCAAATCAAAGTCATATACCTATTTTCCTGACTCAGAGGTACAAACAGGGCTGTGTGAGGTGATTGGCACCAAAAGGGTTGAACTCTTCCAACACATGTTATCACCTGGATTGGTCAATAGAATTGAGGAGGTTTCTTTGGACATTAAGGGCTCAATTTTAACTCAGCCGTCAGGCGGGCTTTGAGGCGTGTGTGGGGGGTTAAAATCGCAAAACCTGGGGGTCGGGACCCCCCCACCCCTGGCCTGGTTCCCGACACCTATCCATTTTAACCCAGGCGTGTCTGATGGTCCCGAATCAGCCCCACCTGCAACAGGCGGGACTGGTCTTTAGGCCCTTAAACAGCACTGATTGGCCTTTATAATCCCATTTTAACAGGCCCTTGCCTGTTTAACCCTTTTCCCACGTAAAACGCGCCTGGTGGGGATCACGCCTATGAAACCTGGCGGGAGCACTACTAGCTTGCTGACTATCAGCTGCAGGTCAACCATTAAAGAGGAGATTTGATCAGTCATCATTTGCAGCTGGCAGGACTTTGTTGTCTCAGGCCTGGGGCAACTTTTACCAGGCTTAACCACACCTGTGGAAGGTTGGAGCCTCACACACTTCTCCAGTGTGACCTCCTGCAAAACCTCTCTCGCCACCCTCACTGAGCGCTTCCTCAACTGAGGCATATACCAGAAGCATGGGAGCCATTTATTTCCTTCCCTTCTGGGTATTAGATGAGCTCGAACACCAGCCGCGGCACAGGCAGAACCAGGAACAACAGCAGCAACAACAGGAGCACCAGGCTGCTGCTCACCCACCTGAAGCTGCACAGGCCAGAAGGGGCCAGTGCTTGGAAGTGGCTTGAGAGCACCTTGCTGCACATCAGGGGGCCATGGGGACCTGTATCTGCACTGGCAGTCCTACTCAGAAGGACTTCCATGAAGGTCTGGTTTCTCTGTTCAATGGATGCCCATCGCTCCTCAAGAGATGTCATTCTATTATGAACACTCACCATGTTTTCCATACCCTGGCGACTTATCTCATCCATGGAGGTTGCCATCCTTTCCATGGTGATGCGTTCATGCATGACTCCACAAAGGCTCTGCTCATGTTCGCTATGGACTCCTCCATTCGCTCCACACTCGCATCGACCCTGGAGACAAAACCTGCCAGAGACTCCTGCATCTGTTCCTGGAGTTCCAGCCCCGCTGATCTTATGGATGGACCCAGAGGCAGAGGGTCGACATACAGCTGAGCCGAGCTGGCAGAGTCCTGCGCCCTCCGACTAGCACTCTCCACTGCTGTCCCTATCTCCACAATCTGCTGATGCTCACTTGTCACCTGGTGTATCACAGCTCACAACACTACTCTATGTCCCGAAGGTCCCACCAAGGTGTGAGTGTCTGCGCTGGTGCTGGGTGCGCTGAATTCTGCTGACACTGCGCCCTCAGAGGTTGCAGATTTCTCTGAGGAGTCTGGAAGCTCAGGCTCTTCCTCCTGGACAGTGGGGACGGGGGCTCTCGATGGTCCTGTGGGGGAGTAAAGGAAAGAGTTAGAGATGTGAGGTCAAGGTTACATGCACATTGCATATTGCAGATGATCATAGGTCCATCTGTTATAGCTTCAGAATCATTATCAGCGACTCATGCAATGTCAATGAGAGAGATGGAAAACTATTCTGTCACCAGCTTGCTGTGATGCACCCCTCTGTCCGTCCCCCACTTGCGCCTCATCCTCCAGTCCTACGATCTCCAGGACCGCCTCCTCCCAGGGGGTGAGGTGGGCTACTGATGGTGGCCCTCCTCCTGTCCTCGCTCGTCCTCTTTTATTGTGAGCTCTCTTTTCCTGCAATGAGGGAGACAAGTGGAGTTTGAGTGAGAATGAAGGAGTGAGTGTCGAGAATCCAGAGCATAGATGCTTAGAAGGAGACAAAGATGGAGTGAGGTGGCAAGACCAAGGGCCCTCCCTGTGTGTTGTCAGTTGTTTTCATAGCATCAGAGTGATAGGGAGTGTGAGGGCTGCATAGTCGAATAATTAGGTGAATGTGAGCATAGAGAGAGAGGGAATGGGTAAGGGTGAATGGATGTCACTGTCAAGTGGAATGTGGATGAAGAGATAGCTAAAGCTGAGTGCTGGTGAGGAGAGGCAATGGAGATCAGATTGAGAGTGATGGGAACTTCATACTCACTTTTCCAGTGTGCTGAAGGTCATGAAATCTGTTCCTGCACTGTATCCAGGTTCTGCAGGTAGCCGATAAGGAGTTGACCTCCTCTGGCACTTGCAGCCACGCAGCCTTTGTCTGCTGGGGAGGCATCTTCCTCCCTGATGAAGGGAAGAGCACCTCCTTGTGAGCTCTTGCTCCCTCCACTAAAGCCTGCAGCTCAGTGTATCAGCAAATGCCAAAAGGTTGGCAGCCTGCAGAAGAAGCAAGGCTTGTTGCAGACCCTAAATGCAGCAGCAATAATGTCATATTATGCGACTTTCTGACTGGAAATACTCATTTGCCAAGGGTTCCCACATATTGGAAATCAATTGGCCAATTGAGTTAAAATTGCATCAATCTCACACACCCATTTAGATTCATGTGGGAAACACCAAATTCGGGGAACCCGACAATTCCCCGCACCTGAGTTAAAATCGAGCCCTAAGACTATAGAGGATAATGTTTTTATACTAAAACTCAGTCTTTAGTCCTTAGTTTAGTTCTAGTTCTTTTAGCAGTAGTGAAAGGTGAGGGAGAAGACAAAGACAGAATCAATGAAAGGTTGGCGATGGAGGCCCTAAATTTCCTCCACTGCTCTGCTGTAACTTTGTTGCTTGCCAGTGTTGGAATGTTTCACAAGGTACTAGAGGGTGCGTAGTGCGAGTGGAACTGTACTCATCAAGAGCCAGCACCTTAGAGGAGGGGAGAAATTGGGGAATGAGCAGGGGAGTGGGACTAATTGGACAGCTCTTACAAAGAGCCGGCACAGACATGATGGGCCGATTGGCCTCCATCTGCACTGTATCGTTCTATATGATTCTATAACTTGCTGCACTAGGATAACGTGGCTGTGCTTTGGGCTGCCTGGTGACTCAGCAGCTCAATCCTTCGTGTGGTTGTCGCAGTGAGTCACACGGACCAGGAAGGGCCCATGTCAGTGTCGAGTTAGCTCAGCCAAGATGACAGTCGGTGGCAGTGCTCCAGTTGCCCTTTGCCCCCTGAGGTAGGGAAGGGGAGAAAAAAAAACAGCCAGTGTTTCCACTCCTTTATCAATACCCAGCGACCGCTGCTGAAAAGTGCACACACGTGTGGACATCAGCTACGGAAGTGTTGGACGAGGCAGTGAATGGCAGGTCATTGTCAATTAACCTGCCAACACTGCGTGGAAGGGTGACCATTTGTGTGATATACCTGTAGAACTGTATTTTAAAGAGAGGAGGGGAGAAAATTAGTCAACTTTGGCTAACTGATTGGCAAGCCAACTCACCAGTTTTGCAGGTAGCACTGCTCAGTGCCCAGCCCCAGATCCAATCCCTGCCGCTTAATATTTTCTGGCTGTGCCTGATGTTTCATGAGCTTTCACACCTCTGTACCTGAGCCCACCGCCTTGCTCGCTTTTTCCCCTCACTGCCCCTTAACATTTGAGACTTTGGGCTAGAAATTCATCTCGGGCGGTGGTGAAAAATGGGCGGTATCAGATTGCAGTCAATGGCACTGAATATCAGATGCTGGGTATAACAGGCAGCCAATCCGATACCGCCCATTTTTCACCACCGCCCAAAACAAATTTCTAGGCCTTACTTTCTTCTCTTAATTGGGATTACATTTCTTCAAATTACACAATCTGGTCACTGAAACATTAACTTGCCTGATTATAAGCAAAGGAAGGTCCCACCAAATTAGACGCAACTAGCAACAAGTGTGTACCATAGATTACAAAACCTTCAAACAAGGCTTTTCTTTGTGTACAGATGGCAAATTTATTCAGAGCAATGTACCTCAAGCACTTCATCAGTGATGAACCGGTATTTCTTCTTTAAGTGGCCCTCTCCTGGTGGAACAGTTGAACTGCATGCGTGAGATTGAGGTGCCGTACACAGAAGTGCAAGAAAACTAAAGGCAAGAGTGTAGCAGGCCCCCTGGATAATATCCAGTGAGTAACTATTAATGTCCAGAGTCCCAGTGAGTACATATTAATGTCCAGTGTCCCAGTGAGTACATGTTAATGTCCAGTGTCCCAGTGAGTACATGTTAATGTCCAGTGTCCCAGTGAGTACATGTTAATGTCCAGTGTCCCAGTGAGTACATGTTAATGTCCAGTGTCCCAGTGCGTACATGTTAATGTCCAGTGTCCCAGTGAGTGCATGTTAATGTCCAGTGTCCCAGTGCGTACATGTTAATGTCCAGTGTCCCAGTGAGTACATGTTAATATCCAGTGTCCCAGTGAGTACATGTTAATGTCCAGTGTCCCAGTGAGTACGTGTTAATGTCCAGTGTCCCAGTGCGTACATGTTAATGTCCAGTGTCCCAGTGAGTACATGTTAATATCCAGTGTCCCAGTGAGTACATGTTAATGTCCAGTGTCCCAGTGAGTACATATTAATGTCCAGTGTCCCAGTGCGTACATGTTAATGTCCAGTGTCCCAGTGAGTACATGTTAATATCCAGTGTCCCAGTGAGTACATGTTAATGTCCAGTGTCCCAGTGAGTACATGTTAATGCCCAGAGTCCCAGTGAGTGCATGTTAATGTCCAGTGTCCCAGTGAGTAACTATTAATGTCCAGTGTCCCAGTGAGTACATGTTAATATCTAGTGTCCCAGTGAGTACATGTTAATGTCCAGTGTCCCAGTGAGTACATGTTAATGTCCAGTGTCCCAGTGAGTACATGTTAATGTCCAGTGTCCCAGTGAGTACATGTTAATGTCCAGTGTCCCAGTGAGTACATGTTAATGTCCAGTGTCCCAGTGAGTACATGTTAATGTCCAGTGTCCCAGTGAGTACATGTTAATGTCCAGTGTCCCAGTGAGTACATGTTAATGTCCAGTGTCCCAGTGAGTACATGTTAATGTCCAGTGTCCCAGTGAGTACATGTTAATGTCCAGTGTCCCAGTGAGTACATGTTAATGTCCAATGTCCCAGTGAGTACATGTTAATGTCCAGTGTCCCAGTGAGTACATGTTAATGTCCAGTGTCTCAGTGAGTACATGTTAATGTCCAGTGTCCCAGTGAGTAACTATTAATGTCCAGTGTCCCAGTGAGTACATGTTAATGTCCAGTGTCCCAGTGAGTACATGTTAATGTCCAGTGTCCCAGTGAGTAACTATTAATGTCCAGTGTCCCAGTGAGTACATGTTAATGTCTAGAGTCCCGATGCGTTTGTTGTAATCACTTCATTTTTAACTAACAGAGAGAGGTTCCCGGGCTTCTCTTGGCCTTCACTTTTATGTGTTCTACATTGGAACCTGTTTTAAGCTATAAACTGCCCCATCAGCTCTCAGTCAATTCCTGAAATCATAAGCAAAGATATGGCCCACGTCAAGGTGAGGGATTTCAACACTGGGTAATGGGTACTTTAGTTACCCAGCAGCAAGCACCTCAAGTCAGGTGTAGGACAGCCAGATGCAGAATAAAGCTCCTCTTGCCTCGACAGCCTGCCTTAATCCAAAGCTAAGACAAAAACACCCTTCTGTATCAGCGTGACATTGCCATTTCCCAGGTCAGCCACCATCCTGAGCGAGGTTACCAAGTGGAACAAATTCTTGAAAGTTTTGCGTTGTGGACATGTGTCCACTGGGGTTGAGACTGCGCAAATTCATCTCTATACAGAAACCTTACAGGCAGCAGGAGGCTTCCATCCGGTCAGTCTACTGAGGACGACCCACGTCTCAGAAGTGAAAGGCCAGTGTGGTAACACACTGCGACACCATGATCCCCCAGTGTCAGTCTTTTTCCCATTCCTTGTGATTTGTCACAAGTCTCTCTAGACTCGGGCTTCTGTGTTACTGTAATTGTTACAGTGATTCTTAATGCTTCAGATTTTTATCTCCATCAGACTCATTCCTAGACAGTATGTAGTTACAGAGTCACAAAGAGAGGGGGGAAGAAGTGACTCATTTTGTTACTGAAGAATATGGCAGCTGTTGTCTCCATGTTGGATTAGCAACTGTTTGGACATATTCCTGGAGGTTCCCTCACATGACCTCCTGCCTCCAGCCGCATCGCCCAGTCAAACAGTCTTTTATCCCATCACCAACATTTTTAGAACTAATAAACAAAAGTGTTCCAAGAAAATGAAAAAATGCACTTTTTTTTTTAATGCCCCTATGATTTTCTCCCTGGGTTGCTCACAGCCATGTCCAGGAGATTAATCATTAATTCCTGGAGCCTCCAGGTCAATCCTAGAGGGTTGGCAACCCTATCTCTATGGCATCTATCGAGACCTTTAAACTGATTTCCCGGATTTTTCTGGGCTGGTGGATTGGTAAAGAAGGAACTTTTGCCCAATTTGTACTTTTTCAAAAGCACGATGTCCCCTGCTTCTTGTGTATCCCAAGATGCACCTATATCCTCATGCTGGTGATGTCGTCATGTGCATTGCTTGCCGTCATATAGAAGAACTTGCATTTATATAGCACCTTTCACGACCTCAGCACGTCCCAAAGCGCATTACAGTCAATGAAGTACTGTTGAAGTGTAGTCACTGTTGTAAGGTAGGAAACATGGCAGCCAATTTGTGCACATCACGGTTCCATAAAGAGCAATGTGATAATGACTGTGGCGTAATAAAACTCACTACGCACTTGGTTCGAGTATAAAGCAAGGCTTTATTCAACTTGTTTCAAAACATGGAGGTCTAGTTATCTTTCACTAGTTCCTGTTTACACAATGTCCTGGGCAAGCTGGGCCCACGCCCGAGTATTTATACTCCTTGGATGGCGCCACCAGCTGGCCGTCCAGTGTTATTTCATGAGTCTTTCTTCATGGATCATAAGATTCATAACAGACTGAATCATCTGTTTTTGGTGGTATTGGTTGAGGGATAAATATTGGCCAGGACACTGGGGAAAACTCCCCTGCTCTTTTTCTAAATAGTGCCGTGGAATCTTTTATGTCCACCTGAGAGAGCAGACGGGGTCATGGTTTAGCGTCGCATCTGTGTGCGATGACGTCATTAGCTCAATGCACACGCATTCCGCGACCGACTTCCAGTGCCAAGTTCTGGAGCTGAAGCCAGCTTAGATAAAGTCACTAATTGATATCACTTAAAGCCTATTTGACGAGCACCTCTGTCCCTCTGTCACAGTTGACGCTGAGGTAAAGCAGCTGACAGCAGAACCAAATTATGCCCTTGAGGTCATGGTCAGCTGAAGTGTGACGGAGTGAAAAAGTTGATCAGTGCATGAGGTGTGTGGAAGGGCAGGTGATATAAAAAGGGCAGACGATACAAAGAGGAGGAGCAAATACCTTTAAAAACAGGACTTTTGGAACAGCCATTGAGGCCCAGTGAACTGTGTAAATAATTGCGGTTTGTCATTTAACTTCACTGTAACTTGTTAATCTCTTGTATTCTTTGAGGTTTACTGATGTTCAAAATAAACAGTGATTTTTTCCAAATTTACCCTGTTTTTTTTTTGGGTGGTACAGAAATATTTTTCTCCTGATTTTCTCTCAGTTGTTAAATGCAAAAACTGAAAAACACCCGAAAAAACACCCAGACTTTTACATTAGCAATAAACATTGACTTCAAAGAGGACCTTTGACATCTGGCACTTAACAGTGAAGTGTTGGTGCTTCTGTGTCTGTGGTTTTAGACAGGTTTTTCTTGTTTTATTCTGAGCTGCTCTCACTCTCACTGCTCTACGATTCATATCGTTTTTTTTTGGGGGGGGGGTGTTGGAAATCTTTTCTTTCAATTTTTTTCCCTTCCCTTCTCCCCAAAGCTTCCCTATGCCGCAAGTGCCCCTCGGCACTCTGTGCGATTATGTTGTTAGCGCATTTCGGGTGAACGTGTGACCTCTGACTCTTTCAGTCATTGTCCATGGAGGAGCCCATAGGAGCAGCACAGGAACAGCCCCTGAGATGACCCTTTCTGATCACACACAGTTGCAAGTGTGAACTCACCAAGTGGACCCTGCATTCACGGTGTCGGTCTTAGAACATAACATAAGAACATAAGAAATAGGAGCAGGAGTAGGCCATTCGGCCCCTCGAGCCTGCTCTGCTATTCAGTAAGATCATGGCTGATCTTCTACCTCAACTCCACTTTCCTGCACTATCCCCACATCCCTTAATTCCCTTAATATCCAAAAATCTATCGATCTCTGTCTTAAATATACTCAACGACTGAGGCACCGCAGCCCTCTGGGGTAGAGAATTCCAAAGATTCACAACCCTCTGAGTGAAGAAATTTCTCCTCATCTCAGTCCTAGATGGCCGACCCCTTATTCTGAGACTGTGACCCCTGCTTCTAGAATCCCCAGCCAGGGGAAACATCCTCCCAGTATCTACCCTGTCAAGCCCTGTAAGAATTTTGTATTTTTCAATGAGATCAACTCTGATTCTTCTAAACTCTAGAAAATATAGGCCTAGTCTACTCAATCTCTCCTCATAGGACAATCCCCCCATCCCAGGAATCAGTCTGGTGAACCTTCATTGCACTCCCTCTATGGCAAGTATATCCTTCCTTAGGTAAGGAGATCAAAACTATACACGATATTCCAGATGTGGTCTCACCAGGGCCCTATATAATTGCAGTAAGACGTCTTGACTCTTATACTCAAATCCTCTTGTAATAAAGGCCAACATACCATTTGCTTTACTAATTGCTTGCTGTACCTGCATGTTAACTTTCAGTGATTCGTGTACACGGACACCCAGGTCCCTCTGAACACCAACATTTCCCAATCTCCCACCATTTTAAAAAATACTCTGCTTTTCTATTTTTCCTACAAAGTGGATAACTTCACACTGAGCCAAAAGGTTGTGGGTTCAAGCTCCACTCCAGAAATTTGGAAATGTAATCTAGGCTGACACTCCAGTGCAGTACTGAGGGAGTGCTGTACTGTTGGAGATGCCGTCTTTCACATGAGATATTAAACTGAGGCCCTGTCTGCCCTCTCAGGTGAATGTAGAACATCACACGGCACTATTTTGAAGAAGAGCAGGGGAGTTCTCCTCGCCAATATTTATCTTTCAACCAACATCACTGAAACAGAGTATCTGGTCATTTGCCTCATTGCTGCTTGTGTGTAAATTGGCTGCCACGATTCCTACATTAGAACAGTGACTTCAAAAGTACATCATCTGCTGTAAAGTGCTTTGGGGTGTCCTGAGGTCATGAAAGACGCTATATAAATTCTTACCCTTCCATGGTACTAGTCACCAGTTGGTACCGTGGATCTGATTGTTTCATCAACAGGAAGTAGACCAATCATTGCAGGCAAGCATTCTTATGCGTGGGTGACCTTCGGGTGAACCCATGACTGATCACTTGGAAACATGAATAAATCTTCACTCGTAACCACGCGAGCTGCTGGAGTTGTGAAAATGATCGGACAGAAGTGAAGGAGATCTGAATTGTGGCAGGAGCGAGGGTTGAACACTCACGTTTGGTCCTGCATGGGAGCGATGGCTCTTGTAGTCACGAACCCTCCGAATCACCTGCTGTTCGTGAAGCTTTCCGCGAATAACTGGAAATAAAAAAAACCTTCAGCTGCTGCTGCATAAAAAGATGTGAGCCACCTTTTATGAAGGGTTTTTTGATAAATTGAGAGGAAACTAACCTGGTTCTGCGCTGATTCACATACCACAGAAGAGTAAATATTTGTCCCGTACAGCTCCTCGGACTGCCTGGCCAAGGATACTTTTTCTTCCTCGAGCTGTGGTTTTCTTGTAACTCAACACAGTGCTGCACATAGTTGAAGATTGTGGACACGCCGTGAATCAATCTGCAACACTGCTGAGATTGGGATTTTTAAAATATATATTTTTTTCATTTTAGTTTAAAAGAAAAAAAGAAAGAACTTGCATTTCTATAGCACCTTTCACGACCATACGAATTAGGAGCAGGAGTAGGCCACTCGGCCCCTCGACATCCCAAAGCGTTTTACAGCCAATTAAGTACTTTTAAAGTGCAGTCAATTTTGTAATGTAGAAAACG
Organism: Somniosus microcephalus; assembly: GCF_052327205.1. Classification (NCBI taxonomy): domain Eukaryota; kingdom Metazoa; phylum Chordata; class Chondrichthyes; order Squaliformes; family Somniosidae; genus Somniosus; species Somniosus microcephalus. The sequence continues at coordinate 30,661,197 of NC_141001.1, read as the reverse complement.
CAGCAGCCAATTTGCACACAGCAAGGTACCACAAACAGCAGTGAGATAATGACCAGATAATCTGTTTTAGGTGTTGGATGAGGGAGAAATATTGGCCAGCACACTGGGGATAATGCCCCTGCTCTCTTTCAAAATACTGCCATAGGATCTTTTACGCCCACCTGAGATGGCAGACGGGGCCTCAGTTTAACATCTCATCCGAAAGGCAGCACTCCCTCAGTACTGCACTGGGGTGTCAGCCTGGATTATGTGCTCAAGTCTCTCGAGTGGAACTTGAACCCACGACCTTCTGACCAGGATTGCCCTGGAGTCTCCAGGAATCAGACGATTGATCAGGACACTGTTGCGAGCAACCCGGGAGAAAAATCATAGGGGCAATAAAAAAACTGTATTTTTATTTTCTTTGAACACTTTTGTTTATTAGTTATAAAAATATTAGAAATGGGGAATGGAGGCAGTTGATTGATGGTGAAGAATAATCCAATGTAGAATCTATTCACTTTCCGATTGGTGTAGAAAGGTGATGCACCATGACAATTGGCATGTTAGCTACCTTCTTCTTAGGCATTCCCTCGGATGACTTGCTTCCACATTAAAAAATGAGCTCGCAGGTGACTGATTAGTCCAATGCGGGACCTACAGTCTCTGTCACAGGTGGGGCAGACGGTGGTTGAAGGGGCGGGCGGGTGGGTGGGGTGCTTGGGTTGACGTGCGCTCCTTGCGCTGCCTGCACTTGGCTTCCGCTTGCTCCCTGCGAAGAGACTCGAGGTGTTCGGCGCCTTCCCGGATGCTTCTCCCCCACTTTGTGCGGTCTTGGGCCAGGGATTCCCAGGTGTCGATGGGGATGTTACACTTTTTCAAGGAGGCTTTGAGGGTGTCCTTGAAGCGTTTCCTCTGCCCCACCTGAGGCTCTCTTGCCGTGCCGGAGCTCCGAGTAGAGCACTTGTTTTGGGAGTCTCGTATCGGGCATGCGGACAATGTGACCCGTCCATCGGAGCTGATTGAGCGTGGTCAGAGCTTCGATGCTGGGGATGTTGGCCTGAGCAAGAACACTGACGTTGGTGCGCCTATCCTGCCAATGGATTTGCAGGATCTTGCAGAGGCAGCGTTGGTGGTACCTCTCCAGTGCTTTGAGGTGCCTGCTGTACATAGAAACATAGAAACTAGGAGCAGGAGTAGGCCATTCGGCCCTTCGAGCCTGCTCCGCCATTCAACGAGATCATGGCTGATCATCCAAACCCTAGCACCCGGTCCCTACACCGACAGCCATCCCACCCAAGCCCTATCCCCGTAACCCCACATATTTAATCCCCCCAGGTATCACTGCTGCCCTGTAGACCATGAGTTTAGTGCCGGGTTTGAGGTCCTGGTCTTCAAACACTCTCTTCCTCAGGTGACTGAAGGCTGCACTGGCACACTGAAGGCGGTGTTGGACTTCGTCGTCGACGTCTGCCCTTGTTGACAGTAGGCTCCCGAGGTATGGAAAGTACCAATTGCGGGAGCGTAGGGTGGGGTCATTGGAGGCAGGAGGTCATGTGATGACATCTCCAGGAATATGTTCAACCAGAGTTGGCAACCCTTCTGCTGACCCAGAGGTGAGAGTGCTACCACTGAGCCAAAGGCTGACCCTTACTCCCTTCCACTCCTGAAAACACTGACCCATTCTGGGGCAAGGTTGCACGGTTGACTATGGACAGTGAGCATCGGTGGGCATCACGGCCGAGTCCCAATCTTATCCACAGACACGCGCTGCCTAAGCCCATGCATGAAGAATGGCCTGTTATCTGATGTAGCAGAGGGCGGCTGAGATAGCAGAGAGCAACCAACATCCATTGAACCGTACAGCCAGGGTGGGTCAGTGCCCTCAGTAGACAAAGGAAGGGAAAAAGAAAAGAACATTGATTTTTGCACTTCAAACAGGATAGAAGCCTAGTTATAGCACCTTTCAGGACCTTAGGATGTGGCTCAGTGGGTAGCACTCTCGCCTCTGTGTCAGAAGTTGTGGGTTTAAGCCCCACTCCAGAGACTGCAGCACAAAATCTAGGCTGACACTTCTGTGCAGTACTGAGGAAGGTGCCATTCTTCAGATGAAATGTTAAACCGAGGCCCCGTCTGCCCTCTCAGGCGGACATAAAATTCCATGGGTCTATTCATAGAAACATAGAAACATAGAAGATAGGAGCAGGAGTAGGCCATTCGGCCCTTCGAGCCTGCTCCGCCATTCAATGAGATCATGGCTGATCATCCAAATTCAGTACCCTGTCCCTGCCTTCTCCCCATATCCCTTGATCCCTTTAGCCTCAAGAAATATATCCAACTCTTTCTTGAATATATTTAATGAACTGGCCTCCAATGAACTGGCCTCCACCGCCCTCTGTGGCAGAGAATTCCACAGGTTCACCACTCTCTGGGTGAAGAAATTCCTCCTCATTTCAGTCCTAAATGGCTTACCCCTTATCCTTAGACTATGACCCCTGGTTCTGGACTCCCCGGCCATCAGAAACATCCTTTCTGCATCTAGTCTGTCCAGACCTGACAGAATTTTATAGGTTTCGATGAGATCCCCTCTCAATCTTCTAAACTCCAGTGAGCATAAGCCCAATCGACACAATCTCTCCTCGTACGTCATTCCTGCCATCCCAGGTATCAGCCTGGTGAATCTTCGCTGCACTCCCTCCATGGCAAGAACGTCCTTCCTCAGGTAAGGTGACCAAAACTGCACACAATACTCAAGGTGCGGTCTCACCAAGCCCCTGTACAACTGCAGCAAGACATCCTTGTTCTTGTACTCGAACCCTCTTGCTACGAAGGCCAACATACCATTTGCCTTCTTAACCGCCTGCTGCACCTGCATGCTTACCTTCAGCGACTGGTGCACAATAACACCCAGGTCTCGTTGCACTTCCCCAGTGTCCAATATTTATCCCTCAACCAGCATCACTGAAACAGATTATCTGGTCATTATCACATTGCTGTTTGTGGGACCTTGCTGTGCACAATTGGTTGCTGCCTTTCCTGTAAAGCACTTTGAGGCTTCTAAGGTTGTGAAAGGCGCTATATAAATGCAAGTTCTTTCTATCTTTAGAACAACATTTGTTTGAAAAACGGATTAGACAGGCTGTACTTGTCGGGTTAACTCGGAAGGCACATTATCTCATAGTGCTGTGTGTTTAATGACTAGTTCGAGCTGCCTTTTAATGGTGAACTACGAGTGACTTCCCAGATGAGGTTTTGCTTTTGGAGACCAGATGAGGACAGTATGTAATTAGCCTCATGGGCAGCTCAAAGTGTTCCAGCAACCAGCTTGCAACCAGATTCCAGAGATCTTAACCTCCTGCCTTTTGATTTCCCTCTTTGATAAGAAGCCTAGTTTATGCTTTATATCTGTTTATCCTTGTTTTATTGTTACAGCTGAATCCTGATAAACACAGACGTATTCTGCCAAGGATTGTTACACATGGATCAGGATTATACTTGGACTGAGGCTTGTGTGAACTCCAGATAAAAATAACTATTTTATACCACAGGCATTTAGTCCTTCATTCAATAATTCAACTCAACAAAACCACTCAACAAAAACCTGTATTTTATACAAAAGTGACTAGACGTCTAAAGAGTGTTGCTGTCTCCAGGGTAGAAGTAGCATTCATAGGTCAACTATATTTAGTCAGCTGAACATTAAAACTCAGATAATCAGGTACCATGTGTCTCACGTTTTGCTATTTACGTGTTGTCTTTAGATCAGAAATTCTACCCAACAGAATTGAATGAATTCAATCCTGCGCAGTTCAATATAATATGATCTAATGGGCAGGGATTTGCTGCACTGGAATTCTATACAATAATGAGTGTAATTGGGAATGAGTTTGGTGTATTGGCAGGCTATACAACGACAATGATTGTGGAGGCATTTGTGGAGCAATTCTGTAAAACAGGAGCGATCAGAAAGGAATTTGACCTGTTGGAATGCTGTACATAGGATTGAATAAGTTCCATGAGGTCTTGTGTTAGAATCAGGAAGGTGTATATGTCTTGTTCGGTGGGTATTTTTATGTTAGCTGTGACTCAATGGTAGCACTCTTGGTTCTGAATCAGAAGGTCATAGGTTCAAGCCCCACTCTAGAGACTTGAGCACATAACACAAGCTGACACTTCAGTGCAGTACTGAGGGAGTGCTGCACTGTCGGAGGTACCATCTTTCGGATAGGACGTTAAACTGAGGTCCTGTCTGCCCTCTCAGGTGGACATAAAAGGTCCCATGGTATTATTCGAAGACGAGCAGGGGAGTTCTACCCAGTATCCAGGCCAATATTGATCCCTCAATCGACATCACTAAAACAGATTATTTGGTTATTTATTGCATTGCTGTTTGTGGGATCTTGCTGTGTGCAAACTGGCTGCCAGGTTTCCTACATTACAACAGTGATTGCACTTCAAAAAGGTTCTTCATTGGCTGTAAAGCACTTTAGGACATCCTAAGGTTGTGAATGCAATTTCTTTATTTTCTTTAATTAAAGGGATACAGCCTTCCAATGCAATGTTTTCATAAGACTATTTTTGGGAGGATCAAATGTAGGATCATACAGCACAGGAGGCCATTCAGCCCATCGTGCCTTGTGCTGGCTCTTTGGTAGAGCTATCCAATTAGTCCCACGCTCTTTCCCCAAACCCCTGCAAATTTTTATTTTTCAAGGAGTTATCCAATTCCGTTTTGAAAGTTACTATTGAATCTGTGTTCATCACCCTTTCAGGCAGTGCATTCCAGATAGCTCACTGCGTAAAAAAAATTCTCCTCACCTCCCCTCTGTTTCTTTTGCCAATTATCTTAAATCTGTGTCCTCTGGTTACCAACCCTCCTGCCAGTGGAAACAGTTTCTCCTTATTTACTCTATCAAAACCCTTCATAACTTTGAACACAAAGAGCCATGTATTATTTTCAGCATGATAATGTCACTCACAACTGCCTTAGCACATTTCAACACAGTTTATGTCATTCAGCCATGGGTTTGTAAACAAACAAAAAAGGTTTGCCTAAAATTTTCTCCATGACGACAGTGGCCCTTTAAAGGTTAATTATTTTAGCCAGCGTTCCTGTTGGAAGTAATAGAATCATGTTCTTTTTAGAGTTTGTGTTTCATAGACGCTGTTAAAATAAACCCAGTCGCTGTAAACCAGGCGAGCAGGAGTCTAGTTTTTTTTCCCCATTATTTTGTAATTACTGTGCATACTTAGAGATTTGTCACTCAGCGCCTGGGTGGTATAGGGAGTTAAAATACTTTCCTGCTAGGAAAAAAGGGAATAATTGATGTTTCTGTGTGAGTGGACCACAGCGATTGTACTGTGTTCATTTCTTTAAATTCACACTGCCCGGTGTGGTACTGAGGCTCAGAGACTAGGAAAGTCCCAAATTCAATCCCGTGTTGAGTTAGCCGATCTCTGTACTAAATAAGGTCGCTACTACAATTGGCATCTGTGGCCCTGAGTCGGGGGCGGGGTGGGGGGTGAAGCTTAGCTAAGGTTCCAGTTCTTGATCACGATCTAGTGGCTCTCGCTCCAAAGTGTATGTTGTGCCTATTGGCAGGATCAACTTTGCCTGCGACACCCCCTCCCCTGCAGTCAAGTTGCCAACACTCACTGTATAACCTCACACGTGAAGAATAGCCTCTTGAGCTAGGCAACTGTATCTGGCAACAGCCGAAGCCTTTCGGGCATGAGGGGAGAAAAGGGAAGCAAATTCAGGATCTATGTTGAAGAATGCTGCTGACATTCATGCCACCGCCCGCCCCCCACCGCGACCTCAGGTCATCAGCATTACTCAGTCCCAACTCTTCCTGGACATTAGCCATTGCAGGAGGGTGGAGAGATTTAAATGTCACATGTCACAACACTGAACACGATCACTTCATAAAATCTTACTGGGGTTACGGAGCGGTGCGAGTTTGAAAAGCAAAACTGAAGCGAAGTTGAGAATGGAAATGTTCTATATTTAAGTAATGCTTTCTTTTCAAAAGCAGCAATACTTTTAATCATCAGAAGTCTAGGCTGTGCAGTACTCCAGCTGGGTTATTTAGGCTATTTAGCGTTCTGTCCATCCAGTAAATATTGAAAACATTTGCTGTTTCAATCCCAAAATGATATTTGTGGTCAGAACAGTGGGAAATAAGTTTTCTGAATTCTGTTGTTCCAGGTGTTAGGTCCGCATTCTCCTTTTGCAGTTATTTTTGGTGGGTGAGTTAATTCACTTCTGAGAAATTGTTGGCCTTTCTTGAAATCCAGTCACCGGTTGCACAGAGAGGAGGTGAATTGTTTTACATTCTGATATCATCTAAGGTTTTGTGGGGCTGCCTTCCCGTGGCGTCTTGTATTGACGTATGAGAAATGGGATGAGGAGATTGTTGATGCTGCCTGAACCTCTGCAGGAGTGCACGACAGGAAGTAGCTAACACTCAGACTGGACTAGCAGACTACAGAGCAGCGAAGGGTGCCAGGAACAGTCAGCAGTGGAGACTGTTCAGCTACAAGGAGAGTAAACTGTAAGAAAGCAGGATCAGTCACTGGCCGCCTGGTTACCCCTGTCCATTTTAGGAGCGCTTTGGTCAGGAGCCTCATTTCCTCTCTTTGAGAGGCTGTTTAACAGAGTTTGTTTGGCACATACTTGCACTATCCCAATAAACAGATCTCATCTTTTGGTGTTCTGTTTCCACATTTTGTCAATGCAATTTTGCTTTAAATGAAGGGGAAAATGTTCATTTACTTCTTGCTATGTGGAAGTGACTTGAGCTGTTACTGTTTCACAGTGTCCATTCTGGAGGGACTGCATTTACTTCATTATTTTGGCAAAAAAAAATTAATCTATACTCTAGCGTTATTTGGTGTTTATTAAGGAAAGTCCTTTTTAATCCACGAGTGCAGATTGATGCATCTCCATCGCTTGTGTGGATCTACGCAAAGGATCTTCGCCAAGGGCCGCAATGCTGGTGGCTATGCCAACGAGCACTGTCTCCATGGAAACGAGTATGGATGCTAAATGTGATGGTGAAAAATGTCACTCATACAGAGGGCTGCTGTTTCTCAGCACTGTATTAATACTGTAACTTGTGAATGTTTGAGGATTGCGTATTTATCCAATATAAAGTACACCTAAGTTCAGTGCTTGGGTCGAATACATCCCATCCACTTGCATAAGTAAAGGATATCCATTGGGGATATAGCTGATGCAATGCTTGTTCAATGGGAAGGCCCCATCTAATAACCTGTGAATTATTAGTGACAGAAATTTTCTGTGGATGGAAGAAGTGTAGCATAGGATGTCATTATATCTTAGATGCCTGGTTACAGAATTCACAAAGTAGAAGAAAGTCCTTTCTAGTCAACTTTATGTCAAAACATTCAGAATTCCCTGTCACACCCATATTGGCACTGAATATTGATGTAACCTCTTGACTCAACAGTGAGGCCCGCGTACATACATTGTCTTGTACCGGGGGTGTAACTATTCATGATATCAGTAAGAGACCGGCTTACTAAAGTGAAAATCTGAACATGGTTTGATTGAGGTAAACCCCGACTGATTAAACGTTAACAAAAAGCAAACAAAAAAAACTGCAGATGTTGAAAATCTGAAGCAAAAAAAAAATCTGGAAACACTCTGCAAGTCAGTCAGCATCTGTGGAGAAAACAGAGAATTTAACGTTTAGATGTGGACCCTTCTTCTGATTAAATGCTCATTGCTTTAAGCAGGAAAATGAATCTAATCCAATTATTCTCCTCGTCCGCATATCAGACGCTGGGACATTAATGGTTTGGACTTAGTTCTGGACTTTTTTTACTGTGGGGTGGGTGAGATGGTTGTTCGGCCTGATGAGCCAACATTGCTTTTATAGGATGTCTTTTGTGTGAGACAATCCCAGAAATGAGCACCTATCACTGAGTTACTTTTTTAGGTAAAGTTTCTATTCAGGTACTTGGCATAAAGATATATTTCTGGAGATGTAGGGAATAAATAAAATCTCTTCCAAGTAAATCTTTGCTGCATTAATTTAGTCTCTTTCTCTCACTTTTGCTATCACACTTAGATGGGCTGCACAAGACGATAATGATCAGTTAAGTGACCTAACACAGTGATAAATGGATTCGTGGGAGCAATGGGAAGGTGGGGAGAATTTGCATGGGGGTTCTCCCGCATCCAACCATGGGATATCAGCAGAACCCCTGGAGAACCAGTGTAAATGGCTGAATAAAGTCTGTGAGCGCTATTTATCCAGGGTTGCCACTGAAATTCCAGTGGGAAATAGAGACATAGGCCCCGATTTTCTCCCAGCCGTCGGGCAGGTTTTCAGGCGAGCGGGGGCCATAAATCGCAGAAATAGGGGGTCGCGACCCGAATCAGTCCCGCCCGCCGCAGGTGGGAATGGTCGGCGGGAGCCTAATGATCAATTATTGGCATGTTTAATCCTATTTTCAAGGGCCCTTGCAATTTTCTGCCTTTCCCCACATAAAACACGCCTGGTGGGAACACCACTGATGAAACCTGGCGTGAACAGAGTTAGTTTGCTTGCTTTCAGCTGCAGGTCAATCAGGACTGAAGAGATTTAATCAGACAGCATTTGCAGGCTGCAGGACCTTGTTGCTGAAGGCTTGGGGCAACTTGTTGAAGGCTTAGGCACAGCTGTGGAAGGTTGGAGCCTCACACACTTCTCCAGTGTGAGCTCCTGGGAAGCCCCTCTCACCACCCTAACTCAGCGCCTCCTCAACGGAGGCATCTGCCAGAAGCATGGGAGGCCTTTTGTTCCTTCTCTTCCTGGCATTAGAGGATCTCCAACAGCAGAGGAGGCTGGAGCAACTCCAGCAACAGCATCACCAGCAACAACAGCAGCACCAGCAGGAGCGGCAGGCTGCGGCTCAGCGACCTGGGGCAGCACAGGCCAGAAGGGGCCAGCGCATGGAAGGCCGTCGGCGCAGGAGATACCCCCCAAACAGGGTCTACAGACACAGGGTCAGCTACCTCAACATGACTGAGCAGCAGTGCCAGAGGCGGTTCCGACTTTCGCGAGAGGTTGTGACTGACATCTGCGCAATGCTGCAGCAAGACCTGGAGTCCAGAGCACCAGGTCCACACTACTTACCAGTGGCCATCAAAGTCACCACCGCACTCAACTTTTATGCCTCAGGCTCCTTCCAGGGATCAGCAGCAGACATCAGCGGCATCTCCCAGGCGGCCGCACACACTTGCATCACGCAGGTCACCGATGCCCTCTTTGCCATCGCGCACAATCACATCCATTTCACCAGGGATCGCGCAAGTGTGAGGGCGCGAGCGCTTGGATTAGCTCAGCTGGCAGACTTTCTAAGAGGGCAGGGCGTCATTGACTGCACACATGTGGCCCTTAGGGCACCCCACCACAGTCCAGGAGTTTTTGTCAACCGCAAGGGCTTCCACTCCCTTAACGTTCAGCTGGTGTGTGACCACAAGAAGGTGATTTTGCATGTTTGTGCCAGGTACCCTGGCAGCTGCCATGACTCCTTCATACTGCGCCAGTCTACTGTGCCTCCGCTATTCAGTCCGCCAAGCGAACTTCAAGGATGGCTACTTGGAGACAAGGGATATCCCCTGCACTCTTGGCTAATGACGCCGTTGAGGAGACCAGCCAGCGAAGCTGAGGAGCGCTACAACTCCAGCCACATTACCACCAGATGCATTATCGAGCAAACCATCGGATTGCTGAAGATGCGCTTCAGATGCTTCGATAGATCAGGTGGAGCCCTACAGTACTCATCAGCTAGGGTCTCCAAAATCGTCGTGGTATGCTGTGTGCTTCACAACATGGCACAGCGTCGTGGCTTCTGATTCCGCAGGACCAAGAGGCTCCTCACAGAGCCTCCTCGGATGAGGATGATCCTGAGGATGATGCGGAGGAGGAGGACGGGAACGAGCATCCTGCAGAGGCCCGCCAACCAGCGGCACCAGTGCGCGAGAACATTGCTGGGCGGAATGCAAGGAACGCACTCATCCTGGGCAGATTTGCGTAGCCTGGTACATCAAACACTGCAGCCTCACTGCTTCTTAACTGACCATGGACAGTGGCCCATGCCTACACATTCCTACCTATTTGACCAGCTTGCTGACATCTGCAAGTTATCCTAAGGCCTCTATGTGATATCCCCATTCGCCAAATGACAGATGCCATAACTGCAGCAGTTGCCACCAGATTTTTTATGTACAGGAAAATGATGGCATTAAAACTATTTACAAGACTTTTCACCCAAGTGACTACCCTTGTGATTAGTGGTGCTTTATTTTTCTCTTTCGCGTGCTCCTACGTAGTGCTACCCCTGTGGCTTCAGCAGATGTGGAGGCCCCTTGCTCACTTTCCTGCTGCACCTGTCTTGACACCTTTGGCGGGCGTTCTCTGGGGTGGCAAGCCTGTGAGGGCTCGCCAGCAGTCTGCTGCTCCTGCGGCTGTGCAGGGCTTGAGACTCCTATCTCACTGGGGTGTGGACTCCGGCGGGCCTCTGACCAAGGGTTCTGAAGTGGCATGGAAGTGTGAGCGCAAGGAGAGGAGCCCCCACTTCCTTGAGGTGTGCCAACAACCTCCCTCTCATGGGTCAGCTCCCCCTCAGCACCTGCAAGTGGCTGGAGAGCACCTTGCTGCACATTAGGGGGGCCATGGGGACCCGTCTTCCATGAAGGTCTGGTTTCAGTGCGCAATAGATGCTCATCGCTCCTCAAGAGATGCCATTCTATTCAGAGCATTCACCATGTTTTCGACACCCTGGCGACTAAGCTCCTCCATGGCTGCAGCCCTCCTCTCCTCTGCTGCAGCCCTCCTCTCTTTGGCTGCAGCCAGCATTGCCATGGAGGTAGCCATCCTTTCCGTGGTGATGCTTTGATGCGCCAGTGACTCCAATAAGGCTCTGCTCATGCTCGCCATGGACTCCTCCATTCGCTCCACACTCACAGCGACCCTGGAGACAAAACCTCCCAGAGACTCCTGCATCTGTGCATGGAGATCCATCACCTCCTCTCTTGCGGATGGACCCAGAGGCATAGAGTCGACATGCAGCTGAGCTGAGCTGGCAGAGCCCTGCGCCCTCCGACGAGGACTCTCCACTGCTGTCCCTGTCTCCACAATCTGCTGATGCTCACTTGTGAGCTGTGGTACACCAGGTGACAACTCCACTCTATGTCCCGAAGGTCCCACTGAGGTGTGAGTGTCTGCGCTGGTGCTGGGTGCGCTTACTTCTGCTGACGCTGCGCCCTCAGAGGCTGGAGCTTCCTCTGAGGAGTCTGGCTGCAAAGCCTCTTCCTCCTCGGCAGTGGCGACGGGGGCACCGGATGGTCCTGTGGGGGAGTAAAGGAAAGAGTTAGGGATGTGATGGCAAGGCTACTTGCACGTTGGATTTGGCATATGCTCATAAGTCCAAATGATGTGGATTCAGAATCATATCAGCAACTCATGCTATGTCAATGAGAGAGATGGGGAACTATTCTGTCACCAGCTTGCGGGCTTGCTCCTGTCTCTCCTGCCCCAGCATCCACAGGCACGTCAGCCCCAGCAATCTCGATTGCTGCTTCCTCCCAGGGGCTCAGGTGGGCGACTGAGGGCGGTCCTCCTCCAGTCCTCGCATGCTCTCGTCTATTGTGAGCTCTCTTTTCCTGCAATGAGGGAGACAAGTGGAGTTTGAGTGAGAGTGCAGGAGTGGGTGTAGAGATTGCATAGCATAGATGCTTAGGAGACAAAGATGTTGTGAGGCTGCAAGACCAAGGGCCCTCCCTGTGTCATAATCATAATCATAATAATAATCAACTTTATTGTCATTGTTAGTGCACAAGTGCAGTACAACGAAATGTAGGCTTGCGGCTCCCGAGAGTGTACATTTAGATTAAGACATTTAAACATTCAACATACATTTGGCTTGTAATACATTAACATAAACATAACCATAATAAAGTGCATTGGCAGATGTGCAGACTTTAGAGTTTATTTGTGGAGTTCAGTAGGATGACAGCCCTGGGAAAGAAGCTGTTCCTAAATCTGGTCGTACGGGTGCGAATGCATCTGTAGCGTCTCCCAGATGGCAGGAGGGCGAACAGACTGTGGCTGGGGTGGGTAGGGTCTTTGATGACGGTCCGTGACCTCCGTAAACAGCGTTTCTGGTATATGTGCTCTATGGTCGGTAGCCGGGTGCCGGTAATGCGTTGGGCAGTTTTGACTACCCGCTGCAGGGCTTTCCGGTCATAGTAGCTACAGCTGCCATACCATACTGTGATACAGTTCGTCAGGATGCTCTCTATTGTGCAGCGGTAAAAGTTAGAGAGGATCAGGGGTGACAGGTTACATCCCTTCAGCCTCCTTAGGAAATATAGGCGCTGCTGGGCCTTCTTCACCAGAGAGGAGGTATTGAGGGACCAGGAGAGGTCTTCCATGATGTGGACTCCGAGGAACTTAAAGCTGTCCACCCTTTCCACCACAGCCCCATTGATGTGGATGGGGGTGTGACTTCCGCCTTTAGACTTCCTGAAGTCCACAATGATTTCTTTGGTTTTCTTGATGTTGAGGGCCAGGTTGTTATCGGCGCACCACTTCACGAGATGCTGGACCTCCTCCCTGTAGGCTGACTCATCGTTGTTGGTGATCTGGCCTACTACTGTGGTATCATCCGCAAACTTGATGATGGTGTTGGAACCATGAACAGCCACACAGTCGTGGGTGAAGAGGGAGTAGAGGAGGGGGCTCAGCACACATCCTTGTGGGGCCCCCGTGTTCAGGGTCAGGAGGGGGGAGGTGTGGTTACCTAATTTGACAGACTGGGGTCTGTTTGTTAGGAAGTCCAGGGTCCAGTTGCAGAGGGAAGTGTTCAGGCCAAGAGTGTGGAGTTTGGTGGCCAGCTTGTTGGGGACGATAGTGTTGAATGCTGAGCTGTAGTCTATGAACAGCATTCTGATGTAGGTCTCTTTACCATCTAAGTGATTCAGTGCAGAGTGTAGAGCAGTTGTGATTGCATCCTCCGTTGATCTGTTTGCACGATAGGCAAACTGGTGTTGGTCAAGAGAGGCGGGAACACTGGCTTTGATGTGAGCCAGGACCAGTCTCTCGAAACACTTCATTATGATGGGTGTGAGTGCGACAGGTCGATAGTCGTTCAGGCACGTCACAGCCGTTTGTTTTGGCACAGGAATAATGGTAGCGGTCTTGAAGCATGTAGGGACTACTGCCTGGGCCAATGACAGATTGAAGATGGCGGTGAAGACATCAGCCAGCTGATCAGCACATTCCTTGAGTACCCGTCCAGGGATGCTATCCGGTCCAACAGCCTTTCGTGTGTTCACTCCGCGTAGAACACCCCTTACGTCGGAGGTTGACAGAGTGAGCACCAGGTCTTCCGGGGGTGCCAAGGCTTTGGTAGCCGGCTCCCTGTTGTCCCTGTTGAAGCGAGCGTAGAAGTTGTTAAGCTCCTCCGGAAGGGAGGCATCGCTAACCGGGGGGCTGGTGTTTTTGCTCTTGTAGTCAGTGATGGACTGGATGCCTTGCCACATGCGCCGGGGGTCCGAGTTGTTGTGGAAATGATCCTCTATCCGCAGTGTCTGTTTCCTTTTGGCAGTCCTGATACCCTTTTTTAGGTTGGTCCTAGCTGCACTGTAAGCCGCCGCGTCGCCAGATTTAAATGCTGCGTCGCGTGCTTTCAACAGCGAGCGGGCCTCTCCGTTCATCCAGGGTTTCTGGTTGGGGTATGTCCTGATAGTTTTATGGGTCGTGACGACCTCGACGCAACTGTTAATGTAGAGTAGCACTGTGGATGCGTATTCCTCGATGTCATTATGGGCAAACATGCCCCAATCAGTGCATTCGAAGCAATCCTGAAGCCCCGAGACTGCCCCCTCTGGCCATACTTTCACTGATCTCACTGATGTTCTCACTCTTTTGATGAGCGGTTTGTATGCCGGGGCTAGAAACAGGGAGAGGTGGTCAGACTTCCCAAGGTGGGGGCAGGGAATGGCCTTATAAGCATCTGCAATGCTCGTGTAGACTTGATCCAGTGTATTCTCCCCTCTTGTGGGGCAGGAAACATTCTGGTGGAATTTCGGTAGTACAGTTTTTAGGTTTATGTGATTGAAGTCCCCCGCGATGATAAAAGCTCCGTCTGGGTGCGCAGTTTGTTGTTCGCTGATGGCCCTGTAGAGGTCCTTCAGTGTTAGTTTGGCATTAGCGTGTGGTGGGATGTAGACCGCAGTGATGATAACAGCCGTGAATTCCTGAGGCAGGTAGAAGGGTTTGCACCTTACCATGAGGAATTCCAAATCAGCCGAACAAGATCTATCGATTATATCACTGTTGGTGCACCAGGCATTGTTAGTGTAAATGCACAAACCGCCTCGCTTGCTCTTACCGGAGTCTGCAGTTCTGTCGGCGCGGAAGACCGTGCATCCTAGTAGTTGGATGGTGGTGTCAGGGATGCCGTTGTTCAACCAGGTCTCTGTGAAGATCGTGGCGCAGCATTCCTTTGTCCTTTTCTGTGAGGAGAGATCAAGTTTGATCTCATCCATTTTATTTTCTAGTGACCTGACGTTGGCCAGGAAAATACTTGGGAGGGAGGGTTTGTGTGGGGCCCTCTTCAGCCTATTTTGGATTCCGACCCTCTTACCCTGCTTCTGCTTGCGTTCTCTGCGCGGTCTGCGCCGACTTCCGGCTGGGGAAGGACGCCACGCTGGTCCCGGGGGTCGGGCGATGTCGGGAGGCAGATCGATGGCGCCAAGTGTGAGCCGCACGCAGTCGGCCCCGATGTCGAGGAGCGTCTGCCGGCTGTACAGTAGGTCTGCCCTCAATTCCCGTATCAGCAGAGTCCAGAAGAGACTCAGAAAGAGGGTGAAAACGCTCAGTCTCGGGAGAGACAAAGCCGCTGCGTCCATGCGCGCCGCCATTTAAAAAAAAAATTGTTGTCAGTTGTGTTCCAAGCATCAGAGTGAGAGGCAGTGTGAGGGCTGGATGGTGGAATAGTTATGTGAATGTGAGCATAGAGAGATAGGGAATGGGTAAGGGTGCATGGATGTGACTGTGAAGTGGGATGTGGAGGAAGAGATTGCTGAAGCTGAGTGCTGTTGGGGAAAGGCAATGGGGATCAGGTTGAGGGTGATGGAAACTTCGTACTTACTTTCCCTGTGCAGTGAAGGTCATGGAAGCGCTTCCTGCACTTCATTCAGGTGCGACGGGTGACTCCCAGAGAGTTTACCTCTGCAGCCACCTCCATCCAGGCAGCCCTGGTCTCTTTGGGAGGCCTCTTCCTCCCTGAGCGAGGGTAGAGGACCTCCCTGTGGGCCCTTACCCCATCCACCAAGGTCTGCAGTGACGTCTCGTTGAATTTGGCGGCAGCTCGGCCTCTGCCGCTGGCAGCTGCTGGTGCAGGCTCCTCTGCCATTGTGCAAGAGTGGTTGAGAAGCCTGCAGAGGTGGAGAAGCTTGCTGGACACTTTAAAAGCACCACGAATGATGACATCATACTGTGGGGCTTTCTGACTGGAAATGGACAATTAGCAAGGCTGCCCACACGCTGGAACTTAATTGGCCACTTGAGGGAAAATTGCGTGCAGCTGGCTGACCCATTTTTTTTCGGGTCGGAACCCGACATTCGGGGAACCCGAAAATTTCCCGCACGATCCAGAAAATCGGGCCCATAAACTGCAGAAATTCTCCCCCAGTGCATTTAGGCATAGTGATGATTATTCTATGTATGTATCTTGCTGAATTTTCAGAAGGAGATAGTCGCTCATTCCTGACCATTGCTGTAAAATCTAGTCCATAAATTGCACCTCAGCGCAGGCGTTTAATGAGCTGTGAATCTTGGGGTTGGCTTGTACACCACTGTGAGCAATATTTGTCAGCATGCAAAAGTCAGGGTGTGACTTGCACACCAGTGTGACACACTGCTTTTTGTGGTCATTCTCGATGCCCATCTTACAGTATGTACTGTAATCGTCTACACATCCCCAAAAATCTGAGTAGAAATCTTATCTAAGAGAGTAGCGGGTTAGAAACTGACCTATCATATCTGGGACCTTTCCACATGCATCTCAGGTTGATGGGACTAAAGTCTCCTCTGTCTGTCAGCTGTGAAGTGTAAGGGTCTTTTGTGAAAGGCTTTTGGGTAGTCAACCTAATTCTGAACAGTGTGCCTACAACACAGACCTGAGCCTAATTCTACATTACTGGTTTAGAGATGATTTAGCACAAAGTACAGTGTGTTCTTCTGAGGTTGGGCTGAGGCATATTGTTGGGGAAGATTAGAAGGAGCTTTACTCTCTAATGGTTGATCTGGGAGTGTTTGCACTGGGTACCCGGAGCAGTTAAGTGCTTCATTTCCCGTATGGTAATTCCTCACCTTGAAGAGCACAAAATACACACCAAAAAAAAGGTTGGAACCTCATCTGCTGCCCATGAGGCACATTAACAGCAGCAGAAATTGGAACCTCGTCGTGTGGGGGGTGGTGGACCTGAACCCCCATGTATCACTCTTTGATGCAAACAAACTGATATATTTTAAAAAGTTAATCCAGAGACCTGTCGTTCCCCACCACCCCCCGCCCCCCCGCCCCCCCAGAAAGAACTAACCATCTGGTGGTTTGGTGTGGTCTTTCAATTCAAAGATGTAATTTCAATAAAAGAAAAACTTTCCTTTGCTCGGTCTTTGAGCAGACATTATCAATGTGTTCTCAGCATTTTGAGAACGGTAAGAGAAACAGAATTTCCAAAAGATTGGCTGGGAGTTCATTCTGCCTCCAGCAGAAGCTTTGACCAGTTATAAGATTCTACTGTGGAAAAATAACACCAGAAAATGTAGACTTCGTGCAGTGATTGCTGTTCTGTTATTTTGTGGCTTGTTGACCCTATTTTCTCTTTACAGACAGACCCAATCTGTCTGGAGCCACTGTCTACACTAAACATACCATGGGCTCACATGTGGTGACAGGGCAGACACGGGCTATTTATTTATTTTATTTTCTGGTATTATTCCTTTTAAAGGGTTCTTCTTGTGCTGGAGATTGTCTGGGAAGGCTAGGCTCCTAGAATGGGACAGGTACAGCATGCGTTCAGCACTCAGTTTAAACACGCTGTGTTAGAAAAAAGAAACTTACATTGATTTGGAACTTTATCATATCCTCAGGATGTCCCAAAGTGCTTCACATACCAATAAATATGTTTTTGAAGTGCAGTCATTGTTGTTTTGTAGAAAAACATGGCAGGAAAGCTTTGGACTAGTAGAGGGCTGGACTAATAATCCAGAGAACACAAGTTCAGTTCCCACCATGGCAGTTTGAGAATTGGAATTCAGTTCAAAAAAATCTGGAAATAAAAAGCTGGCATCAGTAAAAGTGGCCATGAAGCTGTCTGGTTGCCATAGCAACCCAACTGGTTCACTAATGTCCTTTAGGGAAGGAAACCTTCCTGGTCTAGCCTATGTGTGACTTCAGACCCGCATCAATGTGGTTGACTCTTAACTGCATTCCGAAGTGGACTAGCAAGCCACTCAGTTGATTAGGGCAACTAGAAATAGGTAATAAATGCCAGCCTTACCAACGACGCCTTCATCCCAAGAATTAATTTTTAAAAATGGCAAGGTCCCACAAAGAGCAAATGAGATGAATACTCAGTTAATCAGTTCGTGGTGTTGGTTGAGGGATAAATGATGGCCAGAACATTGGGAGAACTCCCATCTCATCTTTGAATAGTACCATTGGCTCTCTTACGTCCACTTCATTAAACAGACGGGACCTCGGTTTAACGTCTTATCCAAAAGAAGACTCCTATGACAATGCAGCACTCCCTCAGTATCGAACTGAAGCGTCAGCTTAGACTACATGCTGAAGTCTCTGGTGGGCCTTGAATCCACAACCTTCTGACTAGACAAGAGTGCTACCAATTGAACTAAGCTGAAACGCAGTCAACCTGGGATCTCAAGAGCCGGCCATACTCCTTAACTTTTTGGAAAATGAGCCAGAGGGGTTACTTACGTAAAGTAGGATGTCATCAGCATACGGTGATATTTTTTGCTCCTCCAGCCTCTGCTCCATCGATGTTTGCACTCATTCACTCCGATGCTGGCATCCAAAAGCTCAATGGCCAGAACAACGAGATGGGTTATGTTGGTTTATATAATAACATAAAAATATTACAAGTAGAGATAACCAATGGCATCACCATGGCACTGGACTTTCTTCAAGGATGACATTGCCTCTTTTAAGATCCATACCTCTGCTATTCTGGCTGCACAATTTCAACTTGTTACGTAGCGATAATGCAAACCTTCCCATTCTCATTTTAAGGCTGAAAGATCATAGGGGGTATTAAAAAATAGTTTTTTTAAATTATTTCCTTTGAACACTTTCATTTATTAGTTATAAAAATATTGGAGATGAGAAAAAAGGCTGTTTGACTGACAGTCAAGAATCATCCAATCTGGAAGAGAAGAGTCTGTTCACTTTCCAAATGACATGGCAAGGCGGAGCGCCCTGATCACTAATACTCCTCCTAAATTCAGTATAAAGGCAGCTTGTGGAGATGTACCTTGGCATTAGTCACTGCCTTCAAGAGAAGAGGGGGGAGAATCTGGGAGGAAAAAAAATCAGGTTGCAACAAAAGTTTATATTTAACCTCCTTCAGTGCAACGCACTCTCAGTACTGCACTGAAATGTCAGCCTGGATTCCGTGCTCATGTCTCTGAAGTAGGACTCGAACCCGTGACCTTCTGACTCAGAGGTGAGAGTGCTACCCACTGAACCAAGGCTGATACCAACCTTTGGCATGGATTCCCCTCCCTCCCTCCCCCATGCATGTACCCTCATGTTTATTATTGACTAAAAAAGGTTTTTTTTTTTAGCCATCCCATGTCTTTTAAGAATTTGCCACAAGCCCCCCACCACCTGAAAAAAATGACGTGAAACAGCGTCGCTAGATAATTAGTCAGTCGCCATGTAAAAACAATTCCTCTATTATTTTTGGCTAAACAGCCCCCAAAGAAGTCAGTCTAGTTACAGTCCAAACACAGGCAACACCAGTCATACAGTTCATTTACAGGAAGAGTACACTGTGATTTCATCAGCGAAAAAGCAATGAATCATCGCTTGTGATGTATGGAGCCGAAGGGCATGGAGCCAATGACACCCTCCTAATGTGTCAGTCGAGAGAAGACAGTATCACTCCAGCCATCGGCTTCTTGCTGGCTGCTATTTTTTATTTTTGGCCTCTCACTTGAAATATTGAAGCAGAAACCTCGAAGTGCTGACCTTCACGCGATCCCATGAAATCCATCGCTGTATTCAGGAAGTGAGGCCTGATCAGCTCAAATCCGCTCCAAGCATTTCTGGTCCTCGCACTGGCAATGCTGGAGGCATTGATTGCAGGGTTAAGTCAGTAGCTCGATGGCGTAGGCCAAAAACAACGACAATTAGGCCAGAACATGGAGGCTTGTGAAAAGATGAAACTTATTCTTACAGCTTCTGGGTTAATAAAGGTCAGATAAAACAAAGCTGGATTCCATAATTACAGCAGATAGAGAAAGAAAGAACTTTCATTTATATAGCGCCTTTCATGACCTCAGGACACCCCACATCACTTCACAGCCAATGAAGTACTTTTGAAGTGTAGTCACTGTTGTAATGTAGGAACACTGGGTACAAAGAAGGCATAGTGGGACACACCATGAACTATGGAGGGCAGTGGAATACAGGTACGGGAAGATGCTTTTATATTAAATTCCACATTTTGGGAGTGACCCTAAACTGCATGCTTAGACCAGATTTGTGCTTTCTGAAGCAGTCTCCTCCAACAAATCTACAGGAGAGCGGAGCCACATAACTGTTCCAATCATATCTTCAGGGCAAGAAATGTTTCCCCTCGCCGTACCTGATTAAAAGAAATTGACTCTCAGCTGGTCCCATCCATCAAGATGTTCATCTCACAATACAAAATAGCGCCATGACACAAGCACACTGGTACACTGACCCCAGCTCTCACTGGTACACTGACCCCAGCTCTCACTGGTACACTGACCCCAGCTCTCACTGGTACACTGACCCCAGCTCTCACTGGTACACTGACCCCAGCTCTCACTGGTACACTGACCCCAGCTCTCACTGGTACACTGACCCCAGCTCTCACTGGTACACTGACCCCAGCTCTCACTGGTACACTGTTTCCCCGACAGATGCCGCCTGGCCTGTTGGGTGTCACCAGCGTTTTCTGTTTACCGTTCAGATATTCAGCATCCGCAGTATTTCACTCGCTGTTCTATGTCGACAGAGACTGTGAACCAGGATACGATCCTGGCATCCCTAGCCCTTCTGCTTTAAGGAAGAGTGAGTGTGTGGCCAAGCTACTTGTCCCATCCAAGCCATCTTTCCAGATCAAGGAAGGCCCGGAGAATTTTAGGAAGCCGTAAGGTCCGCCCATCCCAATGCAGGAGTTTTCATGACCGGTGGGCAGTGTAGGGTATGGAGACACTGATAATAACATTATCATTTAGTTGGGAAGCTTCCCTTTGCTATTCTTGGGACTTGCTCGCTTATATTGAGCTTTTAGTTTAATTAGACCATATGTTTCTTTTTTCTCAATGGTAGCACGCTCAGAAGGTCTTGGCTTCAAGTTCCACTCCAGAGACTTGATCACATAATCTATGCTGACACTCCAGTGCAGTACTGAGGGAGTGCTGCACTGTTGGAAGTGCCATCTTTTGGATGAGATGTTAAACCGAGGCCCCGTCTGCTCTCTCAGCCGATGTAAAAGATTCCACGGCACTATTCGAAGAAGAGCAGGGGAGTTCTCCCCCGTGTCCTGGCCAACATTTATCCCTCAACCAACATCAAAAAATAAATCTGGTCATTATCACATTGCTGTTTGCGGGACCTTGCTGTGCACAAATTGGCTGCCGCGTTTCCTACATTACAACAGTGTCTACACTTCAAAAGTAATGAATTGGCTGTAAAGCGCTTTGGGGCATTCTCAGGTTGTGAAAGGTGCTATATAAATGGAAGTTCTTTCTTTATATTAGTGCTGTCCTAAAGGGGCACTTGTTTTGCTGAATCTTGTTTGGTGACACTGGGGTCAACCTTATTGGTCCATCAAATAGGCCCAGTGCAGGAAGCTGCGTCCATCGCCACCAGCTGAAGCAGGCTGTGAGGAGGGGGTGGGGGAGAAGGGGGATTACATTAGAATTCTCAAAGTTAAGAAGAAAAAATTAAACGGAACCATATTTAACGTTTTAATTAAGGAGCTATTAAATGCTGCCGGATAAGCTTCATTTGAACAACTTTGCCGAGCTAACCTTAAACAGCCTTCAGCTGCTGCAGTGACCCATTTTAGCATTTTTATCTCCTGGCGATTAGCTGGGTTCTTGCATAACCATGAGGTCACCTCATTGTAAGTGCACATTTCCAAGAGGATGACTGAGTTTTTTCCCCTTCGACACGATTCTAAATTTGGCCAGCCGGCTCTCTCTCAAAAATGCAAGGAAAGAAAAAAAAATCCCGAGATGTCGTCAATGAATGTTCCCACCCAGACTGGGGCGGGCGATTGGGACAGGGAACTGGCTGGAGTCCCAGAACACTTACGCTGCAGCAGGCCTGGAAAGGCTTTAAAAAATCTTGACAAGGAACAAATTTATAAGGAAGTGGAGGGAAAACTATGCTGGAATGCTGGCCGAACTGGCAGCTAACGCCTCGATCTTGCTCTCTGGGAGAAGGGGAGGGTAATGATGATGATGATGATGTCGGTGGTTGCAAAACATGAAAAGCAGAAAAGAACACATTTCCTTCTGAGGGCAAAATGTGTTTTAAGTGGAGGTGACGAAATGCTGATAAAATGTGTCAGTTCGCCTGGAAAGGAAATGTGTTCAGTGGTGGTCATGTTGTAAATGGCTCCCCTGGGGCTTCTGTGGAATGGGGTATCAGGGAAGGATGTTGTTTTGCAAATAATGTTTTGAAAAGTGCCAAGCTTTACCTAAAAACGCAACCATCTTAACACCACCTGGGTGTTGTTGTTTCCTGCACTGATGTACAGCTGCAGGTGGTCAATGAAACAAGAGAGCTTTAAATAAACACTGCCTTCCCCTTGCTCTATTTATAGTTTGCTTTTCAGTTTTCTACCCCCCCCCACCCCCACAAACTCCCCTACCCTGATGCCATTAACTCCTCAGTGATGGAGTACATTCCACAGGGGCTGGATGAACTTTCCTTTACCCAGTGCCCATTATTCACGTGTGAGCCCTTGGCGGTGAGGGTTGGCAGGCAATTCGACTACTGGGGCGTCGCAGTTGAGCCTGACCATGCCTCACCGCACACCTGCGCACTTCCCTGACTGATCCCCCAACTTCTCTTAGTCCAAGTGAACGCTAATTCCAACATTCCCACCACCATCTCAGCGAGCGATCAGATACCACAAGAGAAATTAGGGATTGAACC
Source organism: Somniosus microcephalus (assembly GCF_052327205.1). NCBI lineage: Eukaryota > Metazoa > Chordata > Chondrichthyes > Squaliformes > Somniosidae > Somniosus > Somniosus microcephalus. The sequence continues at coordinate 30,638,751 of NC_141001.1, read as the reverse complement.
TGGGATCTTTCTGGTCTCTAAGGCTCAGCTTCGCACCAGAGTTGAATTTATGGTTTGCCATCAGCTGAGCTAACGTGTTGACTGGTAACGCCACTATTCTCATGGATGTAATACAATAGCAAAATACTGCGGATGCTGGAAATCTGAAATAATCTGATGAAGGGTCCCCGACTCGAAACGTTGACTCTGTTTCTCTCTCCTCGTTGCTGCCTGACCTGCTGAGTGTTTCCAGCATTTTCTGTTGTTATCTCACAGATAGATGTAATGTTCTACTCTGCAAGTTTGAAAGCTAGATCTGCTGATCAGGATCTTGACTACATCCATTTCATTTTTTTCCCCTTGATTGATGGCTGTATTTCAATTGTAGCGGACACGCAGACACAGAAGAGATTCCCCAGCAACCTGCTGCTCACGTGTGCTTCGAGTGAGCTATGGGGGATGGTGCGAACAGATGAATGTGGGATTGGTGCACAGTTATTAAATGTTACACATTGATCAGAATCTAATACCGCATGTAATACAGAAAACAGACGCTGAATTTGCCTGAATTGCCACATCAATCCAATGTCTGTTTTCCTGCTGGTTCATGAAATGCCCCATTTGAATCAGTGATCAAAAAATTGGCTGCTTGTACTTTGACTGCTTCTGAGCTCCCATAACTGGCTCTATTCATGCACTCGGTCAAAGTAAAGCCATCTAAATTATTTAATATAAACAAACACTCTAATTGACTGACATGCAATTGCAAATCACCAGAGAGTGCATCATCCAACAACCATTTTCATAGAATCATACAGCATAGAAGGAGGCCATTCAGCCCATCGTGCCTGTGCTGGCTCTTTGAAAGCCGTCCAATTAGTCCCACACCCCGTTCTTTCCCTGCAATTTTTTCCCTTTTCAATTAATAAATCCAATTCCCTTTTGAAAATTACTCTTGAATCAGCTTCCACCACACTTTCAGGCAGTGCATTCCAGATCACAACAACTTGCTGCATAAAAATTTTTCTCCTCATCGCCGCTCTGGTTCTTTTGCCAATTATCTATTTTGTGGGAGCCAATTTGAACAAAAGAATGAATGCCGTGATTCACTGCAGACACAGTAGACACACACTGCACCGTAGAACGTAATCCTTTTTCAGGCCAAACAGGGGACTTGGGGACTCCTTTGCAGCACTGAAAGTGCAGCCTGGGGTATTCCTTTAAACAGAGTTAGATGAAAACCGTAATGCTATAATCCAGCCTGCCGCAGCCAATTAGTGGTACTGAAGCCAAAATGTGTGCATTATATGGGATTTCAAGGCAGTGTAACTGAAATACTCATGTCAGGAAATCTCAGGATCAGCCCACTGGGAATCTTCGCCACCATAACACTATGAGTGCCTCTTGGGTACCCGCAATATCGGTAACAGGGGGGAAAATGAGCGGATAATGCAGCATTCACAATTGCTCATCTTTAAACAGGCAACCCCAGCACTGGCAGCAGCTTTTAATGGGCTGATCAGCTCCCTTTACAAAGTGGTCGCTTTCTCCTCTTTGATGTCAATTCTGTTCAGGGGTCCAGGTCTAGATCCCCAAATAGGCCTCATTCCCACTGGCCAGGAGGCCGGGCCTGCCTGTTTTTTTATTGCTAAATACTGGCCTTCCGCTGCATTCCCAGCCAATTTACGGGCTTAAAGGGTTAAATTTTGAGGATAGGTTGCATATACTTGGCTTGCATTCCCTTGAATGTAGAATTTTGTGAGGTGATCTAATCGGGTGTTTAAAATGATTAAGAGATTTGATAAGGTAGATATAGAGAAAATATTTCCTCTGGTGCAGGATTCCAGAACAAGAAGATTAAAATTAGAGTGAGACCGTTGAGGAGTGAAATCACACAAAGGTTAGTGGAAATCCCCAAAAATCTGGGGATGTTGGGTCAATTGAAATTTTAAAGACTGCAATCAATAGTTTTTTATTAGGAAAGGGTGTCAAAGGATATGGTGCTAAGGCGGCTAAATGGAGTTGAGGTACAGATCAGCCATAATCTAATATAATGACAGAACGGGTGGGAGGGGCTGAATGGCCTACTCCTGTTGCTATGGCTGGTACAAGCCGTCATTATTATTTCAGTCCGCAGACGGATTGAGAGCATGGTCTGGCGGTAAACCCAGCAGTGTGGTTGGAGAAGGTGGGCAATCATAAGTGAAAATTCCTACTGTGACTCCCAAGCAAGTACAGGTGCAGCACCCGGAGCTGTTGGATTGGCTGTGTGGCAGTTCCCAAGGCAACAGGAGGGGGGATATAAACACTGGGAAAAGTTGGAAATGAGATCAATGATCGGAGATGGCGAGAGCCATTGCAACTCCATTTACCCTTTATAACAACAGAAAATGCTGGAGCGAGAAATAGAGTCAATGTTTCGGGTCGAAACCCTTCATCAGGACTGAAAAAACACAGGAAATGAAACAGATTAAAAGGCCAGTTTGGGGGCTGGGAAATGGGGATGAAAGAACAAAAGAGAAGTGAAGAGACATTAAGAGGTATTCAAAATGAGACGAGATGGTGATAGGACTAGTAAAGAGACAGAAGACGGCTCTAGATTAGGTGTGAAATGCGCTGGCAGAATGGGAGACAGCTGCCATGTGGGAGAGAGAAAAGGGGGAAGGGCCAAAACAAAGGTGTGGATAAAAAATATATGTAAAAGTGTAATGGGGGCCGAGGCTATGATCTGAAATTATTGAGCTCGATATCGAACAATGCAAGAGCCCGAGTACGGTGAGGTCTGAGTGGGAATGGGGCAGTGAATTAAAGTGACAGGCGACCGGAAGCTCGGGGTCACCCTTACGGACTGAACGGAGGTGTTCTGCAAAGCGGTCACCCAATCTGCATTTGGTCTCCCCTTTCCTAGGTTACAGCAGTGGCTACGCTTCAAATGTTCTTCATTGGCTGTAAAGCGCTTTGAGACATCCTGAGGTGGTGAAAGGCGCTATAGAAATGCAATTAATTTCTTCCTTCCTCCTGCCCTCTATTTATAGCAGCGTTGTAAGCGCCTTCTTTATCCGGGTGCTTATGACTTTGCTAGAAATAGCCCTCCCCTCGACTTTGCTAGAAATAGTCCTCCCCTCGAAGGTTTGTTTATATGAGTGAGATATGTCAAAATTAAACCATGGTGGGTGAGACCTGACGGTTGTGCAGGGGCGGCCAGCTTGTGACAAGGTGCTTTCATACTCGCGTTAGCACTGTGACTGAGCGCTGCTGTCCTGTGCCGGACAGGTGAGCGGATCTCCGCGGGCTCCCTGACACCCGCTTCCATCCGGAACCCCAAAGGGAGCAGTTCCTGGCACCAAAACCCAACGACCAAAACTGACCTTATCCAGACTTTAACCGGAGCTTCGTTACACTCACTGAATGCATCCAGCGCTCCCTGCAGTGTCAAAAGAGCCCACAGATCTGCTTTAAAGGGGGGAGGGGGGAGGGTTCCGCAATATAAACTCCACACAAGTACAAAGGGTTAAGGGTCATCGAAGTGAAACTGCTTCTCTTTTGTATTGCGCGGGGGCCACCGCCTCGCAGTACTTGAAGCGTTAAAGTGTTTAACAAGTGTCCTTCTGCTGTGTGTCCCATTCATGCCTGGGACACAATGCATAATGCCCCACATTTAACAGCAGCCTGCATGTGTTACGCTGCTCGCCTGCCTTCTGCTAGAAAATGCTGCAGATTATTCCGCTGTTTGCAGGAAAGAATTAGCCATCGCAGCTCCTAGTAAACAAGACACTCTCGTTATTTAGCAATGGAAACTTTTGCAAATTGCAGAAAGGAAAGGAGCAATTAACTCACTGCCAAATATGCTGAAAAGTTTAAATGAAAGGAGGGGAGGGGGGGAAAATTGGCACTGAGCAACCCGACAGGAAATCTTAACTGGCGTCCCACAGCAACTGCACCTTTTCCTTCCGACCACATGTATCCCCCTCCCCTCCCCAAGAATAAAAAAATACAGAGCACTTTTGCAAAACACATTGCCTGTCGTTTTGAGACCGAAAGGTGGCCACATATTTCCGCGGTGACTCAGGAATGCAGAGCTCCCTCCACACGCCTCACCCATGAGCTGGGCAGGCTCTCGAGTATTGTGTTGTACCCGGGAGTCTGCACAGTCACCAAGAGGGAGAGGGCAGCACAGAGCACACAGAGACAGAGAGAGAGGACACACACACACACACATCCTGGTCTGCTCAGACCTACTGCACAACAGACTAGATTCGGTCACCATCGCGTTCCCCGCACAGGATTGCCTTAATTATTTTTTGATATCAAAAACAACAAAAACCTGATCGCTGCTTTGAAAATGTACGAAACGGAGATGAAACTGAAGATCAGAGTGAGACGGATAAAAGAAGGAAGGGAAGTCCGAGGTGTGTATAAAGCGCGAAGTGCTTATTTTTGTTCTTTAACCAAAAACAAACCTTTCAGCTGGAGGTGCAACCAGAAGCGAGAGCTGGTATATATTGCACCGTTTGCATATATTGCACCATATGTTATCTTTAACAATCCCTGGTGTTGGAACCGGTGTGAAATCGGTAGTAAAATGTGGCATTGATGGAAGCAGGGAGACTGTCCGGGGGTGAGGGCTTTAATGGTCGTGATATTGTGCCGGCAGAACTGTTACTGCAGCGAGAATCGAGGGCCAGCCGATTTACAGCGAGCCCTGTGCCAGTGACCTTACAGTACATGTCGATCTGACCGGGGGCTCTCCGGCTGTTTGCTCTCGGAGTTTTTACAATATAAAGTATCCTCATTCATCGCAACTGCAATTCGCAGGCAGAGATGACCAGATAACACACTTGGCGAGGCAGACAGGTGGGCCCCGAGAGTGAAGGGTTAATGGAGAAATAAGAAATGTTTAAACTAGAAATCCAGCCCATCAGAGTTACGCGATCTTACCCATAATGTACAGTGTGACAGCTGAGAGAGAGAGAGAGAGAGAATACTTTGTGAATTATGTAATGACTGTGCACACCCTGCAGAGGACACTCGGTGCTGTATGACTAATAGCATGTTAAAGCAATAATGATCACACATCACTTCTTTGTATTGTATTGCTAATGGGAACAAAGGGTGAGGAAATATCCTTTTTTTTCTTGAATGCTTATGTTGAACCTTAAATATTCCACATGCAGATTGGTGGTACTTGTATCTGCCTGTCCAGGGCATGTTCTGGTACACCACAGATCGACTGATGTCATGCCTCAGGAATGGTATTTGCATCCCAAAAGCTCACGATCCAATCGAGCCAAAACCCGCTCCAGATGAAATGATTTATTGGAGCAGTTCCATGGCAACGCTTCTCCTGAGCTGGTGTCAGAGAGCTGGACAAGCGTTGGGGGTTAAGGGATGGAGGGTAGGGGGTGGAAGGTTTGCGACTGGGAAGCTTTGTCTGATGGAGCATAACAAGTGGTTGAGTTGTCGAGCGAGCGGTGAGAGAGGTAAAGAAGAAGCACATTGTTCTCCTGAGAGTGATAGTAATAGATGGGGGCCTACTGCAGCATGATGTCATCCATCTGGCTCACAGCAGTCAGAAGGCTTTGAACCAGCTATAACCAACGGCTATTGTTAAGGTGCCTCTCCCAGCAGCATGCAGGCTTGTGAGGCAAGTTTCATATTATTTAACACAAAGCGGTACTTGCATTTAGGTAGCGCCTCGTCACATCTCAAAACACCCCACACTTTTTGACGGATGGTGAGTGTTATGTAGCCAGTTCACACTGCCATTCGGTGCCAGCAACACTCCACAGTGAGATGGGTGACCTAAGTATTATGTTTTTATTCTGTGATATAAAAATCATAGAATCATACAGCACAGAAGGAGCGCCATCGTGCCGTGCCAGCTCTTTGAAAAAGCTCCCAATTAATCCCACTCTCCTGCTCTTTCCCCATAGCCCTGCAAATGTTTCATTTTCAAGTGAAGACCCAATTCCCTTTTGAAAGTTATTATTGAATCTGCTTCCACCACCCTTTCAGGCAGTGCATTCCAGATCACAACAACACGCTGCGTAAAAAAAAAACTCCACATTTCCCCCCCCCCCCCTTTTGCCAATTATTTTAAATGTTGGACGTTTTCTTTTTGCAACCCTATTATTGGATTGCATTAATTTTGAGGCCAGTCTGAAGAATGTGCAATTATTGTGGGTCTTATAATGTGTGTGCTGTCCCTTCGTGTAATTTGCTTAAGATTTACGCTCACTAGGATAGAGCTGGCAAGACATGCTGCTGTTCGCCAAGTGCTGAGATTCAGTTTGCAGTATCCCATTTTCCAGGGTCATTTATGGGCCGAGATTAAAGCCTTCCAGGCAGCTGATCGTGTTAGTTCAATGAGATTTTGTAAAATGTTCTTTATAAGGAAACTGGAGGGGGGGGGGAGCCACATTCCATACATGTATTTAGGGCAATTATGCATATCCATATTTTGGAAGGACAATATATAGCATACATATAATTAAACATTGTTCAAACAACAAGGTTTCAATTTTTGTTGCAATTTTTATTTTATTAAACAGACTTACTTTTGCACCTGAATTTAGATCCATCCTTCATTCGGATAGTTGAGCTAACAGTGGAATGTCAGGCATCAGGTTTCAGGTACGGGTAGATAAGTGTCAAGGTCAGATAAGTTTGTGTGTGCGTCTTTTTCCATATAAACTTCTGTTTCACATGTGCTGAGTTAGCTGATCTGAGGACAGTGGTAGGGGGAGCTACAATTGGCCTCAGCACCCCTGGATTAAGTGGGGTGGGGGACTGTCCAGGTTTCGTATCCTTGAAAAGAAAGACTTGTGAAAGCAACCTCAGGGTGCCCCAAAGTGCTTCACAGCCAATGAAGTAATTTTTGAAGTCAAGTCACTGTAATCACTCTCCCGTGTTTTGTGAGTATCATGTTGTCGACATTGATGGTGATGTCCCCCATAGTGGAATATTTTTCCAACACTTACTCTTAATACCCGTGTGAAGAATGGGGTCTTTTGATATGGTATATTTGGAACCATTCCCCCCAGCAAGGAGTTATCACGTTAAAATAAATCTGGTTAACGACAAACAACACATTAACCATGGCTTAAAACTGTGAGCTGTGATTTGATAATGTATATTGGTGTGAATTCTGATACCGATGAGAAGGCCAGACTTGAGACTGTAGTGTGACTGTAGTGTTGTTGTGATCTTGTTTGTGAGCTGGTGGTCCTGCTTTACATTATTGAGGTGCTCTAACCTGGCTGGGGTGGTGATCCAGTTTCTACGTCCACATCTGTCCCTTTAAATTCAGAATGCTTTAAATAAACATTTAATGTTTACAACTAGCTGCTGACTATATTTGCGTAGTGCTCGATACCAAGCCCCTACTGCGGGACACTGCTGAAAACAGTGGACGTTTAGCCAAAAATAAAAAGCAACAAGCTTCTTTAATTTGTGACCTATCAGATTACCACCTCCAGGTTAGCTGAACACCAGGATATAATTTAATCGGCCGCAGTCTGGCCAATTCAGTCATCCATGTATTATGTGGGAGCAGCAGAGCTTTCCAATTAAGGAGTCGAGCTGATTTTCAGCCCCAGAATGTACCCTGACCCAGCAGCCAAATGATTTATTGCAGGCTTTCGGAGCGAGGACTTTGACCTGCACCTGTGCTTTGCATCATTCGTGATGTGATGTAATTGTCAAATCAAGGAGGTGATGTAATGCAGCTAAAAGAGCAGATGGGGGGAGGAGAGGAGAGCTGAAACACTACACTGGGTGTGGATTCAGAATGTGTAATGTTTCTGTTAATGCAGCACATTGTACAATTCAAATGTGTTATGTTTCTCTGACCATGCACTCACCTCCCCTTCCCTTGAATGACCATGAATCCCCGATCTTGCGATGAAAGAGGCTGTCAGCAGTGAGTCACTGAAATTTAATTTTCTAATATTTAAAAGCAATTGCATTGCAATTTGAACTTGATGTCACAAAGTACAACATTGCTTCTGGTCATTTCACTGACTGACTAGGATTATTTTGCTTATTATTATGCGTGGGCTGCACTGAGCTCACTGAATATTGTAGAAACCAAGAAAGTGAAATTGAAGGTAGGAAGGTTAAAAAATAAAATAATTCTCAGGATATGGGTATCTCTGGCAAGGCCAGCATTTATTGCTCATCCTTAGTTGCCCTTGAGAAGATGGTGGTGGGCCTCTTCTTGAACCACTGCTGTCTATGAGGTGAAGGTACAGTGCTGTTAGGGAGTTCCAGGGTTTTGACCCAGCAACAGTGAAGGAATGGCGATATACTTCCAAGTCAGGATGGTGTGTGCTGTGAGGGGAATCTTGCAAGTGATGGTGTTCCATGCACCTGTTGCCATCATCCTTCTAGGTGGCTGAAGTTGGGAGGTGCTGCCGGAGAAGCCTTGGCGAGTTGCTGCAATGCATCCTGTAGAGGTACACACTGCAGCCACAATACGCCAGTGGTGGAGGGAGTGGATGCTTAAGCTGGTGGAGGGGGTGCCGAACAAGCAGGCTGCTTTGTCCTGGATGGTGTCCAGCTTCTTGAGTGCTGTTGTGGCTGCACCCATCCAGGCAAGCAGAGGGTATTCCATCACACTCCTTACTTGTGCCTTGCAGGTGATGGAGAGGCTTGAGGGAGTCAGGAGGTGAGCCACTTACCACAGAATACTCAGCCTCTGACCTGCTCTGGTAGACACAGAATGTTCCAATTGAGTTTCTGGTCAGTGGTGATTCCCCCAGGATGTTGATGTGGGGGGATTTGGCAATAGTAATACCATTGAATGTCAAGGGAAGATGGTTAGGCTCTCTCTTGTTGGAGATGTTCATTGCTGGGCACTTGTGTTACATGCTACATATCAGCCCAAGCCTGGATGTTATCCTCACCCTGCCAATCCCACCCCATGTAGCTACACTGCTTTATGACGAGCGATTTGGCATCTCACCGTAAAAGGTGCTATTCTATCAGTAATGTGATCAGTAAACTTTCACTTGCTTCCATCATCTGGTGTTTGAGTTTTTGGGGATGAGCTGCAGGTGTGTTTATATTGTGGGAGTTTATTGAGTGGGTCAATGTTACACTTCGATTTGCACGTAACAGTTCTGCTGCATCAGCAGTTAGGGCAGGAACTGGGACGACTGAGAGCAAGACCCCTTGGCTGACTTTCTCTAGCCCAGAATCGCTGATGGTAACTCTAGCGCCATCAGTGAGCTGAGAAGATGTTTTTGTGCATGGCAATGTCTTCAGTTCTGTCTTTTCCACCAATTTTGCTTTTTTCTTACTTTACTTTTTAAATTTTTATTACAACTTTTGTGCAAAGGTTTGCATTCTCCTGTCAGACACTTTTTGCATCTTGCATGCACCCGGGTTTCAAGCCTGCTTTTTATTTGAACGGCCCGTGCTGTGTGTAGAAAATGATGGTTTCAGTGGAAATGAAATGTAGCAGAAAGGTGTGGGAAGGCATGTTTTATTTTTTATATATACGAGCACAGATTTCTAGCAAAGAGCTAGACAGCCATTGCACTCAGGAGGGCTGGCCATAATAATTAGCCTTTGTCATGATGTAAAGGGTCTTTTTTCAGAGCGGGTAAGGGGAAACTGCTGAGGCGACAGCTGTTAAGATCAGAGCAATTTTCCGCATCAGCTCTCATAAGGCCTGTGAGGGCATATTAAAAGCCTGCAGAGTGTGCCAGCACTGGGTAGTAATCATATGGCAAACTGACAGACTATGGGGTGATAAAAGATGACCAACTGACAAGCCACTCATATAGCTGCAGGGCACTATGAGGATCCCCGACTCTATTTTTGGTTTCTTAAGAAGGAAGCTGGCCAGTTTCTTCCTGTTTTTTTGTTTTCTACGCAAATTGATGGTCAGGTTTGCACAGAGGAGATGAATTTGAGTTCCATAGGGCTTGAGGTCATCCAAAACTCTGTCGGTATCCTAACTCGCACCAAGTCCCATTCACCCATCACTCCTGTGCTCGCTGACCTACATTGGTACCCGGTCAACCAATGCCTGGATTTTAAAATTCTCATCTGTCTGTTCAAATCGCTCCATGGCCTCACCCTCTATCTCTGTAACCTCCTCCAGCCCTACAACCCTCCAATAACTCTGCGGTCCTCTGACTCTGGCCTCTTGTGCAACCCCCCACTTCCTGTGCCCCTCCATTGGTGACCATGCCATCAGCTGTCTAAGTCCTAAGCTTTGGATTGCCCTCCCTACACCTCTCTACCTCTGTCCTCCTTTAAGATGCTTCTTAAAACCTAGAAGCTACATCATTACATAAATTTAAAACAGAAATAGACAGTTTCCTAGAAGTAAAGGGAATTAAGGGTTACGGGGAGCGGGCAGGAATTTGGACATGAGTCTAGGTTCGGCTCGGTCATGGCCCTGTGGGTAGCGGAGCGGGCCCAGGGGCCGTGTAGCCTGAACCTGCTCCTATTTCGTGTGTTTAATTCTGTTTAGATTCAGGAGATGGTTCTGTGATAGTGGATTGGCGGTTAGGATCAGATCAGCCATGATCTTATTGAATGGCGGAGCAGGCTCGAGGGGCCGATTGGCCTACTCCTGCTCCTATTTCTTATGTTCTTATGTACCCCTCTGACCAAGCTTTTAGTCACCTCTCCTAATATATCCTTATGTGGCTTGGTGTCAAATTTTGTCTGATAACGCTCCTGTGAAGCATCGTGGGATGTTTTACCATGTTAAAAGTGCTTTATAAATGCAAGTTGTTGTTATTTGTTGTTGTGGATTAGGCCCATTGAAGTCTACTCTTTGCTCTAGATTCCCACCAGTCACCCAGTACTGAGGGAGTGCTGCTCAGTCAGACGTGTGCCATCTTTTGCATTTAGATATTAAACTGAGGCACCGTCTGCCCACTCAGGTGGATGCAAAAGAATTCTGTGGCACTTTTCAAAGAGGAGTAGCAAGTTCTCTGTGTTTCGGCCTACATTCCTCCCTCAATCACCATCACTAAAACAGATTAGCTGCTCATTATCACATTGCTGTTTGTGGGACCTTGTTGTGTACAGATTGTTTGCTGCGTTTCCCTACATTACAACACTTCGAAAAGTACTTAATTTTCTGTATAGCGCTTTGGGACATTCTGAGGAGGTGGAAGGCACGGCAGGAAACGCAAGTTCAATCCTCCTTTAGCTAAACTGGTGCCTTCATATTGCATAACTGCTGCCATGTACCCGAAGTGCAGGCGTTGGTGCAGCCAGCTGAAAACCAATAGGGACAAACCACTCGGATTCGCCAAGACTGGTAGCCCAGAAGACCTAGTAAAAGGGGCCTTCCTGGCCACTGAGGCAGTCTGTGGCATTTTACGCTCGGCTTGCAGCCGGCTGTGTGCAGCCTGCTCTTCAGGAACCAGGCAGCATTAGTGCAGGTCTCACACAATACAGAAGTGTCTATTGAGCACCTGATAGACAAGGATGGGTTTAAGTTTTGGGTGGGACCCTTGATCTGAACTGTTCTGTTGAGCTGGCCCAGCCTATCTATTTCATGTGCTAACTGCATATTTCCAGCATTTTCAGTTTCTATATGAGAGATCCCACGCACACTGTTTTCATTTTCTTTTTATCTTTATGGTTTATTGTAAAAGAGGCTGTTTCTCTGGAACCAATATAATTTACTGTTAAGTACCATTCACTGCAGGTGATGTCACAGCTGCGGAGATATTTATCTTCTGAAGGTACATGTGATAAGGGCAATGGCTTCCTGCCAGAACTTTCCCCGGCCCGCACTAATTGAACAAATGCTCAGGGCATCCTGTTTATTGCTTGGCACCTTTCAACTTTTCTTTGCCTAGTTAGTTGTCTGGTTTTCCTGACATCTAGATACAAATAAAGAAAAACGTTGCATTTATATAGCGCCTTTCACAACCTCAGGACGTCCCAAAGTGCTTTACAGCCAAGGACGTACTTTTGGAGTGTAGTCCTGTTGTAATGTAGGAAACACGGCAGCCAATTTGCGCACAGCAAGATCCCACAAGCAGCAATGAGATAATGACCAGATAATCTGTTATAGTGATGTTGGTTGAAGGATAAACATTGGCCAGGAGAACTCCCCTGCTCGTTTTCACAATAGTGCCAGAGGATCTTTTACGTCCACCTGAGAGGGCAGAGGGGTCCTTGGTTTAACATATCACCCGAAAGACGGCACCTCCCTCAGTGCAGCACTCCCTCAGCACTGCAACAAAGTGTCACCCTGGATGATGTGCTCAAGTCTTTGGCGTGGGACTCGAACCCACGACCTTCTGACCCAGAGGCGAGAGTGCTACCCACTGAGCCAAGGTTTAAGTGGGCGAGCTTGAAATGATGTTTGCCAAAATTGCCAGGACCTCAATCTGGGTTCAGTTTGTCAGTCATTCCGTTCCTTTACTAACCAACAGGACATGCCGTTCAGATCAGGAACAGAAAACTCATAATAGAGAGCTTTGTAATAAAAGTTTGATGTAATGGATTACACAGTCCTAATTCACAGCCTGTACCAGAGGTTACTCTGAGATACAGCTTATCTTTAAACTCTGAAAGGGAAACATTTTATACTCCTGTTTATCACGTTTGATAATAACGTGCTTATTGTTTTGATAATTTTGCGGTTTAATATAAAATCAGCCTTGTATTTCCATTAGGCAGTAGAGCAGGTCCAATTGACAGGAGTTTTTGAATTTTAAATAAACTGCACTCGCCTAAACTGAAAAAATGGTTTGTTTTTCAGATGTTTAAAGGTGATTCAGAGATTAAAAAGCTGGTCTTAGTAACCTCATTGCAGACTTCCTTTGCAAGTACTTACTTATCTTCCAATATGGCTGCACTAATATTTAAGTGACCTTTTGACTTTGGGGATTAATAATAACACTGGCAGTTGTAAAATGACTGGGTTCCAGTTCAGCACATGCTCGTGGCGTCAGTTCTTTTTGTCTGTGCGGTTTCACCAGCTCATTTTCACCAGTACAAGCAGCTCCCGAGTGCCGGTTATCAACACAATGAAAGTGTTCTGTTGAGGGGGGAAGTTCTGCGGTCTGTGCCAAACGGTTCTCATGAGTCATTAAGAGTTGTGTAAATTTACTCAGTGTCGCAGGAAAGATTGAATCACTCTCTGTGGTCATGTGGGTTCAGCTGCCGGTTTTGCATAACGTCATTCGGCTCTTGCACACCTGAGAGAGCCTGTCGCATGGAAGACGCCGAGTTGCAGGCAGTCACAGCGGCTGCACACACACACTGTGTGGCTTGCTCCAGCGCCTTCTCCTGGATTACGATGCAGTGCCTTGTCTCTCTGCAAGTGGAGACAGGTAGGTAGCCTATTCTGAGGTGGGGCTGAGAGGCTGCACTTGCCTGCGGCCACCGGGCATCGTCTTGTCAGCTTTGCTCACTGACATGCGATTCTTTTATTTTATTGCTTCCCCATCATCGATATTTTCCTGGGCAGTGGAAGAAAGTTTAAGCTGCAGTTGTTACATTTTAACTTTTTTTTGTTAGCTGGACCACATAGACTTGGATGGTCCCAGCTCCGATTCCTGGTCCATGATCTTAGCTGGGAGGGTAGTAAGGGTGGTACAGTTGGCCTCAGTGCCCTTAGCTGAGGAAGGGAGAGGGGGGGGGGGGAATCAGCCAGGATTGGTGCTCCTGATTGATATCTAATGATTGGTGCAGGAAAGGGGGTGGGGTGGGTGTTGGACATCTGGTGAGGATCAGATCAGGCTTGGGTTGTGAGATCCTCCCTGCCTCAGCACACACAGGAAGGAGGGCCACTTGGCCAAATAACAGAACAACAGCCTGTTCCTGTGGAAACACACTTCAGTGCGTCTCAGGGTATTGAGAGGCTTGAAGTGAAATGCATGCTCTTTTTTCTCTTCATGACACGTGCCGTACCTCCTTAGTGACCTCTGGCAGGTGGACAGTGCTGCCTGGTAAGTGAAGGTGCTTTTGGGATGAATCGTGTTCTAGGTAATTTGGAGGGGGGATGGGGTTTGGACGTTTGAAGGGCACAACTGAGAGGACTAGCTCACATCCTTCCACCCCAGCTCTTGCATGCCACAGTCTTTCAGTGTGGTTATGCAAATGTATCTCGGCATCTTCCTTTCATGCGTGACTTTGGGTTGTTGTAGCACACTCGCCTCTGAGCCAGAAGGTTATGGGTTCAAGTCCAACTCCAGAGACTTGAGCACAAAATCTAGGCTGACACTCCAGTGCAGTGCTGAGGGAATGCTGCAATGTCGGAGGTGCCGTCTTTCAGATGAGACGTTAAACCGAGGCCCCGTCTACTTTCTCCGGTGGATGTAAAAGATCCTATGGCACTATTTTGAAGAAGAGCAGGGGAGTTATCTCCAGTGTCCTAGCCAATATTTATCCCTCAATCAACATCACTAAAAAAAACATTATCTGGTCATTGCTGTTTGTGGGAGCTTGCTGTGGAGCAAATTGGCTTCCGCCTTTCCTACATTACAACAGTGACTACACTACAAGAAAGTACTTCATTGGCTGTAAAGTGCTTTGGGACGTCTGGTGGTCGTGAAAGGCTCTATATAAATGCAAGTCTTTGTTGCACAATGAGGAGGCTGTAGTGTTCATTCGAAGTTTTGCAATCCATGAAGTGAAAGCTCACAGAATCAGGTGTGATGTGAATTGGCATGACTCCTGTAGCTCAGAATTCCTGTCACAAAACAGTCTGAATTGGAGGAAGGCCTTTCTGTTGCTTTTCACTTGTTGAGCCTGGTCCTAGCCCAGTTAAATTGTGCTTTGCACCTTTGTCTGTTGTGGGTTATTGTGAGGCAGACAAATATCAGGTAGTTTGAGGTAGCAATGGAATCATGTTTGTTTTTTTTTCTTCCAGGGGGATTTGCTGCATTTTCATCCTGTTTCCCAGGCCTATGTGAGGGCAAGCCCACCACTATCCTGCCAATGAGCATCTCTCAGCCATGCCTACCTGTCGCCAACATCGGTCCTACTCGAATCCTTCCACATTTGTACTTGGGGTCGCAGAAAGACGTGCTAAATAAGGTAAATTTACATTTCGGGCAAGTTATCTGTAAGCTCTGGAAGTACCTCCCTAAACCTCTCTACCTCGTTCTCTTCCTTTTAAGATGCTCCTTAAACCCGATCTCTTTGACGAAGTTTTTGGTCATCTTTCCTAATATTATGTGGCTCAATATCAAATGTTGTCTGATAACGCTCCTGTGAAGTGCCTTGAGATATTTTACTATGCTAAAGGTGCTACATAAATGCAAGTTGTTGTTTATAGAATCTTGCAGCACAGAAGGAGGCCATTCAGCCCACTGTGCCTGTGCCGGCTCTTTGAAAGCGCTATCCAAATAGTCCCAGTTCCCCTGCTATATTCCCCATAGCTCTGTTGTTTCATGTTGGCAGTTGGAGAGCTGATCAGAATCAGCAGTTACACTTCCACGTACCATTGCCAATGTAAACTGACTGAATTCTGTGCACTGACCCAGCGGGTTCACATTACAGCATGGTTAGTTCAGAGGTCACGCTACATCCACTGCAGGTCTGATTTCAGCAGACGTTCAGTTTCCTTCAGGCTCTGTTTTTCAGTACTAGTGGGGTGTAAATCACCTCTGCAGCTCTATTTAGCATCTGATAATCTTGTTTTAACACACCATATGATGATTTATCTTCCCTTTGTATAGTTGGTAATGACTTAACTGCTTGATAATTATGGCCATTACTTCACCAGTACACGATCATTTATTCCTTTGTGCACACATGCAGTGTGACGCTACAGTGGCCATTATGGCTTTCACACCTTGGAGCTTAAGCAGGAGATGGTTTCCTGTCCACATACACCCACAGAATGTGAAAGAGTGTGCTGAAACTAGCTACACAATGGAGGATAAGCCTGGCTGCTTCCAACACCTGTGTATGGTCAGATGTAGGTTTCACCAAACTCAATCATGTAAATACGATGGTATCAAGCAAGGGCAAGCACTTTTCCCACATGGGAAGGGAGTAGTGTTGCCAACTCTGGTTGGATGAATTCCTGAAGATTTCATCACATGACCTCCCACTGCCAACCACCCCGCCCAGTTAAACAGCCTTTTTTTATCCTTCTCCGCTATTTTAATAACTAATAAACGAAAATGAAAAAAATGCACTTTTTTTTAATGCCACCATGATTTTTCTCCTGGCTTGCACGCGGCAGTGACCTGGAGATTAATCCTTAATTCCTGGAATCTGTGTAATCTGGGACGGTTGGCAACCCTAGGAGGGAGAGAAGACCATTGCGGACCTAGTAGTTTATCAATAGAGGCCTCTTAATGTCTACTTATAGAATTAGAGTTAACAGAGGCTTAGGGGTAGGCTATGGTGCATGCTGCGGGGAGACATCGCAAGGGGAAAACAGAGAGAAAACAGATATGTTACAAAATGGAAAGAAGCATCTAATTTAAAAAGAAAACTGCAAATGCTGGAAATCTGAAATAAAAGTGGGAAATGTTGACTTGGACAGCAAGCCAGTCAGCATCTAAAAAGGGAAGAAAGCATTTTGGACAGAGCCCTTTCATTAGCGACGAGAAGACTGGGTGTATGCTATAAAATTCCATTTGGGGAATTGCACAAAACCCAGTCATTCCCCGACCAGAGGAATTGTAACTCAGTGAGTTTGCTTTAGAGCAGAGTGGGAGTGGCAAGTCACATAGCTTTTGAACTGGTTTCACTGGCGGTCACCCAGTAAATTTCACAATAAAAAAAAACGGCAGTGGTCTGGTTCTCAGTTGCTACATTTAAGAAAAAAAATATGGGGTCGGAATTTACTTGAAGCTGCTTCCACTCTGCTGCTGTAACGCTGCTGGAATTACACAGAAACAGGCCATTAGGCCCAACAGCCCTATGCCGGTCATTGTACTCTGCACACTAATTACCTCTTCCCATCCCCCGTATCACTGTGTTTCCTTCCCCCTCACGGATGCATCAAACTTACCCTTAAATGCATCAATGCTCTCTGCTCCAGCCACTCCATGTGGCAGCAAGTTCCACAATCTCACCCCTCTCTGTGTAAAGAAATTCCTCCTAAATTCTGCAATTGATCTGTTAGTGGCTATCTGTGTGTGCGTGTTAGAGCAGACCAGTATCACAGATACACGCGATGGGCTTTTGAATGCCTCATCCCTTCTGGTTTTGGGCTGGGAAAAGGATGGTTGCCTTCGTGCAAAGATGGCGCTGTAGTTAATGGCCTACATATAACACCTATAAAACAGTGTTACCTCAAAAATTCCAGAAATGGGTTTGTAAAATATGCTTTGATTATTATACATTATTATTCATCAGTAATTATTTTTTCTGTTGCAGGACTTAATGGTACAGAATGGAATCACATACGTTCTTAATGCCAGCAACTCTTGTCCCAAGCCAGACTTCATCACAGAGAGTCACTTCATGCGCATTCCAGTCAACGACAACTATTGCGAGAAGCTTCTGCCCTGGTTGGATGAATCTGTCGATTTCATAGGTAATATATGCGGCCGTGCTTTCAGCATCATTTTAGTGGCACTAGTTGCTGTAGTGGGGTGTGATAGTGTTGGGCAACACCCAGCACAACACAGACGACCGTACCTCAATGTGAATCGCCACCTTAGAAAAGGAGGGAGTGAAAATAGAATAATAAATTGAATGTGTGTACAATCACCCCACTTCGTTAACACATTCTTAAATGCCTGTTCTAGCCATCCATCCTGCACACTGCTCCAAGTAGGGAGAGATATGGTAGTGAACCCACTTACTCTGTTCCCATGTGATCGGTAACTAGGAAGATGGAGTCAGCGGAGCAGTAGAAGTGTAGCCACAGTTTCCTCCATTGGGTTGGCTCTAAGGCTTTGATCCTGTTGCTGTGAGAGAAAGTGCTTTATGGAATGTTTCCTCTTTCTGTTCACGCAGTTTCTGGTTCCACATGGTATGGGGTAGAATAGTTATATTGAGTGTAGGAAGGAGACGGGCACATTCCGCTCAAACCCCTGTTCTCTGCTTCTCCCTAGACAAAGCGAAGGTCTCCAACTGCCGAGTGCTTGTTCACTGCTTGGCTGGGATCTCCCGATCGGCCACCATCGCCATCGCCTACATTATGAAGACCATGGGCCTATCCTCAGACGATGCTTACAGGTAAATGATACCAGACCTCCACTGCAAGCCTTGTGGCCTGAGCTGGAGCAGGTTCGATTGATTTTGATCACTGCCACGTTGAAATCTTTGTGCCTTTTTTTCCTTCCTCCCATCTCTTTGGTGGTGCTTGTGAGAAGCACTTCACTCCATTCCAACCCTCCAAAAAACGACGCCACCAAAATGGTGTTCAGTTACGAGCCATTCAGTCTGACTGTAGGAGACGCAAATGCATTGCTGGAGGGACTTGCCATTATGACTTGCGCATTGCCTGTTAAATGAAACAGCTTGATAAGATAAAGGGAACAGCGGTAATGACTGTATTTGTGAGTGTGAATGAGAGAGAGCGATAGGCCAGGCTGCATGACATGATAGTACTGGTGACTTTGTATTGTCAGTATCGGGGCTGTTTTCATTGGAACTGACTCTGTGTGTGTCTATGTTGATCTATTTTTATATCGTGCTAAGACCTGTACGAGTCATGCTGGTTCCCAATGCGTGGGTTTTGTTCAGCCCATTACAACCTGACAGTAAACTGGCGGGATGCCCTATACCCAACATGTTTGTTTTTGGGCTGTAGTTGGAGGTGCGATACTTGAGTGCAGGGAGCGTAAGTCTTGTGCAATATAAAAACAGCTAGAGAGAGAGAGGGGTTCCTTTTGACTTTGCGATAGCGAATCGGCAGCCTGTTTAACATCTCCCGATTTTTATTTCCATTGAAGCCGCTTTAGCCTATTGCACAAAGTCAAAATTACCCCCAGAAAGAGACCAGGTTAGCTGTAGCACTGGTGCCAGTATTGGGCTAGCAACAGCAGTACTAACTGTGTGCGAGAGAGACAAGGCTGGTTGTACCACTGGTGCGTGTGAGTGGTAGGTCTGGCTCAGCACTGCCCACTTTGCTTGTGTCTTGGTGAGGAGGCGGGGCTACGGCATTTTACTACAAACTCTCCATATTATATGGTCAGCTGTCATATGACATAATTGCCTAGGCTTAATGCCTCCCCCCACCAATTTTACAACAGATCTAGAGGGGGGGGGGTGCGGTGGTGGCTGCAGGCGGAGGCAAAAAGTTAATCGGGGACGCGTTCTGCCATGGGCCCCATCAGGGAACAAACCATTTGCCCATATGTGGACGGGTGTACATTAGCAATGTGCAAATGAGGGAAGCACAGCCTCTGTTGCGTTTTCTGCCGTTTGTACTGCAGGAACACTGGACACAGGAGCCTCCTGCCAGCTCGCTGGCATCCAGCATTCAGAGGTTGGTTGAGGGTGCTTCATGGCACGAAGATACTCGGGGCCCTACGCAAACACACTTGGAGCAAAGCTGCGCACAGGCCCCATTATCCAAAAGGCAAATTTCAATGGAACAAAGATGCCTTTTATCAGGTAGCTCGTCAGCTGCCCCTTCCTCCTGCTGAGGCTGCAATTCTCGCCCTGAGCCGGACCTGCAGCTGGAGTAAGCGGGGCATCTCTGGCACAGGCCTCTCTCTGTGCCAGGGATGTGCCCGAATCGAGAGGAGAAAACCTAGGCCATTATTTCAACAATCGACTAAATTGCTATAAGTTTTTAGTAATAACCAAGTGAAATCTTTGGTTGCAATGAATAGGATGGAAGAAGCTATGTAGAAATGTTTCATTGCAAGTTAATAAATGAATAGAAATATGAGGAAAAGATTATTCAATGAACAGGAGTTGGCTGTGTGGCTTATTGCTGCCAACTATTCTGCAGTGTCTGGGTGGTGGCTTTACTGAGTCCAGTTTCTATGCTGGACACTAATGCGTGACTGAAAGCAGCAGCTTAGCATCTTTGTGTTCTTGTTAAAGGTTTGTCAAGGATCGAAGGCCGTCGATATCGCCCAATTTCAACTTCATGGGGCAGCTGCTGGAGTACGAGAAGAGCCTGAAGCTTCTGAAGGTCCGATCCCTGAGCTCCCTGAAGCCTCAGGCAGACAGGCCGGAGGAAGAAGTCGACAAGGAGGTGACTGACGTCTGCAGAGGCATCTGGGAAAGGACGTGTCCTGTCTTCTCTACCTCCGAGACAGCAGGGCAAGCTGCACAGAAAGATGCGAGCCAGCAGTGCAGCGATTCAGAGAGCAGTGGAACCGACTGTAAGACCGCATCGCACATCACCTTGCAACAGGGCCTCAATGGCCTACATCTCTCCACGGAGCGGATTCAGGACACAAACCGCCTCAAGCGGTCTTTCTCACTGGACATCAAGTCTTCCTACTCGCCGAGTACCAGCTTCAATTTCAGCAAGGCCGCCACGCCGATGGATTCCGATGACATCCCAAAGCTTTGTAAACTGGAGGTCAAAATGGCCAGCCCCGGCTTTGAGCAGTACTCGCCGAGCCTGGACAGTCCAGACAAGCCTGTGGGATCGGACTTCGGTGCCGAATCGAAAGCTCGGCAGAGGCGCAAGCCAAAGCACAACGGCAGTCTCTCGAACTCGTCCAGCTCACCCGTGCACCCCTTAAGCTTAAACTTAACCAGGACCGGCATGCCCTGCCCAATCCACAATGGCAACAGCGTGGAGGACAACTTGAAACAGGCGCTGCTGCTGAATATTCCTAGCGCCCAGCAGCTCCCTTTGGGGAACAATGGCATTAACCGGTGGGGGAAGCATTCAGAACTGGTACAATCCCCGGCCCCAACAGCCCCCTCCGTCAACACTCCGTGGTACTTTAGCACAGACTCCCAGTCCAGTCACATGGGGGGAGGCGCTAACCTCTACAGTGGCAGCACCCCCTCGTACTCCTCCTTCAGCTGCAACACCGCGCCGAACGGCTGCGAGCAGTACGGGGCGGTCCGGCTGCGGGAGAAGCAGCCCGAGCCGAGGGACACTAGGCGGAGCTGGCACGAGGAGGGCGCCATGGAGAAACAGTTCAAGAGGCGGAGCTGCCAGATGGAGTTCGAGGACGGCATGTCAGAGAGCAGGTCGAGGGAAGACCTAGGGAAAATAGGCAAACAGTCCAGCTTTTCCGGCAGTATGGAGATCATTGAGGTGTCATGACAGTGTTGGGAATGGCTATTTTTACTGGGTGAAAGGGAGGAACTGTGTTTATTTATCGTCTGAAAGTAGACAATTTGGAAGCTGCGGACTTCATCTTTTTTTAAAAAAAACGAAAGCGCGGTAAATGTTTTTCTCTCATGATACAGAAAGTGGGTTGACGCTTCACTTGAGACTTGTCTTGAACATTTTTAGAAAAGCTAATTTATTTCTCCACACACATTCTGGCAATGGTGAAAGATGAGGGAACTGGCCACCCCATTTAAAGTTGTACAGTGCGGTATTTAAGTACTTCAAGCAATACTCAAAAAAAGAAAGTCTGGTTTTATCTTATTAATTATATATTTTTTGTGTTTTATGTTTCCTTTGTTTTCGCATCATACCCTGGTCTGCACAGGACTGCTACCTGAGAAGGCCATTTATTGCACTTTGTCCTTCCTTGTATGTGACTGAGCCAGTTGAAATGTAGACTGCGACACTAAAGGCTGGAAAAGTACCTTCTATGAGATAACCTGTATGAATCGATTGCGAATGGATGCAGACGTTAATATAATGTAAATAGTGGTGTATCTATTATTATGGCTGATTTAAATGTTTTTAAATAGTTTAAAGATATCCTGGCTGCTTGATGCAAATACCTCAGGTTCGAATAAACGTAAAAATAAAAAAAGGCTTTTTCTTTTCCCCCTTCCCTCCCCACCTTGTTTGTGACATGTACATGAGCTGCAACCACAATATGAAAGAAAACAACAACAAAAAATCATCTCAGGTTTTTAAACTGATTGATTTACGGGGATTTTTGTGATTTTGGGGAAGGGAACAAGTCTGGGAGAGCCTCAAGCACTCATTCGCGCTGGACATCAAGTCTGGCTACTCACTGAGTGCCAGTTGCGCATGTCCGATGCATCTGGCGCAAATGTGCAGCACCGTCACCGCGACACATGCCGATAACCGCCTGTTGGAAGGCCATGCTGGGGACCTCCCAATAACAATGGTGCCCTTTCGGGAGCTGCATGTTATATTTTTTCTTCTCCCTGCCAGTTTGCTTGTCCCCTGCCTACCTACCTTAGGGTCTGGGCGGGGAAGAGCTTATTGTAAACACGCAAAGAAACAAATCATTTCTGTTCCAGCCTGGCTGCAGGAGGAGCTGGCCTTTTCAATGTAATTTGTTTCTAACTGAGCAATGCTGGTCAGATGCTTGGTGACTGCATTGCTGAAGGATTGACGGCTGTGCTCAGAGATAAACGTTTGTGATATTTTTATCTGGCTTTGCTGCCTCACTGCAAAAAAAAAAGCATCATGGTTATTTATATTTTAGATTTCGCTGTTTTGAAAAATCAATTGGCTGTCTCCATTTGAAATTGGCTGTCTCCATTTTAAAATCGTTCTCAGGATGTAGGCGTCACTGGCAAGGCCGGCCTCCCTAATTCATCCCTGAGAAGCTGGTGGTGGACCCTCTTCTTCAACTGCTGTAGTGTAACGGTTTTGATACAACTGAGTGGTTTGCTAGACCACTTCAGAGGGCAGTTAAGAGTGAACCATGTTGGTGTAGGAACTGGAGTTACATTATAGGTCAGCCCGGGCAAGAACGGCAGGTATCCTTCCCTAAAGTACCTTAGTGAACCAGTTGGGTTTATAACGACAATCCGACAGCTTCATGGTCACTTTTTACTCATCACAGCTTTTTCCAGATTTTTAAAAAACGGAATTCCATTTCTCAAACAACCAGGGTGGGATTTGAATTCAGTTCCCTGAAACTCCCTCCCTCAACGTCTCTGCCTCGTCATCTCCCCATTTGCCTTCAAAGCCCGTCAAAGACCCTTTCTTCGATGGTGCCTTTGTCCCTTCTGACCCCTCTCTTTTCCTGGTCCACCTTCAGCTCTGTTCCCTTGCTGTCCACTGCCCTGCAATATGCTCCAAGACATCTGTTGTGTATCATCCCACGGCGGACCTGTTGGCTATTTAAACATTGGGGAAAATGATTGCTAGTTTTTGGTTCTTTATTGTGGGAAGATGGGGGTTTTATTGTAACTTCTCCCTGTTCTGGCTGGCACGGCTTGAGCAGTGGATCGTTCCACAGATGCTACCAGTGTTACTCCTACTGTCATCCCACCAGGTAGTTTCAGTCGAGGCGTGGAGGGACTCTTACCCACCCGAAGGACAGGGATGACAGACAACTCTCCACATGTCCTCCAACTCGCACAGTTTTGGGAACCCATGTGGGAATATCAGACAATTCTGGGATCTGAACTCTGCCATTCCTAGTCAGGAATTCCTCTGCTCTAGCAGTTTTGATTTCTGATTTTAAAAGATCTCAATGCTGCCTGTGTTCAGAGGGAATGCAGTTGCAGTTCACGAGCACCAAGTCATTCTTTGGCTGACTTGATGTTGCAATATTAAAATCTTTAAAAAAACAGGATGGTACCACGGAGTAGGCTCGAGTCCCACTCTGCTCAGCCCTCAATTTGAGCTGCACTAAGCAGTAACATAACATGCGGAAGGGGTAGTGTCTCCCTGCATGGGGGGTGGGGGGAAGGGTGCGGGAGGAGAGTCACACAGGGGCAGCCTCGGGCGCTTCCTGCTGGCTAGCTTTAGGAACACTGATGGCATCCTGGGAGCAGGAGATTCACCAGTTTTCTCATTTCCAGGAAGATGGGGGGAAATGCCGCCATTAAAAATAATGAAAATGACGATTCTTAACAACATTTCTTTAGTTGAGCATGTCAAACCCAGCGAGAGGCGACACAAGCCAGCTACAGTTACTGACCACAGATAAGGCAATCAGATGGTTTGAGTAAGGAGTTTTACGATGGCACATTGCAGTAGTTGAGTCAATAGGCTTATGGTGGAACCTGTTGATGTTGCACTGATGAAGTTTGACTCTCCTTTTGAACCAACTCTTGAATTCCATTTTTATCTGTTTTTAAATTAGGGTACTATCACACACATGGAACAATCACGTTTCATGCGTGCTGTTGAGTAAACAGCGCAGTGCTTATTTTATCCACTCATTCTGATATTACAATTATGTTCGTTTTTACTTCTTATCAGAAATAATGGCACCAAACAAAGTCTTAAAAAAACACTTATTTCTGTGCACCTTTTTGTTCCCATCTGATTTACTGCAGGTGTTCAGGGCAAGTAGGGACATAGGCACAGGAGTAGGCCATTCAGCCGCTTGAGCCTGTTCTGTTCAATGAGATCAGGGCTGATCTGAAGTTCAGTTCAACTTTGTTCATTTTTGCCAAAGGGTTGTATGTTGTTTATGAGGTTTTGAGTTTTGAGGGCTAACTTTTTGCATCTTCCACTGGCCCCCACCCCACCCCCCCCCCGCCTTCACTTGGGTGCTAATAAGACAAAGTGCACCTGGGGTGAGCCTCACCAAAAATGTCCTGAACCCTCCTGTAATTCTGGGATCAGGTCATCTGGTTGGATCCGACAGCACAGGCCCACTCCCTTGCCTGGAGCCCAGGCCCAGAATCAAGGTGGGAAACCAGCCTGTGCTATAGGCCTGAGGCCTGCAGCCATGTTAATGGCTGCTGGTTGCGGGGCCTTCTGAGTGTTATTCAAAATCAGGCCGTTTGAAGGCCTCCAGTGCTGCAGGTATTTTTGGACATTTGGTGCAAAAAGAAGTACTTAAACTTCTTCTGGGCTCCTTCTTCTTGCTGCCTACTCCTTGTCAGATCCTTATAGGCGGATTAATGGGGTTGTGGTACAGATCAGCCATGATCTAATTGAATGGTGGAACAAGCTCGAGGGTTTGAATGGCTTACTCGTTTCTATGTTCCAATCTGTGCAGGGCTGGGTGCAAGGCCTATTTCTTCTGGGGCTCTTCCGAACGGGAACCCACTGGCAATGGAGGAGGAAAATGAGGTGGAAAGTGGCATTACATCACTGCCACCTCACTTCCATGGGAAAGCCTAGCAATCCCTGGGCAACGCACAGTGGACAAAGAACAGCAGCACATGCCTGTGTTCCATTTTTTCCCTCTGTTTCGTACCTGGGAACTGAACAGTCTCTGGCCCAAAGCAGAGGACAATCATCCCTATTTTCTCAAAGTACTATCTGCACATAGAATATCTTCATTTGAAAAAAATAAATTGACCAACCTCAAAATGAAGAAAGAGTTTGAAAGGGTAAATTGTGAATTTGCTCAGTGAGTTGGTGACGGGGCATAATTTAGGATTAATAATGAAAGTATAAAGGAGGCGCTTAGAAGAATATTTTCACTTAAAGGTCCAGTAGAATGTGGAGTGCTTCACCACAAGTGAATACTGAAGGAGGCAATCGCATAGTTTAAGAAGGAATTAGATAAACCCGTGAAAAATAAAAATAAAAGGGCTTAGTCATATTAAATGGGATCAGATTAGATATCTGTGATGTGGACAAATTGAATGCTGCTGGTCACCTTTCATGCTGAAATTTATATGATGCTGTTTTTGAGGGAAGGGAAAGAGCCACATGTCATTGTTGTCATGGTGACTTCACATGCCATTGACATGATGGTGCGTTTCACCGCAATTTACAGAAAATAAGAAGGGAAACCATTTTCTTTTAATGGAGATGTTGCTCCTTCAACTGTTGAGACAGTGTATCCTTATTGCCGAACTAGGCAGTGCGCAGCCTTTTTTAAATAATAAAAGAATGATCCTGAGTTTGTCTCTCTGTTTGGTATTTATTTATTTATCCCCTGGCCCGCTCGAGGGGAGCTCTATTTTAGTTCTGTTCTAGAGTAAAACACCCATATTGTCGATGTTCTAGAATGGAACATTTGGTCCCAGTCAGTGACTTTCAAACCATCAATGCAAAGCCACTTCTGAATTCTGTGTGCAACTTCCTGCCCTCCTCACCCTGGTCATCCTTGTCCTTTTGAGGGAAAGTGAAGTATTATTGAAAAAAGACGTTAGTCACACTAGTCAACCAAACTATTTGCCATGACGGAGTTGCTTTGAGAAACTGCTGAAAACTCCTGTTGTTATTGGGAAACAAAATGGCTGACGTATTGCCATCTTCAATTTGAAGCCTTGCCCTGAACTGACCCCTCTCCCCCCGCACCACCCCCACTCCAGTTTATAAATTCCCCCAACACAGTGTCCTTGCAACTTTTTCCCCCAACCATAACTGGCTTGACTTTAAGAAGTACTGCAATTTCCTGTCATAATAAGCTGTGGAGAGATACAAATCAGAAATATAAATAGTATAGATTAAATATTTATTATAATGACATTTGATGCTTTTCCTTTGGTTGTCCCTTTTTGTTTCGATCTTAGTTCAACCCGAGCTTTTTATTATAATTTTTTTCGGTCTGTTTGTTGTGTATTGTAGCCTTTATCCTGTGTGATTGATGCATCATTTTTGCTGGTCTTTTACATTGTGAAGTATTTGATATTGTTACCAAGTGTAATGAAGAAACTTCAATTTCTGTTACTAGCCCTATTTATTGAATGCTGTATTATGGTGCTTTTTTGTATTTGAACAGTGGTGTAATAAATAAATGGATAGACATTTTAACTTTGGGTTCTTTCATGTCGAATATGTCAGCCACCAGATGACTCTGCCTGCTGGGATTTATTCAAAGGCCTGAGCTAGGAGCAGAAAGGTTCAGCTGCTCGCTTCAGGGACTGGGCAATCTTTTGTTTAAATAATCCTGTTTATCCATCTTTGGGATCGAGGGGCTAATATAAACCATTCAGTCCTTGGGATCGAGGGGCTAATATAAACCATTCAGTCTTTGGGATCGAGGGGCTAATATAACCCATTCAGTCCTTGGGATCGAGGGGCTAATATAAACCATTCAGTCTTTGGGATCTAGGGGCTAATATAAACCATTCAGTCTTTGGGATCGAGGGGCTAATATAACCCATTCAGTCTTTGGGATCGAGGGGCTAATATAAACCATTCAGTCCTTGGGATCGAGGGGCTAATATAACCCATTCAATCTTTGGGATGGAGGGTCTGATATAACCCATTCAGTCTTTGGGATCGAGGAGCTAATATAACCCATTCAGTCCTTGGGATCGAGGGGCTAATATAACCCATTCAGTCCTTGGGATCGAGGGGCTAATATAAACCATTCAGTCTTTGGGATGGAGGGTCTAATATAACCCATTCAGTCTTTGGGATCGAGGGTCTAATATAAACCATTCAGTCTTTGGGATCGAGGGTCTAATATAACCCATTCAGTCTTTGGGATCGAGGGGCTAATATAACACATTCAGTCTTTGGGATCGAGGGGCTAATATAACCCATTCAGTCTTTGGGATCGAGGGTCTAATATAAACCATTCAGTCTTTGGGATCGAGGGTCTAATATAACCCATTCAGTCTTTGGGATCGAGGGGCTAATATAACACATTCAGTCTTTGGGATCGAGGGGCTAATATAACCCATTCAGTCTTTGGGATCGAGGGTCTAATATAACCCATTCAGTCTTTGGGATCGAGGGTCTAATATAACCCATTCAGCCTTTGGGATCGAGGGGCTAATATAACCCATTCAGCCTTTGGGATCGAGGGGCTAATATAACCCATTCAGTCTTTGGGATCTAGGGGCTAATATAACCCATTCAGCCTTTGGGATCGAGGGGCTAATATAACCCATTCAGTCTTTGGGATCGAGGGTCTAATATAACCCATTCAGTCTTTGGGATCGAGGGGCTAATATAACACATTCAGTCTTTGGGATCTAGGGGCTAATATAACCCATTCAGTCTTTGGGATCGAGGGGCTAATATAACACATTCAGTCTTTGGGATCTAGGGGCTAATATAACCCATTCAGTCTTTGGGATCGAGGGGCTAATATAACACATTCAGTCTTTGGGATCGAGAGGCTAATATAACCCATTCAGTCTTTGGGATCTAGGGGCTAATATAACCCATTCAGTCTTTGGGATCGAGGGGCTAATATAACACATTCAGTCTTTGGGATCTAGGGGCTAATATAACCCATTCAGTCTTTGGGATCGAGGGTCTAATATAACCCATTCAGTCTTTGGGATCGAGGGGCTAATATAACCCATTCAGTCTTTGGGATCTAGGGGCTAATATAAACCATTCAGTCTTTGGGATCGAGGGGCTAATATAACCCATTCAGTCTTTGGGATCGAGGGGCTAATATAACCCATTCAGTCTTTGGGATCTAGGGGCTAATATAACCCATTCAGTCTTTGGGATCGAGGGGCTAATATAACACATTCAGTCTTTGGGATCTAGGGGCTAATATAACACATTCAGTCTTTGGGATCGAGGGGCTAATATAACCCATTCAGTCTTTGGGATCTGGGGGCTAATATAACCCATTCAGCCTTTGGGATCTAGGGGCTAATATAACCCATTCAGCCTTTGGGATCGAGGGGCTAATATAACCCAGTCAGTCTTTGGGATCGAGGGGCTAATATAACCCATTCAGTCTTTGGGATCGAGGGGCCAATATAACCCATTCAGTCTTTGGGATCTAGGGGCTAATATAAACCATTCAGTCTTTGGGATTGTTGCTCAGATTTCGCTAGATGTTCGAAAGATCGAACAAATAGGTTCGCAAGTTTCCTTTTAGGGTTCAAATGTAAGTTTGGTCTGAACAAACACACAGGCAACAGATTTTGCGTACAAAGATTTATCTTTAATAAATACTTAACAAACACCGTTTGCAGTTTAAAGTACAATTCCAAAATATAAGACTCACAACTTATACAGATGTTACCCTGATTTGGTCTGAGGTGAACAATCTCTGCTCAACCCTCTACGTAGGGTTTTGTCCTCAGGTCCCTGCTGTCGAGTGTTGCTCCTAGGTTGCTTGCTGCCAGGTTGTCGCTCCCAGGTTGTCGCTCTCTATCTGGGGTTTTTCCTCCTGGTTTATACTATCCTATAATCTGTCCCATCTCTTTGGTTACACATTTGTTACTGTCCCTGCATCCTGATGATTAGTTTACCCTATTCCACATCCTGTCTCATCTCCTTGATTAGTTTACGTTACTTCATCCATTTTCTCTAATTGACCCATTGTTTGCTAACTGGCGTCTGTAGTGACCTCACTCGTGTCTGACGAGGTTACCTATGAGCCCTTTGTTTAGAACATTCCTGAACTTCTGCATTATTTATCCATTATCCCTTACACATGGTGACTCCTCCATTTTATTTCAGTTTTCTTACATAGCTTCCATTTCCACATTCCTCCCTTTGATCATTATCATTTGACCAAATGATTTGATCATCATAAGGCTGTTTACCATCGTCGGGGTGTGTCCTTTGTCCTTTGTAAAGCCTGATACGCTTCCATTGATTCCACTCGTACCTTCAGCCTTTTCTCTGGTCTTTTCATGCTTACCCAGGTGAAGCATTGGCATATAAACACCAGCATGATCATAATTACAGTCAGGTGGGACACAAGTCTCACCCAGGGGTGTATGTTCACATTTTTGCCCCAATTCCAAAGGTCGTCCCACCAAGTATTGATTTTGATTTGTTTAATCTTTTGGTCAATGTCCTGGGTATTCATTTCCACCCTTTCGTAGATTTCGTGAACAAGATCAAGCTTATGTCTAATTTCCGTTATATGTTCTTCCTCTAGCTGGATGTTGATGTCGATTTTTGTGAAATATTTTGTCAAGCGATTCTTCAGGTCTATTGACACATTAAGATTAACAGTTGCATGCCTCTGGATGTTGATAATTTCCTCATTTCCTATTCTCATCGGTATCAGGGGGTGTGTGCAGAAGGTTGGGTTTTGGATAGGGCAGTCGTTATTCCCATAATGGTAACTAGCTTCAGTGGTGGTAAAACAATATGTTCCGTCACCCATATAAGCGCTTCGAGTGATAGGTTTGTGAATCGCGTTCTCCATGATCAAGGAACAATTTATGGCCGTATTTCCTTTAAATCCACATTGCGCGGTGCGGGTCGGGTAAATTTTGTATGGGCATATTACTGTTCTTTCTGTAGTGGCACATTGTCCCAATGCAGTTCCCACTAGAGTGCCGTTCTGCTTCACAGCATATGGCCTCATTCCTGCCACGGCCACCCATACTCCTTTTTGTATAGTGCCTATGGTTTGGACCTCAAATAATGGCATTCTTTTGTTAAGGGTATGGACCAAAATCCATTACTGATGTCCAGGACAGGAAAGATTTTCGCAGTTGGGGAAAGTTTTGAAGCGGTCTCTAGGGCAGTGGCAACAGTGGGTGCCACGGAAGGCATAACCTTATTCAAGGCTTGGTAATCTATAGTCATTCTCCAGGACTTATCGGGTTTTTGAACGGGCCAAATGGGTGAGTTATTGGTAGAAGCAATGGGTCGGAGCACGCCTTGATTCAAGAGACTGTGAATAATATTGTTTAAGTCCTTTTCTACCTCTACGGCAATTTTATACTACTTCTGGGGTGGGGGATCGGGTCCCATGACTGAGACTGGTCCTGCCATCCGGCCACACTCGTGTTTGTGGGTGGCGAAAACATTTGAGTTTTGGGTTAAAGCATCATGTATTTCTGGGTCGTCTGTTATGGTAGAAGGAACAAAAGTAAAAGTTTTCATGCAGCATACGCGCGCGTCATATGTCCCCGTTGGTATTAACCCGTCAACACAAGTTTCGCACATTCTCCAAATACATCGGTTTGCTGGGTCATAAGCCAAATTATATATTCTCATGAAGTCAATACCAATTATTGCTGATTCCCCTGCACCTGTGGCACCGACAGGCAGGCATGCTTAAATTTGAAACTTCCCAATTGAATCTCCAATGGCTTAGTGATTGTAGCGGTCTGCCCATGACCGGTAAAGCCGCTAAGGAGAATTTCTTGATTAGTTAAGTCGTTGTGCGAGAGAGGGTACTGGTTTCCCAGACACGTTCTGGATCCGCCTGTGTCCCATAAAAATGTGGTATCGCGATCTCCTACGACACCTGAGACTATAGGCCGTCCATGATTGTCATATCCTGCCTTGCACACGGCCTCCGAGGTCGGACCCAGTCATTCTTGGCCCCTGGGCTCAAGTGCCGGTTGCTCATGGAAGGGTGCCATTCGCCCGGAGCATCCCACAATGAAGTTGTTCTTCATACAACTACACGTCTCCAGAGATGTGGGTGAATGCCAACTCTTCGGCCGCCCTCCAGAACATTCTGTGCACTGGATCCAACAGAGCAGTGGCACAACGGGACCTTTTAGGTATAGTAGCTTGATCCTTGTGTTTTGGACTATTCCATGTGTTGATTGACCCATCTAAGAGCTGAGTGCTCTTTTCCTCCTCCCCTTGCACCCATCCCAATGGAAAAGGACTCGAGTTGATCTAGGACACTGTTGCATGTCTCCCCAAAGGTGGGTTCCAGAAACTGGATGGATTTACGTGGTCTTTACTTGAGTACTTCCTTTTGGCGCCTGACACTCCCTTTGCCAATGTCCTGTCTTTCCGCAGTTATAACAGGGTCCCCTTAGTGGTCCATATCCCCTATCTCCCTGGTTTGCTACCGGATACCTTGGAGATCCCTCAGTCCTCCATGCTGGTGGGTTATTTGTATCTGGGCCAGAACGGAAAGCATGGATTTTATCTTTTGGTTGGGGAGGGGATTGACTTTGATCATCCTGCCAAGCCCTGGTCATATGCCTTAAGATCCAGGCCTCATTATGAGTGTCGTCGGTAGGGTTGAAGAGCTTACATGCCCTTTTACCGGAATCGGAGGCATGGGAAATGAGGGACTTAAACCAGGTGGCACGAGGACCATCATCCAGATTGTTGCAGTTCAATGTTCCCATCAGGTTACAGAAAACCACCCACAAGCGTTCCGCATAAGCGCGGGGGTGTTCTTCGTCATCCTGTTTAAAGTTAGCTAGTTCCATAACGGGATCCTTGCTGTTAACTCCTGCCGCCTCCTTAATGGCGATCCACATTTCAACTATGGTGCCCTGCCCTGTTCTCTGGGTTTGGGGCATGGCCCCGAATATAATGGGTCCCAAACACAAAGTCACTAGTTTCCTCAGCTCTCCCTCATCTAGTCCCTGAGTCTCAGAGGCCTGGAGAACCGCAGCCTTCCATAATTCAAAATTAATCTTGCCATCGAACTTGGGTACATTTTTGGCAATATCATTCAATTGGGAGAGAGTAAAAGGGGTGGCATAATTGATGGGTCCGTTGGGCACACCGCCTACTGCTTGACCGTCGGTCCTTTCCTGTGTCCGAACAGTGACCATAGGGTTCATGAGTAGTGGGGGTGGCGGCTCCTCTGGGGCAGTAGGACCTTTATTATTTCTATAGGGTGGCGGGGAATCGTACCATGACGGGTCAGAGGGGCCGTAGTCCCTTTCTCCTGATCGGTCCTTCTCATAGTTCTGGGCGCCTCGGCCAGACTTGAATAGTCGATACCCTCTCCGCCTCCGTCGGAGAAAGCGCATATTATGCCTCTGTGTAAGGATAATTGTGACTTTAATACTTCTATTTCTTGACGACAGTGGGTATGATCCGTTTTATCGTATTTTTCCCGCTGGTGTGACTGTTGTATGACCTTGAGGGCTGATTTTAAATCCTGACACTTTTCCTCTAGGGCACAGCGATCCCTTGTGGACTCGCCTAGTTGTTCCTGCATTCGGTGTAATTTTTGATTACTTGCTTCGACTGCAGTCATACTAGAGGCGATACTCATTGGAGTTCAGAAGAATGAGAGGCGATCTTATCGAAACATATAAGATTGTGACGGGGCTTGATCGGGTGGATGCGGGGAGGATGTTTCCACTGATGGGTGAGACTAGAACTAGGGGGCATAATCTTAGAATAAGGGGCTGCCCTTTCAAAACTGAGATGAGGAGAAACTTCTTCACTCAGAGGGTAGTAAATCTATGGAATTTGCTACCCCAGAGAGCTGTGGAAGCTGCAACATTAAATAAATTTAAAATGGAGATAGACATTTTCCTAGCAGATAAGGGAATTAGGGGCTACGGGGAGAGGGCAGGGAAGTGGACGTGAGTCTAGATTCAGATCAGCCATGATCCTATTGAATGGCGGAGCAGGCCCGAGGGGCCGTATGGCCTACTCCTGCTCCTATTTCTTATGTTCTTATGGAGAGTGTGCAATCTTTTATCACTACGTAATTCCTCATTTTCCTTTTGCAAATTTTTAACCTGATTCCGGAGCTGGTCTAAATCAGACTGCAATTGGTTTTGGGTCTGATCCTGACTGTGTTAATGCTCGCTCACTCATTAGTTCGGAGTAACAGGCTGCCATCAGAAAATATTTAAAATTTTTTCGTTTCATTTTTCCCTTTTTATTATTTTGCTCAAAGAAGGTCTGACCTCCTTTGAAACTTGGACCGACGATCGTCACCACCCAGTCCTTATATTTTCCTACCATTAACTGATTAAACTGTTCTTCTCAATCCTGGGAGGTCTCCCCTTTAGACGCGTCATGTTCCACCATAGTTACTGCTTTAAGACCTTATCCGACTCTAACAGATATTCCTTATCCGACTCTTAACAGATATTCCTTATCCGACTCTAACATATATACCTTATCCGACTCTAACAGATATACCTTATCCAACTTTAACAGATATTCCTTATCCGACTCTAACAGATATTGTCTGTCGCTTGTTCAGCCCCTTACTGTGGTATATTTTGTCCAAAACAAAGTTCTGAAGTCCCATCTGGGTTCGCCAATTGTTGCTCAGATTTCGCTAGATGTTCGAAAGATCGAACAAATAGGTTTGCAATTTTCCTTTTAGGGTTCAAATGTAAGTTTGGTCTGAACAAACACACAGGCAACAGATTTCGCGTACAAAGATTTATCTTCAATAAATGCTTAACATCGTTCGCAGTTTAAAGTACAATTCCAAAATATAAGACTCACAACTTATATAGATATTACCCTGATTTGGTCCGAGGTGATCAATCTCTGCCCAACCCTCTACATAGGGTTTTGTCCCCAGGTCCCTGCTGTCGAGTGTTGCTCCTAGGTCTCTTGCTGCCAGGTTGTCGCTGCCAGGTTGTCGCTGCCAGGTTGTCGCGCTCTATCTGGGGTTTTTCCTCCTGGTTTATACTATCCTATAATCTGTCCCATCTCTTTGGTTACACATTTGTTACTGTCCCTGCATCCTGATGATTAGTTTACCCTATTCCACATCCTGTCTCATCTCCTTGATTAGTTTACGTCTTACTTCATCCATTTTCTCTAATTGACCCATTGTTTGCTAACTGGCGTCTGTAGTGACCTCACTCGTGTCTGACGAGGTTACCTATGAGCCCTCTGTTTAGAACATTCCTGAACCTCTGCATTATTTATCCATTATCCCTTACACATGGTGACTCCTCCATTTTATTTCAGTTTTCTCACATAGCTTCCATTTCCACAGGATCTAGGGGCTAATATAACCCATTCAGCCTTTGGGATCTAGGGGTTAACATAGTCATTTCAGCCTTTGGGATCTAGGGGTTAACGTAGTCATTTCAGCCTTTGGGATCTAGGGGTTAACGTAGTCATTTCAGCCTTTGGGATCTAGGGGTTAATATAACACATTCAGCCTTTGGGATCTAGGGGTTAATGTAGTCATTTCAGCCTTTGGGATCTAGGGGTTAACGTAGTCATTTCAGCCTTTGGGATCTAGGGGTTAATATAACCCATTCAGCCTTTGGGATCTAGGGGTTAATATAACCCATTCAACCTTTGGGATCAAGGGCTAACGTAATCATTTCAGCCTTTGGAACCTAGGGGCTAATGAAGCTCCAGTTATGATGGAGGGGGTTTAGCTTTCTTTTCTCTGATTTCAACGGAATGATGCGTTGTGTTAGAATACAGGCCTTATCCCTCTGGGTACTTGGTTTATATCCCGACAAGATGAAAATCTCTTTCAGGCACATGATTGAATCCTATCTCGTGACTTCAACTGCTGTAATGCCACGCTTTAACATAGTTGCCTCAAAGTAATAACATAACCATTAAATATATGATTATATATTCAGATACAATTCTAAAACCATAATAACAAACAGTATGCAGTTTTCAGCCATCTAAAGCGAGCGTGCATTACTAGACATCTTTTTAATATGTATTAATATGTACAGGTTGGTATTTTTTTTTACATTTGTCCCCAAGTTAATTTATTCTCAGAGTCTGTATTTTCCAGAGTTGCAACCATTGCCATTGTTAGTTTTCCATGTTGTACCCGACAGCAGGGATATAGGATCATAAAGCACAGAAGGAGGCCATTCAGCCCATTGTGCCTGTGCCAGCTCTTTGAAAGAACTATCCAATAATGCAGGTTTAATGCCTTACTGAAGAAAATACTCTATTTTACCAGTATAACTCTCCTTTATATGTTAGAACTCATATTATTGAAAAATGTGATCTTGTAGTAACTCCAGAAATATTTTTTTAAATTACCTGACACAAATAAATTCTAATAGACTTTCACTAAATATCAGCAATGGTGAGAAGAAGCCATGAATATCAGCAGCACAGACATCCATAAATTATATATTTAAAAACTTGGATAGATGGGAGGATATTTTCAGTTGTGTGATTCAAATTGAGGCATACAAATCACCTCTCGGGTTTCACAATGTTCATCTGATCCTGTTACTCTCTTGTACCTCCCTCCTACTTGAATACAGTTCTGCAGATTATTTTCATCAATTTAACAAAAAAACAAAGGGACAGGAACACTTCAGTACTTGTCAAAATAAATCGATTCATTGTGACCAGTGATCTCTCCTTTACTGTGCAATAAGAACACAACGATTTTAGGACTGGGAAAAGGCCATCAAGCACAACCAATCGGCTCCTTTCTGATTGCTCTTAACCCACCTTCTCACCAGGTTCTATAATCTCTTCTCTCACTAGAAGGAAAGAATTTGCATCAATTATAGCGCCTTTCACAACCTCAGAACCTCCCGAAGTGCTTTACAGCCAATGAAGTACTTTTGAAGTGTAGTCACTTGTTGTAATGTAGGAAGCACGGCAGCCAAATTGCACACAGCAAGCTCCCAAAAACAGCATTGAATTAAATGGCCAGAACATTTGCTTTTTAGGTGTTGGTTGATGGATAAATATTGGCCAGAATACCTGGAGAACTCCCCAGCTCTTCTTCAAATAGCATCATGGGGTCTTTTATGTCCACCTGAGAGGGCAAACAGGGCCTCGGTTTAATGTCTCATCAGAAAGACAGCACCTCCGACAGTGCAGCACTCCCTCAGTACTGCACTGGAGTGTCAGCCGAGATTATGTGCTCAAGTCTCGGGAGTGGGGCTTGAACCCACAACCTTCTGATCCAGAGTGCAAGTGCTACCACTGAGCCAAGGCTGACACCTAAGTATTTCAACACGGAATAGTTCAACCACATTTCTTCCCTTTAGCCGAGAAAGGAACACCATTCAGACAAAATGTGGATTGGCTGCTGGACTAATTTACAGAGCCAGAATGTCTATGCATTCTGTAAACCGAGGCCCTCTCAGGGGGATGTAAAAGATCCCATGGCACTATTTTTGAATAGTTCTCCCGGTATCCTGGCCACTATTTATCCTTCAACCAACATGACTAAAACCAGATTATCGGGTCATTAACATATCGCTGTTTGTGGGACCTTGCTGTGCGCAAATTGGTTGCTGCGTTTCCAACATTACAACAGTATGAAACTATACTTCATTGGCTGTAAAATGCTTTGGGATATCCTGAGGTTGTGAAAGGCGCTATATAAAATGCAAGCTCTTTCTTTTTACTTCTGCTAATAGATCTTCACTGAGCAGCATCGAAGAGTAATTTTAATTGAAACGTTAACTCTTTTTCTCTCTCCACAGATGCTGCCTGGCCTGCTGAGTATTTCCAGCATTTTCTGTTGTTATTTCAGATTTCCAGCATCCGCGGTATTTTGCTATTGTAATATTAATTGATTATTTGGTGATGAATCCTTGACCTAAATCTGCGTCGATGGTGGAAGTTCCTCGTAGCCATATAGTTGTGGTTGAAAGCATGTTAATTCCTGACTGTAGGTTTGCAGGATGAGTCATGCTGGATGATGACACCGTTACCTATTACTCATGTCTGGGTGGACCATAATGCCTCTTATGTTGCATAAAAACCCTGCGAGCCCCAGGCCACAAAGAATTCATTATCTCCGTGTGAATGTCCCACTGCTGTCTTCACACCGGCTTCACAGTACACAGATGGCATGAGCGATGTGGCATTGGCTGCCATGTCCAACATGAGGTCATTCCACTCTGTTCAAGGTGGTGCTTGCTGTCACACTGAATCATGTTCTGATACCAGTCCAAAATATGAGGGAAGGATTACACCAACAGTGAGTGCTGTGTGCACAATGTAGGAAAACAGACAGTGAACGCAACTAGCTGTGATCAGCAGAATGCTATACCAGAAACATACTCAAAATGGGACCTGAAAGCACTCAGTGCAATATTAGTGTATGAACTGGTCATATTGGATTCCTCAGTTCGCTATTTTAACAGAGGTATTAAACCGATTTGTACACTGATAACGCACAGTATAACGTCAAGGCCAGTGAGACCTGACTGAATTCACAGAAACGGCTTTGGGTATTTGGTCATGTTGTATCAAGATCACGGAACCTGGATTGTTAGCGAGATCCCCAATGTACCAACGCTTATTTTGGTTTCTCTTCTGTTTCCTTGTAGTTTGACCTATACTACGATAGTTGCTGCTTAGTGAGGATCTTTCAATATGGCCAGAAGTTAGAAGTTCCTCAATTTATTTTAATCAACCCTTGAAGTTAATAATTTCTTACCCATGAGGTAAGAAGATATATATAAAGGATTAAATTGGTCACAATGTGAAGTCACATCTTAGATACGTTTGTGAAGATTGCCTGTATTTGGTGCCAGTTGTGGCTCAGTGGTAGCACTCCTGCCTCTGAGCCACAAGGTTGTGTGTTCAAGTCCCACTCTATGAGACTTGAAGACTGACAGTGCAGTGCAGTACTGAGGGAGATGCTGTCTTTCAGACAGAGACATTAAACTGAGCCTCCGTCTTCCCTCTCAGGTGGGTGTAAAAGATCCCATGGCACTATTTCTAAGAAGAGCAGGGGAGTTATCCCTGGTGTCCTGGCTGATATTTATCCCTCAACCAACATCACTAAAATGGGTATCTCATTGCTGGTTGTGGGACCTTGCTGTGCACAAATTGGCTACTGCATTTCCTCCACTACAACTGTGACTACACTTCAAAAGTATTTAATTGGCTGTCAAGTATTTTGGGATGTCCTGAGGTCATGAAAGGCGTTATATAAAGGAGTCTTTTTTTTCTAGCAAAATTAGAACCACGTTTGAAAACTCTGCGATTTTTTCCCCCACTAACTTTAGGAAACAAAATCTGCCCCCTTGTTCATATCTGTAACCCCAATGAAAGTGCCTTTGATGGGGTTGATTTATGTGCACATTTGAGTGTTGTTGGTATTGCAGTGGAAGGGGAGAGACCCGTGGACGGGGGAATTTCCACTTCAACGATTCTGGTGCAAGTTGAGAGAACTCATTGGCAAATTCGACAGTTTTCCAACCACATTTTTTAATCGGAGGAAATTGCAGGCAGAGGTGCCAAATTTCCTCATAACATGTTCCCGGTTTATGCCAAGGGCACTGAAGCGGAAAATCCCCGTTGAAAATGACTACTCATGTTTAAGATTAAATTGTGTCGCCTAAGGTTTTGCTGCCCCCCTCTGGTTACCTGGAATCTAAAGCAGGTCGAGAGTATAAAACAGCATGAAAGATGGGGAATGGAGGGCATAAGTACAAAATGAACAAATTTCAATCGTGACGAGTGAATTATTTTCACATAGACTACTGCATGTGTGGAATAGACTCCCAAGGAAAGCAACTGAAGATGTGTCCCTTAACCCCCTTAAAAAGGGACTGGTGTTCTTGTGCTGATGGTGCTCCCGCCATGGTGTTCAGTTGGAATTTCCAGGTGTCAATGACTAGGTGACAATGAAGGAATGGTTATATATATAAAAAGGTCATCAACCTGAAACGTTAACTCTGTTTCTCTCTTCACAGATGCTGTCTGACCTGCTGAGTTTCTTCAGCATTTTCTGTTTTTATTTCAGATTTCCAGCATCTGCAGTATTTTCTTTATATATATATATATATATATATATGCAAGTTAGGATGATGTGTGACAAAGAGAAACCTGCAGGTGATGGTGTTCCCATGACATTGCTGTTCTTGTCCTTGGTGGTAGTGGTCACAGGACTGTGAGTTGCTGCAGTGCATCCTAGTCCAGTATGTCACAGTGTGCCGGTGGTAGAGGAGCTGGATACTGAGTTCAGTGGCAGGGATACTGATCAAAAAGACTCTTTGTCCTAGATGGTGTCAAGCTCCTTGAGTGTTGCTGTGGCTGCACTCATCTAGGTGAGTGGTGAGTATTCCATCACAGAGTATTCCATCCAAGACTTGAGCCTTGTAGATGGTGGAGAAGTTTTGAGGGGTCAAAAAGTGAGCCCCTCGTCAGAGTACTGGGTCTCTGTCCTTCTGTTATAGCCGCAGTGGGGGACTTGGTTGGTGGTGCTCTTGAAAGTCAGAGGAAGGTGGTTGGGGCTTTTCTTGATGGAAATGTTAATTGCTTGGCACTTATATGCCACGAATGTTACCTCCCATTTGTCAGCCCATGCCTGGATGTTATCCAGGCCCTGCTGTAGGCTGATGTGGGCTGCTTTATGTTAGATCCGTGTATCTTGATGTTGTGTGTCCTTCAATAATTAGACAAGAGACTGCAGGGAACAATCAACAGGTGTTTACTGGATGAGGGTTACTCTAAAACTAACTGTACAGATCCCTACTCGGGGTTATATACAGGTGTGGTCACTGCCGGTACTACAGTATACAGGAGCTGTAAAAAGTAGTTCTCCCCTTAAAGGTACATACACTACAATTCCTCCCCTTTTAGATTAACAGTACCATAACATGCATTTAACAATTAAATATCAACTAATTACAATTAACACTTTTAACATGCAACATTAACTGAAAATAGTCTATTTATAAATTCAGTCTTCGGGGAGGCTTCCTGATCCTTTCTGGATAGCGCCTTTCCTGAGTGTCTTGCTCTTGGTGCGGAGGCGATTCTGGCCCCCTGTCGTCGGTTGGTTCATCAGCTTCCGATGCTACTGTTTCTGGGGTAGATGCTACCTGTATGTCGGGTTCATCACCAGGTACGCGAGACATGGGGTTGACTCGTTCCTGTGACTCTAGGATCTGGTCAACATGGCGTCTCACAATGTTCTCCCCAACATCCACTGTGTACATTAGTGGCCCCTGCCGTGTGCATATCGTTCCTGGTTGCCATTTCTCTGTTCGTTGGCGCGGGCCAAGACTGGTTGCCCTACACTGAAGCTCCTTGTCGGCTTCTCATTGATGTGCTGGAATTGCTTATTCTCAACATCTCTTCGTACATTTGGTCTGAGCAAATCCAGACGAGATCTCAACCTTCGGTTAAAGAACATCATGGCCGGGTCTGGTTGGTGACTGCATGTGTCGCATTTCTGTAGGCTAACAGGAAATTGTCCACCTTATGCTGCAGTGGAATGTCATCATCGCACATGGCCCTTATTGCTTTTTTAAAGGTTTGTACGAACCTCTCAGCCAATCCATTTGTGGCTGGATGATACGGGGCGGATGTGTAATGCCTTACCCCATTCCTTTTCATAAATCTTCGAAACCCTTCGGACACAAACTGTGGTCCGTTATCAGAGCAAATCTGCTCTGGCAAGCCGTTCCTGGCAAATATGGTCCGTAGGACTGCAATAGTTTTCTCTGTGGTGGTGGAGGACATTTTGATCACCTCAGGCCATTTCGAGTGCGCATCCACGGCTATTAAAAACATTGAGTCCATGAATGGACCAGCAAAATCAATATGCACCCGTTGCCATGGAGATGAGGGCCACTCCCATGGGTGTAGAGGGGCATGTGGTGGTGCATTTTGGACCTTCTGGCATCCTGAGCAGCTCTTTGTTAGGTCCTCGATTTGCTGATCGATTCCTGGCCACCACACATAAGCCCTAGCAAGGCTTTTCATTTTCACCCCTCCCAGATGGCCTTCGTGAAGCTCATTGAGCACTCTCTCCCTTAACTTGGGTGGAATTACCACTCGGGATCCACACATCAAGGTCCCCTGGCATACTGACAGCTGTTCTCTTCTGGATGAGAATGCTGGCAACAGTGAGTCGCCATGTGTTGGCCATCCCTTCACCGTCAAGTCATATACCCGAGACAGTGTCGGGTCATTTCGGGTCTCCTTCTCTATATCAGCATTAGTTACTGGCAAGCGTTCAATTATAGTCGAATAAAATATTTCGACAGGGTCCACTGCTGGTGCTTCCTCCGCAGTAGGCAGTGGCAGGCGTGATAGCCCATCAGCGTTTCCATGCTGTTTCGTGCCCTTATACTCGATTTCATATTGGTTCACCCCTAGAAAAAGGGACCATCTTTGTAGCCGTTGCGCAGTCATCACCGGAACGCCCTTCTTTGGATTAAAGATGGAGACAAGTGGTTGGTGGTCAGTCAGCAA
This sequence comes from Somniosus microcephalus, assembly GCF_052327205.1. Lineage (NCBI taxonomy): Eukaryota > Metazoa > Chordata > Chondrichthyes > Squaliformes > Somniosidae > Somniosus > Somniosus microcephalus. Next base: position 30,597,131 of record NC_141001.1, on the reverse strand, counting down.
GGTGAACTTCTGCCCGTGCAGATAGTGGTTGAACTTTTTCACTCCCCACACTAGGCTGAGGGCCTCCCTGTCAATCTGGGTGTAGTTACGCTCGGCTGCGGTTAGTGACCGAGATGCAAAGGCTACTGGCCTCTCTGAGCCGTCTGGGAATCTGTGCGACAGCACTGCTCCAATGCCATAGGGTGATGCATCACACGCCAACCGAATTGGTAGTGCTGGGTTGAAATGAGCCAACACCTCTTTTGATGTGATCAATTCTTTGCACTTCTGGAAAGCTCGTTTACATTCGTCATTCCACTTCCATGGTATCCCCGTTTGCAGTAGGGTGTTCAGTGGTGTAGTACTGTAGACAAATTCGGCAAGAACTTATGGTAGTAGTTCACCAGCCCGAGGAACGACCTCAGTTGTGACACATTTTCCGGTGCTGGAGCCTTGACTACTGCCTCAATCTTTTCAGGGGACTTATGTAACCCCTCTTCATCAATAACGTGGCCACAATACGAGATCTGCTTCTGGAAAAACTCACATTTGTGGCGATTAGCTCGGAGCCCATTTTCCTTCAATCTAGTGAGCACCTGCTCCAGGTTGGCGAGGTGATCACTGTCATTTTCGCCCGTGACCAGGATGTCATCCAAATAACACTGGGTCCCTGGAATCCCTTGCAGGACTTGATCCATTGCCCTTTGCCAAATAGCCGGAGCTGATGCTACCCCGAACACTAGCCGGTTGTATTGGTAGAGACCTTTATGAGTGTTGATCGTGAGGTACTGTTTCGAGGCTTCTTCTACCTCCATTTGCAGGTACGCCTGGGCCAGATCAATCTCAGTGAAGCGTTTCCCTCCAGATGGCGAGGCGAAAATATCTTCAATCCGCGGAAGCGGATATTGTACAGTGTGAAGGACTGGGTTCACTGTCACCTTAAAGTCCCCACAGATGCGAACCTTCTTTGGTTCCCCAGGCGTATTACTCAACGACCTCTTCATTACAGGAACGATGGGTGTAGCCCACTCGCTCCAGTCCACTTTGGACAGTACTCCTGAACGTTCCAAACCTTCCAGCTCTGCTTCGACGGCTGGGCGGATCGCATAAGGTACCGGTCTGGCCTTAAAAAACTTTGGGCTTGCATTTTCCTCTATTTTGATCGTCGCTGTTATGCCTTTTAGTGTTCCGAGTCCCTCCTGGAACACTTCTTGTGCGTCAGTTAGCATTTTTGACAGTCGTCCAGGTGTGACGTCATCATCCTTTTTGGCATCTACAGTCAGTGCTTGTATGGAATGCCAATCTAGCTGTATCTTCCGGATCCATCCACGTCCTAGTAGTGGTGGTCCTCCATCTGGCAATACATATAGGTCCATTTTTGGTGTTTCCTTGCTGTTATATATAATGTTCACCCTTATTTTTCCTTTGGGGTAGACTTTTTGCCCCGTGTACGTCTTCAAGACAATCTCTGTATCTCTCAAGGGTATATGTGAGAATAGCCGCTTGTAGTCCCTTCGGTTTATGACTGTTAGGGCTGATCCTGTGTCCAATTCCATTTTCACTTGGACTCCGGCTATCTTGAGCGTGACCCATATAGTTTGGTGATCCTCCGTTTTGATCACATTATGTAGTTTCAGACAACCCAGCTCCTTGCTTCCAGAGTCTGTATCACTTTTCTGTTCGTCTGCACTACTCTCCTTCACCTTATGTACCTTCTTGTACTTCTCCTGTGGGGATTTCTTGCTGCTGGTTTTCTTTTCTGACCTGCAGACTCTTGCTATGTGTCCCACTTTTCCACACTGCCTGCACACTTGGTCCTTGAACCAGCAATCCTTATGGTCGTGTGTTGTTCTGCTGCAGCGCTAGCACTTCACTGTTCCGTATGACATTTCATTTGTGCCATATTCTTGTGGTCTCCGTTGTATCTCTGCCGCGCCCTGTGCTGCTGCTTCGTATGATACTGCCATGCTGAAAGCCTTGTCCAGCGTGAGATCCTTTTCTGATAGAAGCCGTTTCTGGGTTCCTTCACTTTGAAGCCCACACACAAACTTGTCCCTTAAAGTATCTGCTAGTCCCGTTCCAAACTGGCAGTGTTTCGATAGCTTGCGCAGTTCCGTTAAAAACTCAGCATTACTTTCATCTTTATGCTGGTTCCTTTTGTGAAACTTAAATCTTTACGCTATCAGCAGCGGTGTGGGGTCTAAGTGGTCCTGTAGGATTGACACTATGTTTTCAAAATCCTTTTCCACTGGCTTCTCTGGGGTTACTGGGCTTCGCAGTAAGCCATACATTTTTGCATCCATTGAATTCAACAATACCAGCGCTTTCCTGTCATCTGGCACTTCATTCGCCTTGCAGTACACTTCTATGCGTTCGACATATGTCGTCCAATCTTCGACTTCATTGTCGAACGCTGTGACACTGCCACTCTTCGGCATCCCTGGGTGTGGTTAGACTGGCTCAAAATGGCGTCTCCCGCGCTCTCCCTTCTTCCCCGCTGATGCTGCTCGGCCCTTGAACACCCGCTGCGCTCTGCGCGTTTTCCTGCGCGCCACTCTCTCTCGTTGACGCTGCTCGGCCCTGAACACCGGCTGCGCCCTGTGTGCTCTACCCTCTCTCTTCTCCCGTCGACGCCGCTCGGTCCTGACCACCAGCTGCGCCCTGTGCGCTCTACCCTCTCTCTTCTCCCGTCGACACTGCTCGGCCTTTTTCTGTGCCGTTGGTCGGCTCTAGCCGCCACTGTCCGGGAAGGGTCTGCGCCGTACCTGTTGTCAGCCCGTTTTGCTGGAGTCTCCGCTGGATGGTCGACGCCCGTGCTTCTGGACTTGGCCTTCTTCTTTCACTGTTCTCCAGGAGCGAATCCCTGGGAGGTGATGCAGAGTTGCAGGTAGGTTTGAATCTTCTCGTCGCCAATGTTAGATCCGTGCATCTTGATGTTGTGTGTCCTTCAATAATTAGACAAGAGACTGCAGGGAACAATCAACAGGTGTTTACTGGATGAGGGTTACTCTAAAACTAATTGTACAGATCCCTACTCAGGGTTATATACAGGTGTGGTCACTGCCGGTACTACAGTATACAGGAGCTGTAAAAAGTAGATCTCCCCTTAAAGGTACATACACTACACTTTATTTTTGGAGGAGTTAGGAATGGAACTGAATGCTGCAGAGTCGTCAGTGAACAGCCCCACTCCTGACCTTATGACAGATAATGGTCATTAATGAAGAATTTAAAGATGGTTAGTCCAAGGATGCTTCGCCAATGAACTTATGTCGCAATGTCCTCGGACTGCGATGATTGGCCTCCAGCAATCACGACCATCTTCCTTTGCCTCAAGTATGATTCCAGCCACTGAAGGGTTTTTTTTTTGGCCCCTACTGACCTCAGTTTTGCTGGGGCTCCTAGTCCTACTTAGTTGAAGGCAGCTACTCTCACCTCTTGTCTGGCATTCAGCTCTTGCATCTGTGCCAGGATCAATACTGTGATACGCTCTGAAGCTTATGGTGGAACTTGAACTGAGTGTTAGTGAGCAGGTTATTGGTGGGTAGGTGTTACTTGATGGCACGATTGATGACCACGTTCATTATTTTCCTCATGATTGGGTGGAGGCTGATAGGGTGGTGATTGGCTGGGTTAGATTTGCCTGCTTTTTGTGGATAGGGCAATTAAGCACACAGATGCACAGTGTCAAAGCTGTACTGGAAGTTTGGTTAAGGAGCTGTGATAGTCCTGGCGTGCAGGTCTTCAGTGCTGCTGCCGGAATCTTGTCAGGGCTCACACTGTGAATACTACAACATCATGGTGGTATTTATTTAAGAGAATGGAACCTCTCTATTTTCCATTATTTTCTGCCCAATTAGTATTTCTCGATCACGTATTTCTTACAGTTGAGCAGGTGGTAGATGATCTGCCGCGAAACATTTGCCAATGTCGCTCTTTAGTACAGTATCGAGCAATTATTCCTTTTTGAGGGGCTGTCCACTACCTTGTACCTCCTGCCAACACTGCAACAGTCATGGCTCAGTGGGTAGCAATCTCACCTCTAGGTCAAAAGGTTGTGGGTTCAAGTCCCAAGCCAGCACAAAATCTAAGCTAGATACTTAGACACCTGACAGCAGTATTGACAGAGATGCTGTCTTTTGAATGAGACGTTAAACCGAGGCCCTGTCTGCCCTCTCAGGTGGATGCGAAAGATCCCATGGCACTATTTCAAAGAAGAACAGGTGTCCTAGCCAATATTTATCCCTCAACACAACATCGCTAAAACTGGTCTGGTCATTATCTCATTGCCGTTTGTGGGACCTCAGTGTGTGCAAACTGGCTGCTGCGTTTCCTACATTATACGTGATTAAACTTCAAAAAGTATTTAATTGGTTGTAAAGCACTTTGGGACATCCTGAGATTGTGAAAGGCTTGCTCTTTCTTTCAAACGACATCAGAAATTCAGTGGAATGGGAGGGGATCAAACCTGCTTCTCTATAGGCCTCCCCCCATGGCTTAGTGGTTAAATGGCACCATATGTTGTAACACCAGAAAGGTCCCATGTTTTGATCCCTGATCTGTAAGTGAGTTAACTGATATTAGCTGGGGCAACAGTGGGCCATACCCTAATTCGGCAGATGTCCCAGGTATATAAAGTGGAAAAGTTTGCAGAGTTCCTGCACCTGATTGCTATCCAGTCACCTTTGCTGGAAGAGAACAAGCGTGAATATTGAATGAGAACACAATCGGGCTTGGCTGTGATGTCTTTAGTTGAATAGATTGTTGACAGTTACTGTCTAAGGCCACACATGAGCAATAACCATTGGATTAGGCACTAAAAACTATCATTGGAGTCGTACCCCAACATGAGTTACCATTTTCTGTAGAGGAGAGGTGAGTGGGAAAAAAAGAATTTGTCTCCCCCCCACCCCCCCAATTTGGAGGGTATACCAGACTGCACTGTTCGATCTATAATTCCATTTTTTTAAGTTGGGGTTTATGGATTGAGAAAAGGCCTTTTCAGGTCATCAAACTCACTCTGTAAGCAAATCATACGTTTGCACCATCTTTCCCTAACCTTCCATGAACTCATTCTTAAATTAATTTTAAAAAATGAGATTTCTCCATGTCATCATCCCACATTACATTCTGTTTTATTTATGTTTTAAACCAGCAATTCCGTTACTCTTCTCAAGCTGAGTGGAACTTCTGTCATTCCTGGCATTATTCCATGGTCCTTCACTGCTTGCATTCACCTCCTGTTCTTAGTCTGTCAGGCCTGACTACCCTTCTTTTCCCCATGGGCATTGGGATAACCTCAACAGGGATTAACGAGTCCAAATACTGTTCATCCCTCTCAAGATGTTTCCAGATCGGCAATATTGAGTTTGTTTTTTTTTTCATGTCTTTCAACAGTTTTGAGTGTTTTCAGGGAGTTGGGCTGGAAAATTCCACTCGGTGACTTGCCAAGGGGAAAGCTGCTGTCCTGTTTTGACAAGGCTGACAAGCAGTACCTCAGCAGTTAGTATTAATACCTGACTGCCTTACCTTTATTACACATCCAATTGTTCATAATTTGCTCCTTTGCATTCTTGAAATCGGGACCATGAGTAAACAGAAGAGCAGTGCTTTAAAAGAAATAGGATCAGGGATGCTCTGCCCTCTTGAGGATCCCTGATTATAGTCGCTCCACCATTGGTGGCCGTGCCTTCTGTTGCCTAGGCCCTAAGAGCTGGAATTCCCTCCCTAAACCTCTCCGCCTCGCTACCTCTCCTTCCTCCTTTAAGACGCTTCTTAAAACTTACCTCTTTGACCAAGCTCACCTGCCCTAATTTATCCTTATGTGGCTCGGTGTCAACATTTTTTTGTCTTTTAATACTCCCGTGAAGCACCTTGGGACGTTTTACTGCGTTAAAGACACTATATAAATATAAGTTGTTGTTGTTGAAGTTCCAGTAACTTACAGAGAATGGTGTGACAGCAGACTGGAAGAGCAAGAAGCAATTTCGGTTGATTTTTTAGTAATTAGGGTGGGAAAGCAATACAGTAACTGAAAATTCTGAATGACTGGCAGCGTGTACAGGTTACTGGACCATGTAGATGTGACCGTAGTCATGCAAGATCGGGCTGTCAGCACCGTGGAAGAGATAGTGGTCGTGGGGCTCTACTCAGTGATTGAATATCTTGAACATACATTGACCACATTTAGAAGCCTAGAAGGCTATGTTACATTAAAAAAAATAGTGGGTAACTTTACTTCTGATTTATAGCTACAAATAATGGTCTGGTTTTTAATATTGTTCCTCGAATGTATTTGTTACATGACAATTTGCTCCTCTCGTGCCCCCGCCCCCTGTCGCCCCAACAGTCATAAGGTTCTGAGGGCAACAGCCACCCTCTGCAACCCTGGCCAAGTCAGGCTCTGCAGTGAGCATTAACAGTGTATTTGTGCTGGGAGGGGAGCTGAGCCCAATCCTGTCCTATCCTGATATCCACACACACGTGCTTCCATCAGAGGTCACTGGATAGCAATCAGGAGCAGGAACTCTGGCTGATTTTTTGATTTCCAAAGAAGGCAATTGTCGTATTCCTACCATTACCAGCTAACTCAGCCCAGACTGGGAACAATCCTGGGTCTTTCCTGGTCAGTATAGCTCAGTTACTCACTGGATAAACTGCCAGAGCAATCAGGGGAACCCCCTTTTCAGTTCTTTTCAGTAAATTGTTAGGTCTCGCTTGACACTTTTTCATGACATCATTGCATGCAGACACACAGCTGAGTTAGTGAGGTAACCAAATGGGAAAAACATCACACTGGAATAAAGATGTTGCTCACTCCTGAACATTTGACTGGTCAGACTATTGCTGAGGAGTTGGCAGAATGAAATGTAAATTCATAATGGTGTGGGATAAGGAAATGGCAGAATGATTGAACGAATGTGCTGCCAAGATTCAGCAAATCTGATGAGTAAAGAAGGCAGCAATAACCCTTTCTGTGAATTACCAAACTCTGGGCACAGTGCATTATTTATTGATAAGACTTTGCTTTCATTCACTGCATTAGTACTGTTGAGTGCATCCTGTCTATCTGCAATGCGCCAAGTCAAACAGGACAGAGTAAATAATTAACAAGAAGTACTGCAGAAAGGGAACTTATTTCTGCATTCTGACCACTAGGCACAAGGTAATGGTTCAAAAGGATAAAATATTTTGGTTCACTTGTCACAAACCTATTCCTGGAAAAGCTACCAGAAAAGTACAATGACTCAAATATTAAAGTTGCATTTGTTACTTTTGTGAAACTTGTAAGGTCTGTTAGAAAATCTGAAACACAATAAAAGCCCATCTTGAGAACATAAGCTACGGAGGAATGACAAAAAGGTGTTTGGCCTTTGCGGCAGTATTAACTCTCCCTAGTTTATTTAATCCACTGAGGAAGGTAAACAGCCACAGGTAAAACCTCAAACCGAAGTCTCAGCTCTTCCGATAGTTAATGTGTATACAGGCCCTATATGTAATCATAAACTGTATGTCAGAGCAATATGAAAGTCCCTAGTTAGATTAGCCACCTTCTACTAGTGTTATTGCTATGGATTGGAATATACTATCACAGAGTGAGAAGAAGTACATGAGTTTAACAAGGAAAGGGCATGATGAACACACAATTGCCACATTTATCACTCATTTATACAACATAACTGTTTTGCGACAAAAACAATGTCATGTTACTGGGTTTGGCAAATTGTGGTCCCGATATTGCACATGGGGAATGAAGAGCCAAGTGGGGTTAGAAGAGTGGGGGAATAATCAGACCAGGACGCATAGATGTAATTCAGCCCTCACTTTAAAGTGATACGATATGTTTTTATATAACACTTTATTTTACATTATTATCTGTTGCTAAATAACAAAACTTACAGCGGTTAGGAAGCAGTTCGTTGCAGGAGTGATACTTGCCTTGCGGGGGTGCTGTGCAAAAGTTCAGTTCGAGGCCCCTACCTTTTATCACCTGCAACAGCTTCTCTTCCTGCTCCTGCATCGTTACCTCTGGTGTCCCCCAAAGATCTATCCTTGGCCCCCTCCTATTTCTCATCTACATGCTGCCCGTTGGCGACATCATCCAAAAACACAGCGTCAGTTTCCCCATGTGCGCTGACGACACCCAGCTCTACCTCACCACCACTTCTCTCGACCCCATCACAGTCTCTAAATTGTCAGACTGCTTGTCCGACTTCCAGTTCTGGATGAGCAGAAATTTTCTCCAATTAAATATTGGGAAGACTAAAGCCATTGTTTTCAGTCCCCGCCACAAACTCCGTTCCCTAGCCACTGAATCCATCCCTCTCCCTAACATCTATCCGAGGCTGAACCACACTGTTCATATTTGACCCTGAAATGAGCTTCCGACCACATATCTGCGGCATAACTAAGACCGCCTATTTCTACCTCCGTAACATCGCCCGTCTCCGCCCTTGCCTCCGCTCATACACTGCTGAAACCCTCATCCATGCCTTTGTTACCTCTGGACTTGACTATTCCAACGCACTCCTGGCTGGCCTCCCACATTCTACCCTACGTAAACTTGAGTTGATCCAAAACTAGGCTGCTCGTGTCCTAACCCGCACCAAGTCAGTTTCAACCATCACCCCTCTGCTCGCTGACCTACATTGGTTCCCGGTTAAGCAACGCCTCGATTTCAAAATTCTCATCCCTGTTTTCAAATCCCTCCATGGCCTCACCCCTCCTTATTTCTGTAATCTCCTTCAGCCCCACAACCCCCTGAGATATCTGCACTCCTCTAATTCTGCACTCTTGAGCATCCCTGATTATAATCGCTCAAATATTGGTAGTCGTGGCTTCTGTTGCCTAGGCCCTAAGCTCTGAAATTCTCTGCCTAAACCTCTCTGCCTCTCTTTCCTCCTTTTAGATGCTCCTTAAAGCCTGCCTCTTTGACCAAGCTTTTGGTCACCTGCCCTAATTTCTCCTTATATGGCTTGGGGTCAAATTTTTTTGTCTTATAATACTCCTGTGAAGCACCTTGGGATGTTTTACTACATTAAAGGCACTATATAAATACAAGTTGTTGTTGTTATTTTACTAGACAATGATACTAAATACTACCTACTTAATCTGGAGTCAAATCCACACTCATATAATCATAAAAAGGCATGTTTGCAATAGGTAATATAAAAATGCATTGGTTACCTCCTTAAACTTATCACTGGATCCGTTCGGGACCCTGACTGGCTCGGGACCCTGTGCAATTACAGGGTTCTAATGCCACCCTTGGTTAATTGGAGCTAACGAGTTTCTCTGCAATATAGACGGAGGAGCTGCAAAACTGAGGAGTTAGAGCACTGTGACCACCAGACACCTCAAAGCGCTTTACAGTCAATGAAGTACTTTTGAAGTGGAGTCACTGTTGTAATGTGGGACACGTGGCAGCCAATTTGCGCACAGCAAGGTTCCACAACAGCAATGTGATAATGACCAGATCATCTGTTTTTGTTATGTTGGTTGAGGGATAAATATTGGCCAGGACACCGGGGATAACTGTTAGTAATGATGTCACCCATGAGTGGTTTAATTTTAGTGTAATAAAACAAGGGTAGCGAGTCCATTTACTAAAGATAACAGTAGGTAAAGGAAGTCTCGTTTAAGGGAAGTGCTTTTGAAGTAAACAAGTGCAAACTGTTTACATAGATATTCTGTTTTCAAAAGAATTGGGAAATAGATATGTCATTTTGACATTTTCCTTTGATGTAGTCAAAATATGGTGTATAAAGCATGATTTTCAACATTTTGTCAGCGAGTACTCAAAAGATACAGAAACCGAATATCCACTCTCTGTATACAGTTAAAGGCCAATCACCTTTACTGTATATCAATATACTCCACTACGAAGTCTCGTGCTTACTCATAGAAACATAGAAGATAGGAGCAGGAGTAGGCAATTCGGCCCCTTGAGCCTGCTCCGCCATTCAATGAGATCATGGCCGATCATCCAAATTCAGTACCCTGTCCCTGCCTTCTCCCCATATCCCTTGATCCCTTTAGCCTTAAGAAATATATCTAACTCCTTCTTGAATATATTTAATGAATTGGCCTCTACTGCCTTCTGTGGTAGAGAATTCCACAGGTTCACCACTCTCTGGGTGAAGAAATTCCTCATCTCTGTCCTAAATGGCTTACCCCTTATCCTTAGACTGTGACCCCTGGTTCTGGACTCCCCGGCCATCGGGAACATCCTTCCTGCATTTAGTCTGTCCAGTCCTATTAGAATTTTATAAGTTTCAATGAGATCCCCTCTCATTCTTCTAAACTCCAGCGAGTACAAACCCAATCGTCCCAATCTCTCCTCATACGTCATTCCTGCCATCCCAGGTATCAGTCTGGTGAATCTTCGCTGCACTCCCTGCATGGCAAGAACATCTTTCCTCAGATAAGGTGACCAAAACTGCACACAATACTCAAGGTGTGGTCTCACCAAGGCCCTGTACAACTGCAGCAAGACATCCTTGTTCCTGTACTCGAACCCTCTCGCTACGAAGGCCAACATACCATTTGCCTTCTTAACCGCCTGCTGCACCTGCATGCTTACCTTCAGCAACTGGTGCACAAGGATATCCAGATCTCGTTGCACTTCCCCTTCTCCCAATCTATTGTCGTTCAGATAATAATCTGCGTTCCTGTTTTTGCCACCAAAGTGGATAACCACACATTTATCCACATTATACTGCATCTGCCATGCATCTGCCCAATCACCCAACCTGTCCAAATCATACTGGAGTTTCTCGGCATCCTCCTCACAGCACACACGCCCACCCAGCTTTGTGTCATCTGCAAACTTGGAGATATTACATCTAGTTCCCTCGTCTAGATCATTAATATATATTGTGAATAGCTGGGGTCCTAGGACCGATCACTGCGGTTCCCCACTAGTCACTGCCTGCCACTCAGAAAAAGACCCGTTTATTCCAACTCTTTGCTTCCTGTCTGCCAACCAGTTCTCTATCCAAGTCAGCACCTTGCCCCCAATCCCATGTGCCTTAACTTTACACGCTAATCTCTTATGCGGGACCTTATCGAAAGCCTTCTGAAAGTCCACTGGTTCTCCCTTATCTATTTTACCAGTTACATCCTCAAAAAATTCCAGTAGATTAGTCAAGCACGACTTACCATGTTGACTTTGTCCAATCCTGTCACTGTTTTCCAAGTGCTCTGCTATTACATCTTTTATAATGGACGCTAGCATTTTCCCCACTACCGATGTCAGGCTTACCGGTCTATAATTTCCCGTTTTCTTTCTACCACCTTTTTTGAATAGTGGGGTAACATTAGCTACCCGCCAATCCATGGGAACTGTTCCAGAGTCTATCGAGTTCTGGAAGATGACCAAAGATGTTTGAAATGTGTTGTTGTGAACCAGAGGAGAAAGGAGGTTGACTGCTTAACAGAGATTTACAAGGATGTTGCCAGTATTGGAGAATTTTAGCTATTAGGAAAGATTGGATAGGCTGGGTTTGTTTTCTTTGGAACAGAGAAGGCTGAAGGGAGATTTAATTGAGGTGTATAAAATTAGGAGGGGTAAAGTGGATAGGAAGCACCTATTTTCCTTAGCAGAGAGGTCAATAACCAGGGCATGGATTTAAAGTAATTGGTAGAAGGATTAGAGGGGAGTTGAGGAGAACTTTTTTCACCCAGAGGGTGGTGGGGGTCTGGAACTCACTGCCTGAAAGGGTGGTAGAGGCAGAAACCCTCATCACATTTAAAAAGTACTTGGATATGCACTTGAAGTGCTGTAACCTACAAGGCTACAGACCAAGAGCTGGAAAGTGGGATTAGGCTGGATTGCTCTTTTTCGGCTGGCTCGGACACAATGAGCCGAATGGCCTCCTTCTGTGCCATAAATTTCTATGATTCTATAAGGATTTATAATGGAAAAAGTTCACACAGGAAGTGCGTGCAGACTTAACATTTTTAATATGTTACTAGTTGATCTCCTGTGAAGTTAACACCAAGTACCAGCTCTAGGGAAGCGGAGTTAGAGGATGGGGAATAATTAGATGATGGCCAAGAGAGGATTGCAATGCTAGAAGTCAGGAGAAGCTAGAGGAGAAAGTAAAGCAGGTTTAGAGGCTGAGGTGGGGAAGCAAGAAAGGTAGAGCAGGGTTACAGGCTGGGGAAAGGGGAAAAGTGGAGCATAGTGAGAGATCAGAGAAGAGTTCAAGGCCTGGGGGAGGAGGGGAGAAAATTGAATGCACTGGAGTGGGTTGGAGCCCAGAGGAAGTGTCTGTACAGCAGTACCTTGTTGGATGGTCCAGTGGGAGAGGTTGGCGGAAGAGGGAGCGGGAGAGGAAGAAGTGGGAGGGAGAGGAAGAAGTGGGAGGAAGAGGAAGCGACTGAGTGTGAGGAAAGGAATAAGGGAGAGAGGTGAAGGCAAAGGAGGAGCGGAGGAAGGGAAAGGAGGGGGATGGGGTGAGGGGTGGAGTTGGAGATAGGAAATGTGGGAGCAGAGGAGGAGGCAGGTGGGTAGAAGGATGGAGGGAGTGGGGTAGTGGGATGGGTGGGGGCAAGCAGTAAGAAGGGGTAGAGAGGGAGAGGGAGGGGGCTGGGGTGTGGAGGGCAGGATATGATCTCTGAGTTCTGGGCCAGTTGACATTTATAAAGGGTAAAGAATGGGAAGCTAGAAGGCAGGATGTTGGAGAAAACAAGTCCAGTGGTGACAAAGTATGGATAAGGCAAAGGGGCTGAGGCGGATAATATTGCAGAGTTGGAAAATAAATGGTCTTGCTGATGGATAGGGATTTGAGACAGGTCTGGAACAAACAGGATGTCAAGATTATGCAGAGTCTTTTTTAGCCTGAGGCTGGGGAGAGGCATTTATAGTGTGGGTGAGAAATGATGGCTTCAGTCTTCCTGATATCCAGTTGGAGGAAGCTTTGGCTCATCAACGTCAGACGTTCAGTCTGACAGAACAGAGGTCATCATAGGGCTGAGGGAAGTGGTGGAGAGGTGAAGCTGGGTGTCATCAGCATACATAAGGAAACTGACCCAGTGCCTGTGGATGATGTCATTAAGGAGCAGCTTATGAATGAGGAATGGGCTGAGGAGAGATTAGGAGGTGATGGCACAAGGGGTGGGAAGAAAAACCATTGCTGGGGATGCACTAGCTGCATTTGGATAGGTAGGAGTAAACCAAGCGAGGGCAGTGCCATGGTGCTGGATAATGGAGGAGGCAGTGGAGGAGGATGTCTTGGTCAACACCAAATGCTGCAAAGAGGTCAAGGAAGCATAGCACCCCACAGTCACAGTGGATGACAGGCAAGTGTTGGCAGGCTATTTTACTGCAAAGGGACATCACATATGTGTTTAATGCTATCCTCTCCTGGCGTCCATACACATGCAACTTGCAGCAGGAGGTTACTATCCACCAGGATAGGGATCAGGAGCATAATTTTACCGTGGCTGATTTTACCCTCCTTAACCCAAGGGCATTAAGGCCAATTATCGCACCACCATCATACGGTTTGAGATCACCAAACTCAAACCTGGGACCTTCTTGGTCTTTGTGGCTACTCTCTAGGGTAAATTCAAGGATCCTGTGGCCTCACCAGAAAGCTGCAGTTAAAGAAAGCGTAGGACAGTGAAACAGCATCAACAATCTAGCACCAATTCTCTAGCCTGCAATCACTTCAAGTGAAAGCCCCCTCTGGAGCATAGAACCAACTAAGTTACCCCACTGAGCCATTGGCAGAACCCAAAATAACATTCTTAAAACACTACAGCAAAAGTCTGACCATAACCTTTCACATTCAGAACAATTGCCTGTGCCCCACAGATCAAAATAAAATGGTCCCTTTTTAGTAAGAAAAAACATTTGAACATAGCAACAGGAGTAGGCAATTCAGCCCCTCGAGCCTGTTCCACCATTCAGTTATGTCATGGCTGATCTGTACCTCAGCTCCATTTACCAGCCTATGTTCTATATCCCTTGATACCCTTACCCAACACAAATGTATCGATCTCTGTCTTGAAAATGTCATTTGTCCCAGTATCCAGTCTTTTGGGGGAGAGTTCCAGACTTCCACTACCCTTTGTATGAAAAAGTTTTTCCTGATATCACTCCTAAATGTCTTAACTCTAATTTTAAGATCATGCCCTCTTGTTCTGGATTCCCGCACCAGAGGGAATTGTAAGATCTTATAGATCTCAGTTCTTGGACAAGACACCAATAGGCAGCAGCCAGTATGTTTGAGCAGTAGATCAAGATTTATTAAGCATACAGTGTAATATACTTAATATTAGGCAATAATTTTAACGAGTAGCTCGCAGCCCTAGGACTCTGGAACCTCTCGGACACAGATGATGTCGTCTTAAGTCTGTTCCTTTGTCCTCGCAGTACGTCTGTGTGAAACTGTTCTTTGAATATCGAGGTTTTAACCCATTCCTTATCAACAGTTTGGTTGGCCAGTGTCCATATATGGTCTTTAACAAAATCACCTTTTTTAATTGGTTCTAATGGTCAAAATACCATTGTCACTCAGACTAAGGTAGCATCCCGCCTTTCCAGTACTTTTCCACTAACTTTGCCATGTTCAGTGTCATCTTGTTTATAGTTTTGTTAAGCGAATTCTAAGTTCTATACAGCATTATAATATGTTATTTAATGATTTAACCTTCACTCGCAGTCTGTGGCTGTTTGTTATCAAAGCTTAGTCAAAACTGCTTTTGACTGTCCTCGCAGCTACATTTTGAACAAGTTTTCTAGTTACCCAGGAGTAATTATGGGTAATATTATTTGGTCAATGGCTACACTTGAAGTTATACATATGATTCTCGTCTACTAAATATCTTTAAATATCAGCCTTTCGTGCAGAATAATTTCTGTTGTCTACCCTATTGACTCCCTGTATCATTTTGAAGAGCTCGATTAGATCACTGCTAAACCATTTAAACTCAATGGAATATAAGCCAAGTTTATGCAACCTGTTCTCATAATTTAACCCTTTAAGCACCGATATAATTCTGATGAATCTGCGCTGTACCCCCTGTCTGAACCTGGCCAAATCCTTTTAATTATACTTTCTAAAAGGATAAGCTATCCGACCCTGACATTCGGAATAAAGTAAGTCAATTTCAAATTAGAATCCTGGTTTGAAAAAGTTTTGTGATCCTGTAACCGACTGGCTCTTGTAGCTGGATTTGAGCGCTGGTTCTGCCAAACTGTCAGTCAATGGTATTTAATCAGCCAACTCCTGAGAAACTGAATTGTCTGCTACAGATACCCCCGGAGTCCAGATTCAATCAAAAAATGGTCCAAACAAGTGTTGCTGTCAAATTAAAACATTTGAACATTTGGGCAATAAGCAGACCATGACAACGTACAATGAGTTCATTGTATCACCTGGTGCACATATGTTGCAGCAAAGACTCTGCCACAGAAACTGGCAACTAGTGCCGATTGGGTTGGTTTTAGGACGTGGGCTGTTCTATGAATTGAGCTTGCTCGCTAATTCTTGACTAAACCAGTGGTTCTCAAACTTTTTTGGTTGAAGGACCCCTTTTCAAATGGATTAGTAATGACGGACCCCCAATTTAAATTATACTATATAATACTCATAATATGAAAGGGTAAAGAGTTTTTTATATGCAGCACTTTAGTGTATTGCAATATAGCTATGGTGACATTTACAAAACGGGAATCCCTCAAATATGTATATGTATGTATAAAATGATGTGATTTTAAAGCATTGAACTTTAAATAACCAATGCATTTGTAATTTTAAGTGTATTCAAGTGCTTCCCAGCTTATTGTCAGATTTGCTCCTTGGCCGGCCCTTGACCGTGGACAGATCTAATGTAATGTATGTCCGATTTATGGGGCCTGTTCTTTTTGGCCGTATCCCGGCGCTGCTGCAGCCGGCTGGTAGTCGGGACGGGATCTTTGTTTACAGATGGTTGCTTCCTCTCTGAATAGCTGGCTCTGCACTTTTCTGCTTCCTGTTGCTGACGGTGGCATTGCGGCTGCTGCTAGCCCAGTCTTTGTCCCTCCCTCCTTCTCCTCCTCCACTTCCTATAGCGCACAGCCGCTGGTGCCGCCGCTGCCCTGGTAACCATTCACCGCCCCATTCAGCAGGGCCCAGTCGCTCTGCACCGGCTCACTCTCCAGCACCGATTGTTTTTTTTTTAATATCCTCAAATCAATAAAACTTGTGGTAGAGGCGGTTTAGTTCGTGGACCTCAGTTTGAGAACCACTGGACTGGATGACAGTGCCCCTTTAAGCACAGTTAACAGTCAGGATTTGCCAAGAGCGTTTATCGAGTGTGTTCTCCTAACATGAAATTCAATTTTACAAACATGGTAAGATCAAGGGGGGAATTTTAACCCCAAAGGATGGGCGGGAAGGTAAAAGTTAAAAATTCTCGAACCCGACCCCAACCCGGTTTAACAGAGGCGAGTTGGGCGAATGCTCTCAGGAGGTGGGTCGGTCATTAAAATCTTTTACGGAGGGTGTGTGCCTTCATTTTAACTCAATTTTTATTTTTAACGCATGAAGGCTGTGGTGTATGTAACCTGTTCCACCTTAAGAGAACTTAAGCCTGTTCCACCTTAAGAGATGTACTACTTTCTCTGGCTGCTGTATACGTAATACTGGTGGTGACCACACTGGTATATAAGCACTGTGTAGTAATATTGTATTCAGTATAGTCCCGACCTCCAACCAGTAAAGACCTGTTGAATTTACTCTTGTAGTCTGTGTAGTAATTATCACTATAACACACAGACTTAACAGTGGCGACGAGTCTGATTCTTACCCTGCGGCAGTTATTTCCACGGCGGCTTCGTCCACAGACAGGACGTCGAAGAGAGGTTTCCACCCTCATCACCCTACTGGAAGACACGTCGAGCGGCAGGCATCGAGAAACCGGAGTGCAGAAGACATCCTGACCTCGAAGCCTCCATCAGCGACTGTCAGCTTTCTTCTTTCTACCTCGGTGGTGGGTAAGCCGGGCAGTGACGCGACAGAAAGTCAACCGCGTTGGCTGTACAGACGGGGCTGGGAAGACGGAGGAATAAGGGCGGTGAGATCGATCGCGACCGGAGATAAGGGCCGGGCCGCTTTCGAGCGAGAGGCGCAGCGCGGGGACATCGATCACGACCGGAGATAAGGGCCGCATTCGGGCTAAAAGGCGCAGCGTCTGGGGAAACTGAAGGCGCGAGAGCCGTGGTGAAGCGGAGACAGCGTCGGGGGACGGTTGAAGACCGCCAAGCGCGGGAAAACCGCCATTTTGTGGGCGGAGGACGACGACAAGAGCGGGAAGCCGCCATCTTGGATAACATAAAAATACAATAAATTGCAACGATGCCTAAACATGGGAACATTAATACCTTTGATAGTGACATCGAAGATTGGGCCATGTATGCAGAACGCATACAAAATTATTGTAAGGCAAATAAAATTCCTGATGCAGATAAAGCACTAACATTATTAAATTTAATGGGTGCGAAGACATACGGGCAATTGAAACACCTGTTATCACCAGATGAACCGGCGGATAAGACGTTCGATGAGATTGTTACTGTCCTGAAAAATCATCTAAACCCCACGCCGCTGATGCTAGCGGAACGATTTAAATTTTACGACAGAAGGCAGCTGCAGAATGAAAGCAATGCTGAATATTTGATGGAATTACGTAAGCTAGCAAAATATTGTCAGTTTGGAACGGGACTGACAGAGGCACTATGAGATAAATTTGTGTGTGGTTTATTTAAACAGGATACACAAAAGCGACTGCTCGAGGAGAATGAGCTGACGCTTGAGAAGGCGGTCACTATGGCAGCAGCACACGAAGCCGCAGCGAGAGGCACGGCAGTAATGCAGCTACGGTCACTGGAACTCGGTACAAACAAATTGGGTTTGAGTTCTGTCAAATGTTATCGTTGTGGAAAGACAACGCACGATCAGAACCAGTGTTGGTTTAAAAACCAAGAATGCAGAACGTGTGGCAGGCTTGGCCACATAGCTAAAGTATGCCGGTCAGGAAAGAAGACCAGCAACAAAAAGTCACCGCAAGGAAAATACGCAAAGGTACACAAGGTGACAAAGAACAGTTTGACCGAACAGAAGTCAGATTCAGACGCTAGCAGTAATGAACTGGATAGCTTAAGAGTACACAACGTTGGTAAGGATGCAGATCTCCAGACAATTTGGGTCACTCTTCAGATAGCAGGAGTCCAAGTAAAAATGGAATTGGACACTGGATCGGCATTGACGGTCATGAATAAGAAAGATTACAGAAGGTTATTCCAACATATTCCCCTACAGGATACGGAGATTATATTGAAAACATACACGGGGCAAAGAGTGTACCCCATCGGAAAAATAGAGGTAGAAGTGGTCCATAAGGGCGAAGAAAGCCAAGTAATGGACTTATATGTGCTACCTGAAGGAGGTCCACCACTACTAGGACGGGAGTGGATTAGGAAAATGAATATGGACTGGCACTCCTTGAAGGCACTAACGGTAGATTCCGGGGAAACAGATGTCAAACCTAAACGATTGTCCAGAATATTGGATGATGCTAAAGAGGTGTTCCAGCAGGGACTGGGAACACTGAGAGGAATTACAGCAAACATCAAGATTGATGAACATGCACAACCAAAATTTTTTAAAGCCAGACCGGTACCCTATGCAATACGGCCTACTGTTGAAGCGGAACTGGAAGCACTAGAACGTTCAGGTGTACTGTCTAAGGTAGATTGGAGTGAGTGGGCTACGCCCATTGTTCCCGTTATGAAACGTCCTGCGAGCAACAAGCCAGGAGATCCAGGGAAGGTTCGCATCTGTGGAGATTTCAAAATCACCGTTAATCCGGTGCTTCACACGGTGCAGTATCCGCTTCCACGGATTGAGGATATTTTCGCTTCATTGTCTGGCGGGAAACACTTCACCAAGATAGACCTGGCGCAGG
Organism: Somniosus microcephalus; assembly: GCF_052327205.1. NCBI lineage: Eukaryota > Metazoa > Chordata > Chondrichthyes > Squaliformes > Somniosidae > Somniosus > Somniosus microcephalus. The sequence goes on along the minus strand of NC_141001.1, from coordinate 30,578,195 downwards.
CGTACTTGCAGATGGAGGTTGAGGAAGAGTCACGCCAATACCTCACGATCAACACGCATCGAGGGTTGTACCGGTACAATAGGCTGGTTTTTGGAGTGGCATCGGCTCCAGCAATTTGGCAGAGGGCCATGGAGCAGGTATTACAGGGAATTCCAGGCACACAATGTTACCTGGACGATATTCTGATCACAGGTGATGATGAACAACATCTCGCAAACTTGGAACTGGTGCTCAACAGACTGAAAGAGTATGGACTTAGAGTAAATCGGCAGAAATGTGAGTTCTTCCAGAAGCGGATCTCGTACTGTGGCCATGTCATTGACCGGGAGGGGCTTCATAAGTCTCCTGACAAGATTGAGGCAGTTGTAAAGGCTCCCGCTCCGGAGAATGTCTCTTAGTTGAGGTCGTTTCTAGGATTAATTAACTATTACCATAAATTTCTGCCAAATCTATCCACGGTACTGCACCCGTTCAACGCTCTTTTACAGAAAGGGGTACCATGGGAATGGGGCGAAAACTGTAAGAAGGCATTTCGCAAAAGCAAAGAATTGATCACCTCAGAGGAAGTGTTGGCTCACTTCAACCCGACACTGCCTATTCGGTTGGCTTGTGATGCTTCTCCATATGGTATTGGGGCAGTACTCTCACACAAGTTGCCAAATGGCACGGAAAGGCCAGTTGCGTTTGCATCCAGATCATTGACCTCCGCTGAGCGCAACTATGCGCAGATCGATAGGGAGGCTCTTAGCCTTGTATGGGGAGTGAAGAAGTTTAATCATTACCTGCAGGGCCAAAAATTCACACTTCTGACAGACCATCAACCGTTGGTATCCATTTTTAACCCTAAGAAGGGTGTTTCGGTGATGACAGCGCAGCGTCTCCAGAGATGGTCTCTTTTCCTAGGGGCACATCAATATCAAATAGAATTCAAAGGTACGAAACAGCATGGCAATGCTGATGGGCTGTCGCGCCTGCCACTACCTGAAGAAGAAGACACGACGAAAGTTGACCCTGTTGAGTTATTTCATTCGACCATCATCGAGTGTTTACCAGTCACCAATGCAAGTATTGAAAGAGAAACCAGGAATGACCCGACCCTGTCCAGAGTCTACGAGGTGACAGTGAAAGGATGGCCAATGCGGGGTGATCCTCTGTTACCGGCATTTTCGGCAAAGCGAGGCCAGCTGTCCATCTGCCATGGTACCTTGATGTACGGGACAAGAGTGATTATTCCTCCCAAGTTAAGGGAAAGAGTTTTAAACGAACTGCATGAAGGTCATCTGGGGGGAGTTAAAATGAAAAGTCTTGCTAGGGTTTATGTATGGTGGCCGGGTATTGACCAACAGATTGAGGAGTTAACGAAAAGCTGCGCTGGGTGCCAAAAAGTGCAAAATGCACCTCCGATAGCACCGCTACACCCATGGGAATGGCCTTCAGCCCCATGGCAATGCGTACACATTGACTTTGCTGGTCCATTCATGGACTCCATGTTCCTAATCGCGGTGGACGCACATTCCAAATGGCCAGAAGTCATCAAGATGAATACCACTACTTCAGAAAAGACAATTGCGGTGTTAAGAACAATATTCGCAAGGAACAGATTGCCAGAACAGATCTGTTCGGACAACGGACCACAGTTTGTATCGGAAGAATTCCAACAATTCTTAAAGAAGAATGGAGTAAAACATTATACCTCTGCCCCATATCATCCGGCGACAAACGGGTTGGCTGAAAGATTTGTCCAGACATTCAAAAAGGCAATTAAGGCCATGAACGATGATCAGATTCCGCTGCAACACAAGGTCGACAAGTTCCTGATGTCATATCGAAACGCCGATCATGCAGTGACTAACCAAAGTCCTGCCATGATGTTTTATAACAGGAGGTTGCGGTCCAAGTTGGACTTGTTAAAACCAAATGTGCGGAGGGAAGTGGAAAACAGTTTCGGCATATTAACAACAAGACCACTCGAACTTTCGACGTAGGACAACCAGTGTTGGCAAGGGGCTATGGAAACGAAAAATGGCAGTCCGGAACAATTCGGGCCAGACAAGGACCTCTGATGTACACAGTAGATATTGGTCATAATGTGATAAGGCGTCATGCGGATCAACTGGTAGAGTCGAGAGCAAGGGTCGAACCCATGGTTGTGACAGAGACAACTGTGGAAGACGTTAATGAACCTGAAGCATCTACCTCGGCAGGGAATGTACTTGATGATGATGACACCCAATACATTGGAAACCAAATAGAGGAGGCACCTCAACAACAAGAATCAGAGACTACTGAGAGGCGTTATCCAAGCCGCATCAGAAAGCCTCCTGAGACTGAACCTTTGAACTGTTATACCTGAAGTTATATATGTATATATGTTATGTTATGTTAAATGGGGCTATGACTGTTAAGCTAAAAAGGGAGGATTGTGGTGTATGTAACCTGTTCCACCTTAAGAGAACTTAAGCCTGTTCCACCTTAAGAGATGTACTACTTTCTCTGGCTGCTGTATACGTAATACCGGTGGTGACCACACCGGTATATAAGCACTGTGTAGTAATATTGTATTCAGAATAGTCCTGACCTCCAACCAGTAAAGACCTGTTGAATTTACTCTTGTAGTCTGTGTAGTAATTATCACTATAACACACAGACTTAACAAAGGCCACGGGAATCCCGGCAGATAAAAGGAAGCGAGAAGGGCCAGATCCATGTGGTAGGTGCCTTTACTGCACTGCTTGTGGGCCAGGAGGAGCTGGAGTACTTTCCTCAGTCCGCAAACTTACCGCTATGCAATCCGACTCCCGCGATTGGCTGACCCCAAACGATGTCCGATTCAGCCCATGTTAAATTTGGCAGGACATGTGGGAAACCCTCACTTTTGGGTTTCCCGTCCAAAAATCCTCCCCCCCACCCCACCTCGCTTCCTGACTCCAAGTAAATATTGGGGCCCAATTCTCTGTGCATGTTATGGTGTAGGAATGATCAGGCCTCTTGGTCTTTGTACATAAAAACATAAGAAGTAGGAGCAGGAGTAGGCCATACGGCCCCTCGGGCCTGCTCCGCCATTCAATAGGATCATGGCTGATCTGAATCTAGACTCATGTCCACTTCCCTGCCCTCTCCCCGTAACCCCTAATTCGCTTATCTGCTAAGAAAATGTCTATCTCCATTTTAAATTTATTTAATGTTGCAGCTTCCAGAGCTCTTTGGGGTAGCAAATTCCATAAATTTACTACCCTCTGAGTGAAGAAGTTTCTCATCTCAGTTTTGAAAGGGCAGCCCCTTATTCTAAGATTATGCCCCCTAGTTCTAGTCTCACCCATCAGTGGAAACATCCTCACTGCATCCACCCGATCAAACCCCGTCACAATCTTATATGTTTCGATAAGATCGTCTCTCATTCTTCTGAACTCCAATGAGTAGAGTCCCAACCTACTCAACCTTTCCTCATACGTCAACCCCCTCATCTCCGGAATCAACCGAGTGAACCTTCTCTGAACCGCCTCGAGAGCAAGTATATCTTTTAAATATGGAAACCAAAACTGCACGCAGTATTCCAGGTGTGGCCTCACCAATACCCTGTATAACTGCAGCAAGACTTCCCTGTTTTTATACTCCATCCCCCTTGCAATAAAAGCCAAGATTCCATTGGCCTTCCTGATCACCTGCTGCACCTGCATACTAACCTTCTGTGTTTCATGCACCAGGACCCCCAGATCCCTTTGTACTGTAGCACTTTGCAGTTTCTCCATTTAGATAATAACTTGCTCTTTGATTTTTTCTGCCAAAGTGCATAACCTCACACTTTCCAACATTATATTGCATCTGCCAAATCTCTGCCCACTCACTTAGCCTGTCTATGTCCTTTTGAAGGTTTTTTATGTCCTCCTCACTCACTGCTTTCCCTCCCATCTTTGTATCGTCGGCAAACTTGGATATGTTGCACTCGGTCCCTTCCTCCAAATCGTTAATATAGATTGTAAAGAGTTGGGGTCCCAGCACCGACCCCTGCGGAACACCACTAGTCACTGATTGCCAGCCCGAGAACGAACCATTTATCCCAACTCTTTGTCTTCTGTTAGATAGCCAATCTTCCACCCATGCCAGTATATTACCCCCAATCCCGTGACTTTTTATCTTGATCAGTAATCTTTTGTGTGGAACCTTGTCAAATGCCTTTTGGAAGTCCAAATACACTACATCCACTGGTTCCCCTTTATCCACCCTGTATGTTACATCCTCAAAGAATTTGAGCAAATTTGTCAAACATGACTTCCCCTTCGTAAAACCATGCTGACTGTCCGATTAAATTATGCTTATCCAAATGCTCTGTTACTGTTTCCTTAATAATGGACTCTGACATTTTGTGGAGCACGGTGGCATAGTGGTTAGCACTGTTGCCTCACAGCGCCAGGGACCCGGGTTCGAATCTGGCCTCGGGTGACTGTGTGTGTGGAGTTTGCACATTCTCCCCGTGTTTGCGTGGGTTTCCTCCGGGTGCTCCGGTTTCCTCCCACAGTCCAAAGATGTGCAGGTTAGGTTGATTGGCTATGATAAAATTGACCCTTAGTGTTAGGGGGATTAAATATGTGGGGTTACGGGGATAGGGTGGGATATGTGTTGGTGTAGGGGTTATGGGGATCGGGTGGGATATGTGTCGGTGCAGGCTTGATGGGCCGAAATGGCCTCTATCTGCACTGTGAGGTTTCTGTGATTTTGCCAACCACAGATGTTAGGCTAACTGGTCTATAGTTTCCAGCTTTTTGTCTACTTCCCTTCTTAAATAAGGGTGTTACATTAGCAGTTTTCCAATCTGCCGGGACCTTTCCTGAGTCCAGGGAGTTCTGGAAAATGATCCCTACTGCCACTTCTCTCAAGACCCTAGGACGTAGGCCATCAGGTCCGGGGGATTTATCTGCCTTAAGTCCCATTATTTTACTGAGTACCATCTCCTTAGTGAGTTTAATCGTGTTTAGCTCCTCCCCCCCCATTGCCCCCTGTTTGTCCAGTGTTGGGATATTTTTAGTGTCCTCTACTGTAAAGACTGATACAAAATATTTGTTCAGCGTCTTTGCCATCTCCATGTTCCCCACCACTATCTGTTTTTATATTTTTTGCTTGTAAATGGTGTTGGGAGGGGGGGGGGGGGAAAGAGAGCGGGGGAGGGATTATGCTACTCAATATCAGTTCCAGGAAGGCCAAGCTAATTGATACTGTACAAGGGACACAGGAACAATTAGTGTAATGGTGAATGTTGTTGGGCCTGTCACAAACTCAGTAACAGAGCCCACTTGTCTCGGCATCCAGGTGAGAGTTCACATGCCCCTTGGATTTTCCGGATCTGAGGCTCTGAGGGGTTGTGTTGATCAGTAATGATTAGGGTAATTTATTGGGCATTTAACTATAGAAAATCAGACAGCCGCTAGGAACAGGATTTATTCTCTGGCTATCTGAAAAGCAAATTTACTGTGCCGAGTGTGCATTAATCAGTCTCAGGTCAGGTACAGTATGGGCTAGATGTAAATGTCCCTCTATACTACGCTAACAATATTTCTCATCCCAAGGAAGAGTGCCCCCTGTTGCACCAGCGTGACACTTCACCATTTCCCACAAAAGCTATCCTGTAACATCACTGAGTGACAAACCAATTTAGTGACAAAATAGGGGCAGTTTTCTGCTGTGGGATGATGTCTACTGAGAATTGGATAGAACCAGAAACTGTAAGCACTTTGATGTTTCAGTGACGAGTGGTCAATGCTTCTGATGTAACATAAACATAGACATGTCTTCAAGGAACGATAAATGGAAACAGCAAAAAAAAAGCAATTTATGTCAATCTGTGTCGTCACAAACAGGCATTTCCTGGATTGTGAAAATAAAAGCACCCCAACCCCAACCTAGAATTAGATTTGAACAAACTGCTGCAAAGGTCGGTAACCCACATTTTGCTTCAATTGGCTAGCGGTGAGGAGTGTACATTTCAAATCAGTGCCACACATTTTGTGCGTGAAATTGTTAGCAATCACATACAACTAAACAGGATTTTTACCAAAACAGATGAAGTACTAAACAGCGATTAGCAGGGGGAAAATGCCACATTTAAATAGGCATCTTTGTCTGGTGGTGTGTCTTATAAAACTCATTACAAGGCATCCAAGGTGGGTGCACGCAACAATATGAGTGGTGTTGAGCTGATGTTGAATTAAAGCTGTTTGCGTCATAATTCACATGCCTCACATCCAGACAATCCTAATGGAACGTGGACTCTCATCATTCTGACTCAAAGAGACTTGCATTTATATAGCAACTTTAATGACGTCCCAAAGCGCTTTACAACCAATGAAGTAATGTAGGTAACATGGCAGCCAATTTGCACACAGCAAGGTCCCACAAACAGCAAAGTGATAATGACCAGGTAATCTGTTTCAGTGATGTTGGTTGCGGGATAAAAATTGGCCAAACGAACTGGTCTTTTCCATGTCCGGGTAGCCCTGGAGAGGGAGCATGTGGTGTCCGCTGATAACACTTGAGACCTTCCACATCCAGTAGGCAGTGAAGGGAAATAGAGTGTCTGATAGACACAGACAATATGATTTAGAACACAAGTTTTGTTTTGGTTTTTCTCAAATTAGATTTATGTTTAAATTGTTATATCAGTTGTGCCTCCTTACAAGGGGAGACCTGTAAATTTGTTTTTCTGTTGATGGCATTGGGGCCATCTGCTGTCCCCCTTATTGATCAATTTAAAAAGGACTCAAAAGAACTGTAATTCAAAACTAATTCTAAAAAGCTAACTGGGGGAAAAAAAAATCACATGGCAGCAGTGTTTATCCTTGTGGGCTTTCAGCCTCCTGTCTATTCTTGGTATTAGCCAGTTTACCTTCTTTTGCTGTTTCTCTTATTTTGCCAAATTACCTCCCACCAACCCCTCACATCCTGAAGGCATTGGCTCCGGTTGCCTTTTAGTACCTTGCTCAAAGAGCCATTAGGTACACGAGCCTCGACAGTGCCAGCATGCTACTCAACCAGTGAGGGCATCTGTTATCATGCAATGCACATCCATTTTCTGCACTACAACAGTGACTACATTTCAAAAGTACTTCATTGGCTGTAAAGTCATGAAAGGCACCATATAAATGCAAGTCTTTCTTTTTATGTGCACTTTCAGCAGGGGTCAGGAGAGGTAAAAACAGAAAATGCTGGAAATACTCAGCAGGTCAGGCAGCATCTGTGGAGAAAGAGAGTTAATGTTTCAGGTTGATGACCCTTCATCAGGACATCAGGTCATCGACGTGAAACGTTAACTGTGTTTCTCTCTCCACAGATGCTGCCTGACCTGCTGAGTATTTTCAGCATTTTCTGTTTTTATTTCAGGAGTTTCAGCATCCGCAGTATTTTGCTTTTGTATCAGGAGAGGCAACACTGGCTGACCTGCCCGTCTCCAATCCAGGGCACTATGATAACTGAAGTCGGGGGGAGGGGAGCAGGAGAAGGAGCTGGTTGTAGGGCTAGAGAAGTTAGAATCACCTCCATTGCCCACAAATGTTGGAGGGGTCTGCTTCCCATCAACATTGGAGATTTGAAGGAAATCAGAACCAAATGTAACGCACCATTTTATTCTGAACTCAGCTGCCTGTATAGATGCCAGTGAGCTCCAGGTGTGAAGGAATTGGGAATTATCAGCTGCTACAGACCACCTGACTTCTTCCTGGTGGCAACTGAAGCGGTTCCAACACCAGTACAGTACTTCACATTTGCTCCCCCTCGTGGTCACAAAAAAGGCTTAAAAAAATTAAAGTACAGGAAACTTTCGATTTACCGGCACCTAAATAACCAGAAATCTCGGTTAACCGGCAAAATTCAGGAGTAGGTTTTACTTCATATTGTACTTGCGTTCCTCCATCTGTTGCTGTGCAAGGGTATGGCTGCAGCTGTTGCTAAGCTACAGAGACGCTTGGAACTTGTGGCCATTGTTTTGCACTTGTTGCTAAGCAACAGGGTTTGTTGCTTTATACGGAGCTGTCAGCTCTCCGTATCTTTTATTATAGCTTTCGGTTATCCGGAATTTTTGATGAACCGGCACCACGTCGGTCCCGTCCGTGACGGATAAAAAAGTTTCCTGTACGACAACTGCATCCACCTGGCTGTAGTAGGCAATTGCACTTGAATTTGAAGAGTGGGAAGAGGAACAATTGAAACGTGAAAAAATTCCTGCTGAATTTACAGACGTTATAGGAGGGAGGAGACAGGTAGGCTGGTAGCAGGATTTCGTTTCCCTCCAGCTGTTTTTTTCCCTTCCTGTTAATGCAGTATGAATGGGGAGGAGAGGGAATTCGCCAACTAGAGCTACAATATCTTGTTCAGTGGCTCTGACTTTGTCACACTGAGAACGAGTGATTCAAGGCAACTGCCTATTGAAATAATTTTTAAAAATTCATTCTAGGGATGTGCACATTGCGGGCAAGCCTGGCACTTGCTACCCTTGAGAAGGTGCTGGTGAGCCTTCTTGAACCGCTGGAGTCTGTGCAGTCAAGGTGCTGCTAGTGCTGTTAGGAGCTCCAGGATATTGATCGGCGATATATGTCCAAGTCAGGCTGGGGTATGACTAACAACAACTTGTATTTATATAGTGCCTTTAAGGTAATAAAACGCCCCAGGGCGCTTCACAGCAGCATTACAAAACAGAATTCAACACCGGGCCATATAAGGAGATATTAAGGCAGATGACCAAAAGCTTGGTCAAAGAGGTAGGTTTTAAAGAGTGTCTTGAAGGCGGAAAAAAAGGTAGAGAGGCGGAGAGATTTAGGGACAGAATTCCAGTGCTTAGGGCCTCAGTAGCTGAAGGCACAGTCACCAATAGTTGAACGATTAAAATTGGAGATGCTCAAGAGGGCAGAATTAGAGGAGTGCAGATATTTCGGGGGGGGCTGTGGGGCTGGAGGAGGTTACAGAGATAGGGAGGGGCGAGGCCATGGAGGGATTTGAAAACAAGGATGAGAATTTTAAAATTGAGGCATTGCTTAACCAGGAGCCAGTGTAGGTCAGCGAGCACAGGGCTGATGGGTGAACGGAACTTGGTGCGAGTTAGGATACGGGCAGCTGAGTTTTGGATGACCTCAAGTTTATGGAGGGTGGAACGTGGGAGGCCAGCCAGGAGTGCGTTGGAATAGTCAAGTCTAGAGGTAACAAAGGCATGGCTGAGGGTTTCAGCAGCTGATAAACTGAGGAAGGGGGGGTGGGGCGGGAAAGTCAGGCGATATTACAGAGGTACATGACAAATATGACTAAGACGAGAACTTGGAGATGATGGCGTTCCCATTCACCTGCTGCCCTTGGCCTTCGTGCACTAGTCACTCTGTTATATAAGTAAATTAATAAGATACACCGGAGAGATGGATATTACCACTGCATTTCTCCTGTGGATGGAAGCATTTCTTTATTGATTGAAATGCACATTTTTCTGCTTTTGGATCAATCGCACAAGATCATATCTCTTTTGCTTAACTCACTTAAATTTTAATATAGCAGCACAAGGAGCTGGGCATGTTTTCACTATGCCTGCTGAGAACCCAATCTGTATGCACTATTATACAGTGCTCATACACAAAGGCTTTGATGCCATCTAGTGACATTATTGGGTATTACGCATATTGTGGTGATTTTTCTTTCAATTTACTTTTGTCTAGTAATAACAACTTGCGTTTAGATCGCATCGTTAACATTGAAAAAATCCCAAGGCGCATTACAGAAGCATAATCAGACAAAAATAGACAATGAGGCAAAGAATAAGATATTACAAGGACTGACTAAAAGCTTGATCAAAGAAAAGATGCAGGCCATTTGGCCCATTGTGGCTGAGTCGGCTCTTTGAAAGAGCTATCCAATAAGTCCTACTCCCCTGCTCTATCCCCATAGTTGAGCAATTTTTTAAACTTTTCAAGTATGTATCTAATTTCCTTTTGAAAGCTACTATTGAATTTGCTTCCACCACCATTTCAGACAGCGCACTCCAGAGATGGGTTTTATGGAGGGTATTAAAGAATGAAAGGGAGGTGGAGAGGTTTAGGGAGGAAATTCCACTGCATAGAGGTGAGGCAGCTGACAATGATGGTGCAAAAGGAGGGGGGTGCACAAGAGGACAGAGTTGGAGGAATACAGAGTTCTCAGGGGGTTGTAGGAGGTTATAGAGATAATAAAGATTAAAATTTTAAAGTACAAATGCTAAAAATCTGAAATCAGCAGTCCATTCACCATCTGAAAAAAACCACAGGTTAACAGTTTGGGTAGAGAATTTTGGTAGAACTGAAAACTTTTGTAAGATCAACCAAAACAAAAAGGGGGAGGGGAGAAAGAGAGGGAATCACTGAATCTATTGGTTGCCTGTTCTTATAGCTAGCCTATTTACTTGTGACATTTACCTGCTGTTCTCCCCTTGCCTCTGTTTTGGTCACTTCTATAAAGAGGCTTAACAGTCTACCTTTATGAGTGCTGACGAGCAATCTCTACTGAGCCATAAAGGTGTTTCCATTGTCCTCTACTGAAGAGTTGAACAAATAAATCCCTTTGGTCAATTTGCTCAACCTCTCCTCATTGAAGTCAGCCTTATTAAATGACTCCTGGTCCCAGTTATTTCCAAATCCCAGATCACATGATCGTTCTGTGGCTGCTATCTTCCAAGGGTGCCATGACTTTGATTCCCTATGTTATCAGGGTAAATGATGATTACCAAATCAAGATGTGGCTTTTTGGACACATTGAGTCATGAGGCAGTCATCCATAATATTTACCAGCTCGGAATCTGAATCACTTGGGAATTCCCAATTTATATCTCACGGTGAGAAATACATATTGTCATGACATTTCGATGATACGACAAGGCGCAAAATAAATGCTACTATTTCATTTTTGATTTTTGTTTTATATCAGCACAGCAACAGGGAAAAGCTCGTTGACATTTTCGATTCTAAACAGGAAGTACTTTTACACCTTTATCACCAAGAGGACTAAGCAGGCACTGGTCCAGCTGGTTCTTATCTTTTATTTTTCTAGAGTGAGATGACAAGCTACAAATTACAGGGTCGGAAACAAACATGCTGTACCTTAAATTAAAAACCATCCTTTGAATATAACCAGGCTTGCAAGAAACACAAAACTTCCCAGTTCAATATAAAGAAATACAGTGATTAAATATTGTTTGGCTTTACAAGATATTTACACGGTGTGTACAGTAAGTTAAAGTAGAGTCTCACTTTTCAATTACAGCAGCAAATCAGTGAGTACAACCATAAAATGTACTTACAGATTGCAGATAGAACATCTATAGAAATAAGGGGATTCTGTACTTCTAAAAATATATACATTTTATTTATAGCAGAAGAAAAACAACTTTCAACCTCGGTACTTGTTGCAGGAATAGTTCCTGAAGCAGGATCAGATACTGTCGATGGTTACTGCAGAGTGTCTACAAAGGCATCAAATTCTTCCATATTCTTCTCATAGATTGCTAGCTTCTCAGGCAAGGAATCCTGGGACAAAGATAAAAATGAAAGAAAAACTCCTCTTCATTCTTTATGAAAGAATAGTGAAATATTGTTGGCTTACATTCCTACATGTTGTTCAATCGGTAGAATTCTCAACTCAGTCAGAAGATGTAGGATCAAGCGGCAGACCTCGATTTGAACACATAATCTCGGCTGATATTCCAGAGATGCATTGAGGGAGTGCTGCAGTGTTGGAATCGCTGTTCTTCAGATGAGTTGTTAAACTAAGACCCCATCTGCCTGTTCCTGTGATTCAGGTGGATGCTAAAAATCTCATGGCACTTTTGAAGAGCAGGGAGTTCTCCCAATGTGTTGATCAAAACTCCTCAACCAACACTAATCCCATGTACCTGCCCTGTCCCCATATCTCTTTATCCCCTTTCCCTTACCCATCTATCTAACCTATTCTTAAATGTTGACATGGTGTCTGTTCTGCAACTATGGTCTTACCAAGGTTTTATATAGATTCACAATTACATCTTGACTTTTATATTCTACACCTCTTTTATAGCCTTATCGACTTGAGCAGCTGCTTTTCACGTATTGCAAATTTGAACTCCGAAATCCCTCTGCTCACCCAGCCTTCCCCACGTCAAAGCATAATTATTACTTTTATGCAAAATGTACTATCTCACACTTAATGACATTAGATTCCATCTGCCACTTTTTTTTGCCTATTTCACCATCTTATCACTATTCCCTTGCAGCTTCCTTTGGTCCTCAGAATTATTTACGATGCCTCCTATATTGGTATCATGTGGAACTTTAGACATCACCCCCTCTAGTCCTACATGCTAATCAATGAAGTACAGAGTGAACAGAAGCAGTCCCAGAGCAGACGCTGTGGGAAACCACTACCCACTTCCACCCATTCTGCCGTAAACTGCTATTTTCTGTTTCTCATCTTCTAATCAATTTTGAATTAAATTTGCACATCCACGGCATTCCCCCATCCACAATACATCACCTCCTCAAAGTCTGTTCATGACCAGATAGTCCTGACAATGTATTTTTAAATTTGGCTTTCTACATTAAAAAGGAGGAAATAACTCTCATAACTATCACCGTACATGCTGAAGTACTTCCTCTTAGGTTCCTTCTGGAAAATGTACCTTAAAATAGCCACAATTTAAGAATTCTATACATAGTCCCTTTTCTCCACCCATCTGATTCACTCTCTTTAATGCTCCTCTCCTGAAGGCGTGACTCATATTTAGATGCAGTTTCACAAGCACCAGGAGACATCTGACATCACACTCAAATGGCCAATCCTCGTGTGCTAACCCAGACATGAGTGTCAACAAACTATATGGTTGGTAGGGAGAGGGGGAAAGGAGGGTGTCAGTTGATCCTATCCCCATCAATAAGCACACACACAGCGCAAGAGGCTATTTTTTTCCTTTCAGAGATCCTGTTAAAATGCATCCGCTTTCAGCAATGGTCCTGCTCCCTGCCCCAGCTCGGTTAGGTTTTTTCTTTAGTCACCTGACTGAATGGAGTTCATCAGTCCAGACAGGCTATTACATTTAGTCCCCGAGTGGGGCAGCTCAGCACATCAGGTAGGGTGATCACCTGCTTCTTAGGGTCAAGATCCAGGCCTGCCAGTCACTCGAATCTACCAGTCCACACTAAACGGACATGTTCGACTTGGTGATTCAAAAATGTGCCTCATGATGGTAAGCCAATTAACTTTGTTTGTGTAGGGGGAGGGGAAAGGAAGAAAGAGGCAGAGAGATCATGTGACCTGCTACAAATGTATCTCCTCCAAAGTGGCACCATGGTGCACTCCACTGCTTAAACAATGATGTTGCCCTAGCTTAAGGGAGCTGTGCAAAGGAGGAAATAGAAAGCAAAATTAGAATAATGAGAAGTTAAAGAAGCAGGTGAACACTTGCATCAATGGCTCAAACTGCAGCCATCAAAATGACAGCAGGCCAATCTCAGGAAGTGCTATGGTTTCCGTCCTATTATTAGGCTTTTGCATTATAAATTCAAATGATTTATATATTCATATTTTAATGAAAGTCCATAAGTATTTTCTTACCAGATCCTCAGCCATTGACTGGGCACTGATGTCTATGGAGAGGCTGCTCAACTGAGGAGGGTTCTGAAATTCCCGATAAAAGGTGCCCAGGTCCATGGGTAGAAAATCATCCTTGGAAAAGGCAGGCTTCTAAACCATAGATCAAGAGAAATTTGTTACCCTCAGCTTGATAAACATAAAAAGGACATGGGCGTAAACTGGCTACTTGGTCTGTGAATGCAGCACCAGCAGACGTGGGTGTTAAATGAGAAATTATTGGAAATACACAGCAGGTCAATAAGCTTTTGATGGACAGATAAATTAACGTACAAGTTGTACTCTGTCATCACAGCAGTTCTGATGAAGAGTTCTGTGATGGGAATGCATCTCAAAATATTCAAAACAGGAACATTTGTGTAACATAATTTTTAATATGACCTTACATGTAAAGAGTAATGTGTATAAAAACTGATCTTAGTTAGCTAGAGTCTGGGTGCAGTGTTTCTCTGTCTTACTTCCCTGAGGTAGCTAATACAGAAAACTGTCTAGAAATATCTACTTTCCGATGAGGCTATCTGGCCTAGCTGGTTCTCTGCTTTGATGATGTTGCCATCGATCAGGAGTTAACTGTGTTATAAGATTATTTGATGTTTTGAGATATTAATGCATGCGAACCTTCAGACTGTGAAACGAGTAAATTCTTATCCCTTCAGAGATATTTCAGAACGGAGAGAGTTCATGTTTAACATCGTTAGCAATTTGATTGCCTGACCAGTGTGAAGAATCTATTTGATCTTCAAAGGTCCCTGTCTGGGCTTCAAAGAAGCAACAAAAATATAACCAGGCAGCTTCCTTTGGGTTTTTACTTCTCTGCTCTGCACTACCTATTCTATGTGCAGCAGCCAAGAAAGACTCCATTGGGACATTTGTCCATGTAATGTGTCATCAGAGACTCAATCCAAAAGAACTGCCAAAGGTTTTGGATAGAGGACTAGAGGGAGGAGTATCCAAATTGCAGGCAATACTAAAATAGGAGGCATACTCAATAATTCTGAGGACTAAAGGAGGATATTGATAATATGGTGGAATGGGCAGATGGAATCCAATGTCAATAAATGTGACACTGGTTAAAAAATAAAAGCAATAATGATAATAGTTTCAATGGAGAAAAGCTGGGTGCTGTGGTAGAGTAGAAATTTGGGAGTTCAGGTTCACAAGACATTAAAAGCAGCATCTCAAGTGAATAAGTTTTTATGGCGAGAGGTATAGAGTATAAAGTTGAGATGTAAAAGTGAATCTATATAAACCTTTACAGTATTGTCTGTAGTTTTGGGCTCCAAACGATATGGGGCCACATTTTGCGACCCCTACAGGTGAGTACAAGGTGTGTACGTGCCCGTAGGGACCGCGCAAATTCCAGGTTTGGGCATGCGAAGCGCATGCGCTAAAACCCAGAACTTGTGATCTGTTAAGAATCTTCTTGACAGATCCTCCGCATCCCCGGGAGAAGGGCCTCTGCGGGTGGAGAGTTGCGCGCTATTTGCCCAACTTCCGCCCGCTGGATGCCTGTGAAATTCTTGCGCCTGGTACTTTTACCAGCATAAGAGTTTAAAAAAATAGAAAAATAAAATGTTACCACTCATTTATACATTAAAAACCCTGTCCAATAAGGTAAGTTTATTTTTAGCCCCATTAAAACACAATTTTTAAATTAATTTTAAATGTAATTTTTATTTTATTTATTTCATGTGTTCGTGTATTTTTTAAGTGATCCCCATTCATACTTATGGGAGTTCTGTACGTACGGCATGTGCCCGTGGGATACATGGGCCTCTGCCTGTGAGTACGTACCCACCCCACCACCCCCTCCCTCTGAGCAGTGGAGATGTGAAACAGGCTCCAAGCAAAATCAGTTGATTCTGCATCAAACTCCTCGAGAAAGAAGTTGATAAATATTTTGCTGGGAATTAGGATAGTTATTGACTAAGATGATCAAAGACACCATGGGACACTATGGTTCCTGTGCTGCTAGGGGCTTGATGCCTTTAGCCTAATCTGCATCAACCTCCTCAGGCTACACTTAAGAGGTGCAGAATCTTAGTATTCTGTTCAACCCAGAGCGGCGCTCTCTTCCCCGTGTCTGATTTGCTGCTGACACAGCTTTCATTCACCTGGGAACCAGTGCCCGGTATGCCCCTAGCTTTGTCACCAAAAACCCAACTCCTGCCTTTATCAACATGTGGCTCGACTTCTCCAGTGCCATCAGTGGCAACGTTACATCCACAAAGTTCCATCTCTTCTCCTGCCCGTAGTCCCACATTCCCATCATTCCAATTCTTGCCAAGCTCCACTGGCTCCATGTTCTCCAGCAAATTAACTTTAATATCCTTGTCCTTACTTACAACCCCTCCAGCTCCATAGCCTCGTCCCAATCTATTTCATTGGTCTCCTCCAGCAGCCCCACATATATTGTCTTCTCCCAACACCAGAATACTCCTTGTTCCCCATTTCCTCTGCTCCATTATCAGTTGCTGTTCTTTGGGTCACTAATTTTCTATCCTCTGGAACTCTTGCTAAATCCTTCTGTTTTGCCACCTCCCTGTAACGCTTTCAAAAGCTTTCTAAAAAAACTCCTCTTTGACTGTGCTTTCGCCCTCCCAATTTTCTACACCCATTTATTCTCTGTGCCCACCTTTCTTTCATGTTTTTTTAAATCTGAGGAATGCTATAAAGTTATAGGCTGTGGAGGCCAGCAACAGCTGCATTGTGGTGATGGAGTACTGCTCGATCCCGGCACCTTACGGGATTCAGGGAATATTTATGCAAAACTTTCCGTCAGAAGATTAACTAGGGGTCTAGTCCATACAGGCTGGATTTACAAGGTCTGTGGAAAGAGCAGGTGTGTTATGTTGAACAGCTCATGCTTTCTTGTGTTCTTAATCTCTTTTACATTTCTCAATCTGATCAGAATGCTCAAGGATTTAGGACCATCTCAGGAGCAAGTTACCAGAGGTATTAAAAATCTGTGTAGCCCAAGTAGGTACTTGCAATATACTGCATCAAGGAGTGTTGTGGTGTGATCGGATATTATCTTGTAATTCCCCTTAAGACGGCAAGTTCCAATCTTAGTTGTGCTATCAGGGAAAGTTAGCGACTGATGAATGAACATTCTCCGGGGTGGTGGTGGGTATTGAAAAATTTACTCAAAAGTTCATAGAACAGATGGACACAACATGCCATCAAAAAAACAAGACTATCTGATCAACTTTTCTATGTATAGTAATGATCAAATAGCCACAGGGCCAGAGTCAATATCTTCCCACTTCCCCATTTCTTTTAATTCACTTTCCCACTTGCCTCTTTACCTCAAGACATTGATTCCTTGCTAGGGTATGGCTCCATGGATATAGGGTGCTCTCCAATATCATATCCAAGTGGCGATCATTCACCCGTCATCTATTCAACCTGACAGGGAATCACAACTGAACCGAATATGGTTCTCACTCGACTGTCATGGTTACACACTTCTAGGTGGGGTGCTGGATAGTGATCAGAAGCAGGAACCACAGCTCTTTTCCTCTCCCCAACACAGAGGCAGATTGAAGTGCCCCTACCACAACCCCACTCGAGATCTGCTAACTTAGTACAGACCAGGGAATCAAACCTGGGATCTTCATGGCCTGTATGGTTTAGCTACACACTGGATAAACCATTGGAAGAACAGTCAATTCTTTGTCTGTCAGTTTACTGCCTTCTCCACAGATGGCGTGGAATCAGCGAGAAAAAATACAGAATCACAAACATTAAAATAAAAATAATTTTTTATTGGTTAAGGCACGATGGGCAGAATGGCCTCCTGTGCTGTATAATTTTATGATCGGAGGGCTCAAAATCTAACAACTGTAGAAAAGTTCATATAATTTTACAACTTAAGACAATGTTGCTTGCTACATCATCTAAATTATTACCAACAGTTCCCTAAAATGCCAAAAGTAAATGACTTACGAGTTCCACCATAACAAATTCATCCTGTGTGAGGCCACTGCTCCCACTAGACTGGTCTGAGTGAAGACTGGCATGCAGGGGCGATTCTGCGGTTGGGGATTCGGGTGGATTTACCTGTGTTAATAAAACAGAAAGATGCCTTCAATTCAGATATAATGGGCAGCTAACCTGTAGCACTTAGGGAAACTGTTTAACAAACAAAGAATCTGGCTGGCAGCCAAATGGGACACTAAAATACTGCATCATTGAGTGACAACACATAGATGCGTGGGTATAATTTGTCACATGGTGAATTCTAGATTTTATGCTAGGTCTTCGAGGTAGTTCACAGCAGAGGTAGGGGAAACTACAGACTACTCTCAACATATCTCCAAACAGCATGCCTGTACACCCTTACAGTAACAAATTAGCATACTGGAAACATTTTTCACATTTAAATCGAAGCTCAAAATTGTGGGTAGTAAAACATGGCGGTAAGACAAGTCTCGATAACATCACCAGCTCAAGGCAGCTGCAGAGGAAGCAATGCTTGTTCTGTTGAACTTGAAGCGTTTCTATATATTTCAGAATATAAAGAAGAATTGGAGCAAGAGCATCAGAAAAGATTAATCATAATTTAGATAGGATGATACATTCATTTGTAAGATAAAAGGAGGATTTTAAAGCCTAGTGGGTTGCGGCTCTCCACTTTAATAGAGATTAATAATATATAGTTCCTTATGTTAGAGACCTGGGAGGTAATCACATTCCCAAGAACCTGAATTGAAGCCTTTGCTCACTGGTATGACCAGACAATAACTACGCTAATTAACTGGTATCATTTTCTAGGTGGTATTTTTCCACTGTATAAAAAAATTACACAGTGCACACTAAAGATGCTCGAAAGCAGCTTTAAATTCCTTCAAGTTTCTGAAGATTAGCCCATTAACTTTCCCAGGCAGACTCACCATGACGTCTGTGTCTTCAGGTTCAACAATTTTTGGTGCAAATACAGCAAATGGTAAATCCATACTAGCAGCAGTGACCTGCATTAAATAGGATACATAATGGGGTTTGTTACAAGAACAGATATGGTCATTTAATAGTGGGAAGTAACAAAAATAACCAAGGTTTTTAAAAAATGAACTATTATAGATTACATTTTTATCAATTTCAAATGTTAACTGGGCTGCACGACGGAGATAAGTTACCCAACAAAGGTCTGCGCCAACATGGTGAAGCAGTAATTTGTTACACTAGTGTACAATGCCTATAAATGCCATTTCCCTTGTATGTCAGCCAGTGGCTCAGTGGGTAGCACTCTTGCCTCGGAGAAGGTTGTGGGTTCAAGTCCAACTCCAGGGACTTGAGCACAAAGCTAGGCTGACACTCCAGTGCAGTGCTGAGCGAGTGCTGCACTGTCGGAGGTGCTGTCTTTCGGATGAGACATTAAACCGAGGCCCAGCCTGCTCTCTCAGGTAGATGTAAAAGATCCCATGGCACTATTTCGAAGAGGAGTAGGGGAGTTATTCCCGGTGACCTGGCCAATCAATCCCTCAATCAACGTAACAATAAAGCAGATTATCTGGTCATCATCACATTGCTGTTTGTGGGAGCTTGCTGTGCGCAAATTGGCTGCCACGTTTCCTACATTACAACAGTGACTACACTCCAAAAGTACTTCATTGGCCGTAAAGCGCTTTGAGACGTCCGGTGGTCATGAAAGGCGCTATATAAATGCAAGTCTCTCTTTTTTCTTTCTTTCTTTACTGCGATCAGTCAATCCGAACAGATAAGCAGCTTCATTAAGGATACTACGGAATCAAAACAAATCTATAGGAAGTGAAAGCTGCTATCAGAGCAGACAAAAGGACATTGGAGCTGCAGTCATAATACCAGGTTATTTTTGCTTTAAGAGTCAGGAGGTCCATTAAGTACTGTATGGGCCATTGAAGGATTCCTCAGATAAGATTCCAGTGAGCTTCCAGGATATGGCAGAGACTTTCAACAGCTACTTTCTGTATAATTTCACTACAAAGTTGATGCTGAGTTACCAATAATGTATCGTAGGGTTGATGTTGAAGTTGAAAGCATTGAAGTGGACTGACAAGAGTCCTGGCTAGAAAAATGATCTCAACAGAGATTGGGCTGCTGAGCCTGATGTCATCGGAGGGTGCTCAAAAGAAATGGGGACTGTGCTTTGCAAGTCCTTTGTTCATATATTTAACAGCTCATGTGGACCTAATATTTAAAAAGGGCAACAAATCAGAACCAGGAAATTACAGGCCCATTAGTTTAACTTCAGTTATAGGCAAGTTTCTAGAAGGGATCATAAGAGATACACTGTACAACCACCTTGACAGAGAAAAGGATAATAGAGACTCTCAATGTGGCTTCTAGAAGAGAAGGCAATGTCTCTCCAACCTGGTTGATTTTTTTGAGGAAGTTACTAAGTTGGTGGCCCGGTCGATACTGTGTATCTTGATTTTCAAAAAGCCACTGATAAGGTGCCACACGAAAGGTTACTAAATAAGGTCGAGTCCTGTAGAGTTAGTGGGCAGATTTTGGGTTGGATAAAGAATTAATTACGTTCTCGTAGACAGAAGGTACAGTTTCTGCCTGGGGACCAGTCACCAGTGCGACAGCATTGAAATGGCCCTTATCAAAGTCACAAATTACATTCTATGTGACTGTGACCATGGTAAACTATCCCTCCTCATCCTTCTCGACCTGTCTGCAGCCTTTGACATGGTTGAGCCACACCATCCTCCTCTAATGCCTCTCCTCAGTCACCCAGCTGGGTGGGACTGCCCTCCCCAGTTCCATTATTGTCTGTCCATTTAAAGCATTTAAAATTTTGTCCAGTGTATTAGTGCTTAGTTCAAGTTAGTGTGTAAAAACAAAAAAATTACAACAGACTAAAAACTAGATATAAATAATATAGACTAAGATATGGCAGAGCAGGTTGTGTGTCTGGACTGCAGTATGAGTGTGTTTGTGGACAGCGAGACTGTCCCGGCGAACATGTCTGCAGTAGATGTCTCTGTCTCAAATCTCTCCGGTTCAGAGTCATTGAGCTGGAGTCCTAGTTGGAGACACTCCAACACGAGAGCGGGAGCAGTATCTGGACAGTTTGCTCCAGACCTCGGTCACACCTCGTAGAGAGGTACAGGATCAGAATGGGGTTGGCGTGACTGATAGTGTACAGAGTAACGAGAACCCAGGTGAGATAGTGAACAAGGATCTGCAGAAACTGATCCTATCCAACAGGCTCAATGCACTTGCTACTTGCGAGGATAAGGATAAAGACCATCAGAAAGACAGCCAGAATACAGAACATGCCACCTTGGAGCAGGAGGCTGTCCAAAGGTTGGGGGGGGGGGGGGGGGGGGAAAGAGGGGGCAGGAGGATGAGGAGGGGAACCATAATGTGGCAGTTGTAGGGGATTCAATAATTAAGGGGACAGATGGAAAAGGTAGCATAAATAATAGTTCTAAAACAAACAAAAGGGAAGAGAGTAGAGTGATAGTCAGAAATTGTGCTTTAAAGGGAAAACTAAAAGGAGTAAAGTAATTTAAGTATGAGAGAGAAGCAAGTAATGTGTGTGTAAAACATTAGAGCAGAAGCACAGGTTAGGGTGTGTGGCCCAAATAAGCGTACTTTACACAAACGCAACGAGTATAAGGAACTAACTGAAGGCACAAATTCAACATGGAGGGTATGGCATGGTAGCCATTACTGAGACATGGCTGCAAGAAGGTCAGGACTGGGAACTAAATATACCAGGTTACAAGGTCTACAGGAAGGATAAGGAAAATGGCAGAGGAGGAGGAGTAGCCTTATAATTAAGGATGAAATCACTTCAATGATAAGAGAGGATATAACGAGAGGTAAGCAGGCAGTGGAGACTTTATGGGTAGAATTAAGAAATAGGAAAGGAGCAAGACTTTAGTGGGAGTTGTGCATAGGCCCCCTGGGTAGCAGCTGTGAAGTGGTAGAATGTATAAATGCAGAGATTAGACAAGCATTTAGCAAAGGCAGAGTGCTTTTAATGGGGGATTTTAACTTTCATATAGATTGGGATAAGCAGACTAGCTCATGTCAGAACGGTTGTGAATTTCTTGAGTATGTTCAGGATAGTTTTTTGCAACAATATGTCCTAGCACCAACAAGGGGGCAAACCATATTACAGGAAACTTTGTGCTATCCGGCACCGACGGGACCGAGCTGTTGCCGTCCCATCAAAACTGCTGGACAAACCAACGCTAATGTTGAAACATACGGAGATTTTGAGCTCCGTATCTGGCAACAAACCCTGTTGCTTAGCAACAGCTTCTAAACAGTCGGCCGTACCTTGCAAGCATCTCTGTAGCTTAGCAACAGCGAGACCTTGCAGAGCCTGACTGGTGAAAAAAAAGCAACGAAAAGAAAAAAAACCTAACGAAACGGCTCCTGATTTTTGCCGGTGGCGCAAGCATTCCAGACAGTTAACCTCTGGATAAACCAAAGTTTCCTGTAGATTTAGTCATGAGCTAGATTTAGTTAACAGCCCAATGGTGCGTGAACATTTATCCAATAGCGATCATAATATGATTGAGTTCAATGTAATGTTTGAAAGGGAGAAATGCAAAACAGCTACTAAGATTCTAGATTTAGATAAGGCTGACTTCAATGAGATGAGACAGAGACTGGGCAAATCTGTTAATGGGTAAAATGACAAGATCAGTGGGAGGTGTTCAAAAAAGAATTTAATGTGATACAGAACCAGTTTATATACCTAAGAGGCAAGAGCCCTGCTTGCCAAAAACAAAACAGCCATGGGCGACTAAAGAGGTAAGGGACAGCATAAAACTAAAAGAAAAAGCATACAAAAAATAGCACAGATCCTGGCAACTGGGAAAGAAACAAAGAACAACAAAAGATGACAAAACAGATAGTAAGAGCTGCAAAGAAGGAGTATGAAAAGAAACTTGCAAGGGATATCAAAAATCAACAATTTTTTTTTACAATTGTTAGGAAAAAGAGGGTCAGGAGCAATGTGGGCCCGTTGAAAACTGGCAACGGTGATACTGTAAATGAAAATAAGGAAATGGTGGACATGTTGAATAATTACATTGCATCAGTATTTACAGTAGAGGAAGAGGATAACATGTCTGACATCCCAAGGAAACCAGTACCAGGGACACAATAAAATTAATGTAAGCAAAATAATAATAAAGAAGAAAGTAATGGCACTAAAGAGTGACAAATCCCCAGGACCAGATGGTTTCCATCCCAGGGTTTTAAAGGAAGTAGGTGAGAACATTGCAGATGCCTTTACTATAATCTTCCACAGTGCTCTTGATTGGGGAACTGTTCCTTTAGGTTGGAAAATTGTGCATGTCACTCCGCTATTTAAGAAAGGTGAGAGAGGGAAACCAGGGTATAGACCAGTTAGCCAAACATCTGTTGTCAGGAAATTGCTAGAGTCTATAATTAAGGATAGAGTGATTGAACACCTCGAAGATTTTCAGCTGATCAGAGAGAGCAGCATGGATTTGTAAAGGGAAGGTCATTCCTGATGAACCTGATTGAATTTTTTGAAGAGGTGACTAAAGTAGTGGACAGGGAGGGGAATGTCTATGGATGTTATTTTTATGGACTTCCAGAAGGCATCTGATAAAGTCCCTCATAAGAGACTGTTAGCTAAAGTTGAAGCTCATGAAATTAAAGGCAAATTATTGACTTGGTTAGGAAATTGGCTGAGCGGCAGGAGACAGAGAGTAGGGATAATGGGCAGGTACTCTAATTGACAGGATGTGACGAGTGGATCTTTGTTGGGGCCTCAACTATTCACCGTATTTATTAACGACTTAGATGATGGGATATAAAACCACATATCCAAGTTTGCCAATGATACAAAGATAGGTGGCATTGTAAGCAGTGCACATGGAAGCATAAAATTACAAAGAGATATTAATAGATTCAGCAAATAGGCCAAACTGCAGTAAATGGATTTCAATGTAAGCAAATGTGAGGTCACTTTGAACCTAAAAAGGATCTAACACAGTACTTTCTAAATGGTGAAAAGCTAGAAACAGTGGAGGTCCAAAGAGATTTGGGGATCCATGGACATAGATCATTAAAATGTCATGGACAGGTAAAGAAAATAATCAAAAAGGCTAATGGAGTGCTGGCCTTCATATCTAGAGGATGAGAATACAAGGGATTAGAAGTTATGCTACATTTATACAAAGCCCTGGTTAGACCACACCTGGAATACTGTGTTCAGTTCTGGGCATCACACCTTAGGAAGGATATATTGGCCTTGGAAGGAGTGTAGTGTAGATTTATCAGAATGATACCTGGACTCCAAGGGTTAAATTACAAGGAGAGATTACACAAACTAGGGTTGTATTCGCTGGAATTTAGAAGGTTAAGGGTGACTTGATCAAAGTTTTCAAGATATTAAGCAGAACTGACAGGGTACGAGAGAAACTACTTCCGCTGATTGGGGTACCTAGGACTAGGGGGCATAATCTAAAAATTTTCAGGAGTTAATTTAGGAAACACTTCTACACGCAAGTGGTGGTATAAATTTGGAACTCTCTTCCGCAAACGGCAATTGATGCTAGGCCAATTGTTAATTTTAAATTTGAGATTGATGGACTTTTGTTAACCAAAGGTATTAAGGGATATTGGGCAAAAGCAGATATATGGAGTTAGATCACAGATCAGTCATGATCTCATTGATTGGCGGAACCGACTCGAGGGGCTAAATGGCCTACTCCTGTTCCTATCTATCCTTGATCCCCCTATTTCTCATCTACACCTGCCCCTCAGCGACGTCAGGTTCCACATGTATGCGGACGACACCCAGTTCTACCTCACCACCACCTTCCTCGACCAATCCACTGTCTCGAAGTTGTCATGCTGCTTGTCTGACATCCAGTACTGCATGAGCAGAAATCTCCTCCAACTAAATCTTAGGAAGACCGAAGCCATTGTCTTCGGCCCCAGCCACAAACTCCGTTCCCTAGCCACTGACTCCATCCTTCTCCCTGGCCACTGTCTGAGGCTGAACTAGACCGATTGCAACCGTGGCATCCGACCTGACCCCCGAGATGAGCTTCCGACCACATGTCTGCTCCATCACCAAAACCGCCCACATCCAACCCAGCCTCAGCTCAACTGCTGCTGAAACCCTCAACCATGCCTTTGTTACCTCTAAACTTGACTATTCCAATGATCTCCTGGTCAGCCTCCCATTTTCCACCTTCCATAAACTTGAGCTCATCCAAAACTCTGCTGTCCATATCTTAACTTGCACCAAGTCCCATTCACTCGTCACCCGGTGCTCGCTGACCTACAGTGGCTCCTGGTCTGGCAATGCCTCGATTTAAAAATTCTCATCCTTGCTTTCAAATCCCTCCATGGCCTTCCCCCTCCCTATCTCTGCCACTTCCTCCAGCCATACAACCCTTTGAAATCTCTACTATCCTCCAATTCTGGCCTCTTGCACATCCCTGATTTTAATTGCTCCACTATTGGCAGCCGTGCCTTCAGCTGCCGAGGCACCAAGCTCAGGAATTCCTTCCCTAAAGCACTCTGCCTCTCTTCCTTTAAGATGCTTCTTAAAACCTACCTCTTTCACCTGTCCTATGTGACTCAGTGTCAAATTTTGTTTGAAAATTCTCCTGTGAAGTGCCTTGGGACATTTCACTACGTTAAAAGCACTATATAAATACAAGTTGTAATTGTTGTTGTAGCGGTGTTAAAGATGGTGAAGAGCACCGACTCTCATCAATGATTTGAGTTCAGGTGTCGGGGGAACTGTCAGCAAGTTGGCAGATGATATAAAGATGTGTGCGGGTGGACCTTAGATGAGAAAAACAGAATGCAGAGCGATCTAGATGTGACAGGGGAATGGGCCTGTATTTGACAGTTATCTTAATACAGATAAATGTAGCATAATGCACTTGGGGAGGGGATAATGCCAAACATATGTATATCATGCTTAGGGGAAGAACCTGTGTGTTATATACAAGTCTCTGAACTAACCAGTGCTGTGAGGCTATTGCAAAATCAGATAGAGTGTTAGGATGCATTACCAGGACAATTAAACAAAAAACAAGAAATATTATCTGTCCTTGTGCAAGGCCTTGGCCAGGTCACATTTAGAATACTATGTTCAGTTATGGTCTCCTCACATGGTGGGCAGTATAGAAGTCCTAGAAAAGTTTCAGTGGAGGACCACTGGATTGATAACCTAGTTTAAGGGCCATCAGTTACCATGATCTGCTTAAAGAACTGGAGCTTTAGACTCTAGAAAAGTGTAGACTTTGAGGAGATTTGATTGAGGTCTTTAAAATAATGTAAGGATTAGACTCGGTTCATATGGATGAGCCATTTGAGCTAGATAGGTTAGAGAGCCAGGGGACATAGTATGTTTCCTAAGCATAGAACTAGTTTACATGTTAGGAGGTACTTCTGTTTGCAGAGAGTTGTTGACCTCTGAAAGAAGCTGCCAACAAATGCAGTGAATACAGCTTTACTGCAAGCATTCAAAAGGGAGCTGAACGAGATGCTGAATGTGGCCATCATAACCTCATATAGAAGGTAGGTAGGTATTGGCTGGGGGGGGGGGGGGGGGAGATGTATTCCAGTCACTGTGGTCTCCTGGAATTGGCTTGATTACCTTCAGGGATCAGAAGGAATTTTCCATAATTTCTTTCCCCAAAATGAACTTGTGTTTTTTTCCTCTCCCAGAAGATTGCGTAGCTGGGTGGGTTGGGGGCCATGGTGTGCATAAATTGCACCATGACAGCTGGTATTTTCCTGTAGCATTATGTTTGTATGCTAACATACACATCAGAGGCAGTCACTCGAAGACATCACAGATCCTAGGCTCAGTGTGGTGAAACTTCCACATTACAAGGCAATGTGTACTTGTGTAAAAAGAGCGAAGCATTGGCAGAAAATGACCCAAACAACATCACGAGTATTGAACTTCAATTTGAAATGAAGTCACAGGAAGATGTCTTATATAAATTCTCTAGCTAAGTAATTTAGCCCTTTATTACATAAAATCTAAACACATTAGATTCCTAATCTGGGGAAACATGTTCATAATCTGGTGCTCAGAGAAGACAAATCTATTCTACTGGACATGCTATGCATGGAGTCATACCTGATTGGCTGGTTTGTTAACAAATGCTCCCACTTTCCTGGTAAAGGTGGTCTCCAGCACATCCTGTGGTGATCTGCTCTTCCCCTCACTGCTCTTTGATAACATTTCTGCTTCACCACTTTAAAAAACAAAAAGGGGGAAAACTGATCAGATGGACACGTCAAAGATGTTTGTAAATGGTTTAATTATTTTTTGTTGTGCTCATCTAGATGAGAAATTTCAGTCTGGGTGAATGAACTTCCTGCCCAAACCAAACCAGATGGATTTGGGTAAAACTCTTACTACTTTGACAAACAAGTGTCTTGTTCTAAATTAAGCATCAGCCTTCCACTGGTCTAACCAAGTCTGCCAATTTCTAATTTCTGGGTAGTTCTGCAGTGAAGACTTAAACTCAGAGTTAGATTGAGGCTGCAGGTGTTCATTTTCCTTAAAGCCCTTACCTTTGGCACAGAGGGAGAGGACAGACACTAGTTTCAGCCCCCATTTGGCCTGGATTCAAGAGCAGGTTACAGAGGTGAAAGGACAGTGCTATGACCCTCAATCAGATGTAACCATCTCAACAAAGAACCAAGAATTCAATGCAAGATGTCATCTAACAATTCAGA
Organism: Somniosus microcephalus; assembly: GCF_052327205.1. NCBI lineage: Eukaryota > Metazoa > Chordata > Chondrichthyes > Squaliformes > Somniosidae > Somniosus > Somniosus microcephalus. The sequence continues at coordinate 30,550,877 of NC_141001.1, read as the reverse complement.
GAAAACTATTTGTAAACACATTCCATGCACGTAACCTGAAAGGATAATCAGGAAACCTCGCTGCCTCTAAATCGGGCGCTAGGAGTTACGTTGAGAGAATGGACTTCTTCAATTTGTTGAAATAGTTAAACACTGAAGGCAGTTTTGCTGCTTTATGCTGTGACACCAAAACATTCCTTGTAAAATAATTTAGAATTATTTTCAGGGTAGACCATTTATAAATGAAAATATAAGATGTGGAATAAATCTGTTATGTCAGATCTGTAGGTTAAGTGCACAACTGTGGTAAGCAGTTATTCTGTTTCACATTGACTTGATACAAATTATCTTAAATTTTGTGCAAATGCAATTGATCTGGGGGTAGGCTTAGCTGAAGAGTCCTGTACGCGAACTGAAATGTCAGCTGTGGCTCAGTTGGTAGCACTCTCGCCTCAGAATCAGAAGATTGTGGGTTCAAGTCCCACTCCAGAGATGTGAGCACAAAAATCTAGGCTGACACTCTGGTACTGTGGGAGTGCTGCATTGTTGAAGGTGCCGTCTTTCAGATGAGACGCTAAACCGAGGCCCTGTCTGCTCTCTCAGGTGTATGTAAAAGATCCCATGGCACCAACGTTCCCTATAAGCTGTGCAGCTCTCTGCCGGTTCCGTGCAGCAGGGGAGTTAGCCCCGGGGTCCTGGCCAATATTTTTCCTTCAATCAACATCACTAAAACAGATTATCTGGTCATTATCACATTGCTGTTTGTGGGAGCTTGCTTTGCACAAGTTGGCTGCCACGTTTCTTACATTACGACAGTGACTACAATTCAAAAGTACTTAATTGGCTGTAAAGTACTTTGGGAAGTCCTGAGGTTATGAAAGGTGTTATACAAAGGTAAGTCTTTTTTGCTTTTTGAAATCGAGAGGCAGCCTGATTAAAATGAAATTGCCCTGGTTTAGTACTCAGTGTACTTTACACCTTTCCAGGCCAGAGGATTTGGCTGCCCAGTTTCAGTCAGGTTTTCATATCTTTACAAATTTGATTTCAGTTATGCAGAATTCTGCAAGCCCCTCCTTGATCAATCTTACTGTTAATTCTAACTGTACCTGCTAGAAGGAGTTGCTGCCACGTGTTGATTTATGTCTGCCGGATTAAAGGTAGGCATCCTGTCACTGTCAGCCTGGGTACCATGGGCAGGATTTAGAGGCAGAACCGGTATACCTCCTTCTTTGCCAGGAATTACCACCTAGGATAAGAACAGTAGGAATAGGAAAGATTTAAAAACAAATAAATAACTATGGGAGCTTTAACTAAATTGTTAAGATCTGATTCCAGTTGCAGGTGATTGATACATTGTTTAAGCATTAGAGTGGAGCACAATACTACTGGGGTAATATAGAAATACAGATTATGCATTATTAAAATATTTAGTTGTAGCTTTGCTTCATTCTGCCAAGTTTGAATTCTTGTCCTGAATACTATATTCCGGTAACAACATGATGCAGGATGGTCATAGTGTGTTGGTGCACCATGGATTTAGGTTCACACCCAGGATCTCCAACTTGCCTGCACAATTTGGGGAAGCAATGGGCAGGTGTTGGGCACTTGAGCGCAGGAAGGGAGGAAGCGCAGAAACACTGCACTCTTCAATTAATGGGCAATTAACACGGAATCCCAGATGATTCAGGGATCCCTCATTTTCTCACCTCAGCAAGAGCACAAAGAGATGTAAAGAGGAAAAAAAATAACATTCATGGGGTGGGGGGCTGGTTGTAAATGTATACCCTTGATATTAAACCCCAATGACGGGCGGGAGAGGGTGGGGGTTAAACTGTGAAATGTGCACAACACGACCTCATCATTGTTACGGTGACTGATACTGGCACGTCCAAGTGTCCTGCTGTGGAGAGGCGAGATGCTTATTAACATATTTAAATCAGGCTCCTACAGTGCAATCGACAGCCTGATTTGAAATCTGGGTATTGTGAAACTCAGCAGTGAAACGGAGGCGGGAACTGCTGACTCCCAAAGGTATGTGGCCTTGTGAGCCAGGAGCACTCCCTCCAGGCCCCTCAAGAAAAAGCCTTTGGCCTCCTCCAACCCCGATCTCCAGCCACTCCTCCCGATCGCCGACTGAAGCTTCCTCCTCACCCCCTTGCGATTGCCAAAATTCCCCCAATCCAACCTCCCCGATCGACAATCACCACCACCCCTCCGATCGCCAAGGACCTAGCTGAGGCTTCCTACTGCTAGTGTTACTTCCCACCGGCCAGACAGGCTGTTCATTTGGCTGGCTGCTGGTGGGAGGAGGAGCTACAAGATGTAAATGAGGTCCTGCCATTAAGAATAGAATTGAGGGAAGACGACAACAAATGGGGTGAAATGACAAGATGGGTCACTGGGGTGCTTTAATCCCTGGTTCCAAGCTGAATACTTTTGTTTATGGAATCTGAGATCTAGGGTGTGCCACAAAATATTTGAAAAATGTTGGTGTGCAGCTGAATTTGAGGTTGTGCCATGTAAGAAGTATTCATACATCAAGACTGCTTGCTGCCTTTGGTCTGATGTCCATGTTCAGTTCCACCAAAGGTCAGAGGAGGAGTGAAAAAGAAAATAAGAGGGGCAAAGAGAGGGTATGAGAATAGAATGGCAGTCAACATAAAAGGTAATCCAAAAGTCTTCTATAGGCATATAAATAGTAAAAGGGTAGTAAGTGGAGGGGTGGGGCCGATTAGGGACCAAAAAGCAGACCTGTGCATGGAGGCAGAGAGTATGGCTAAGGTACTAAACGAGTACTTTGCATCTGTCTTCACCAAGGAAGAGGATGCTGCCTTATACATAGTGAAGGAGGTGGTAGTGGAGACACTTGATAGGATAAAAATTGATGGAGGTATTAGAAAGGCTGGCTGTACTTAAAGTAGATAAATCACCAGGAGCGAATGGGATGCATCCTAGGATGCTGAGGGAATTGAGGGTGGAAATACTGGCCATAATATTCCAATCCTCCATAGATATGGGGGTGGAGCCAGAGGACTGGAGAATTGCAAATGTTACACCATTGTTCAAAAAAGGGTGTAAAGATAAACCCAGTAACTACAGGCCAGTCAGTTTAACCTCGGTAGTGAGGAAGCTTTTAGAAACAGTAATCAGGGACAAAATGAAGAGTCACTTGGATAGGTGTGGATTAATTAAGGAAAGCCAGCACAGATTTGTTAAAGGCAAATCATGCTTAACCAACTTGATCGAGTTTTTTGATGAGGTAACAGGGAGGGTGGATGGGGGTAATGTGGTTGACGTAGTGTACATGGATTTCCAAAAAGGCGTTCGACAAAGTGCCACATAATAGGCTTGCCAGCAAAGTTGAAGCCCATGGAATAAAAGGGACAGCGGCAGCATGGATATAAAATTGGCTAAGTGACAGGAAACAGAGAGTAGTGGTGAACAGTTGTTTTTCAGACTGGAGGAAGGTATACAGTGGTGTTCCCCAGGGGTCAGGTTCTAGGACCACTGCTTTTCTTGATACATATTAATGACTTGGACGTGGGTGTACAGGGCACAATTTCAAAATTTGCAGATGACGCAAAACTTGGAAATATAGTGAACAGTGAGAAGGAGAGTGATAGACTTCAGGAAGACAGACAGGCTGGTGAAATGGGCAGACACGTGGCAGATGAAATTTAACACAGAAAAGTGTGAAGTGATACATTTTGGTAGAAAGAATGGGGAGAGGACATATAAACTAAATGGTACAATCCTAAAGGGGGTGCAAAAACAGAGAGACCCAGGGGTATGTGTGCACAAATCGTTGAAAGTGGCAGGGCAAGTTGAGAAAGCAGTTAAAAGGGCTTACGGGATCCTGGGCTTCATAAATAGAGGTATAGAGTACAAAAATGTGAAAATTATGAACCACCTGTATTAAACACTGGTTCGGCCCCAACTGGAGTACTGTGTCCAATTCTGGGCACCACACTTTAAGAAGGATGTGAAGGCCTCAGAGAGGGTGCAGAAAAGATTTACGAGAATAATTCCAGGAGAAGCTGGGGTTGTTCTCCTTGGAACACAGAAGATTGAGAGGAGATTTGACAGAGATGTTCAAAATCATGAGGTGTCTGGACAGAGTAGATAGAGAGAAACTGATCCCATTGGCAGAAGGGTCAAGAACCAGAGGACACAGATTTAAGGTGACTCGCAAAAGAATCAAAGGTGATGCAAGAAAAAACTTTTTTACTCGGCGAGTGGTTAAGATCAGGAATGCACTTCCTGAAAGGGTGGTGGAGGCAGACTCCATCTTATTTTTCAAAAGGGAGTTGGATAAGTATCAGAAGGAAAAAAATTTGCAGGGCTACGGGGAAAGGGCGGGTGAGTGGGACTAGCTGAAGTGTTCTTCCAGAGAGCCGGCACGGGCTCGACGGGCTGAATGGCCTCCTTCCGTGCTGTAACCATTCTATGATTCTACCTACACTTGTGAATCTATTTTTTATTTTCTAACCTTCACATGTGAAAGTACAGATCTGTTCTGACATGCACATTTCTGTGTTGTCATGTTCATGCACTGAGTAGAAATGAGATTTAAAAAAAGTGAGTGACAAAGCACATCAAAAGCCACATTGAACTGTGTGTCTGACTACGTTATGTGTTTGTTGTAGCTACAGTGAGGATAATACAAAGCATGATGGTATTACTTGGTACTGTTTCATTGTTTTAGAAATTGTTGAATTATTTTTCTCATTTTTAATTACTAAGGAAATTGCAATTTTTTAAACAAAACCATTAAAAATGACTGGAATTTTGTTCACAATGCCGCTGACAAAAAAAAGTGTCATAGGTTACATTCCTTTCCTCGCTAACCTACTTTTCTCTTTCAGATCTGACACGTGCTGTGCATTTCCACCATCATCTGTATTTAAGATTCCTAGAATGAGAGCTTTTCATTATCACAAACTATGGATTCTATCCCTCCTGACTCATTACCACTGATTAGGGATAGATGCTACTAACCGAGGAGTCTTCATCATCCCCAATAAACTGACTCTTCATTCCAAGTACCCCATTTATTACCAAATGAAGAATTCAAACTGAGTAACTAATAGAGGAACCAGAGGAAATACTCTGCATTTGGGAAGATAAATACTTGGACATGGGATTAATTTATTTGCACCACTAACATGGTGGAAGCTCATAACATTCACACCTACCAGAGCCTTTAAAAGCAGAATGAAAATAAAAGAGGTAAATGAGTGTGCAGTATCAATGGTACTTAATAGTTGAATGAAATCAAGAGCTACAACTTCAATGATTAGGTACAAGATAAAGAGTCCAAATGCATTTGTCCACAGGATCAGAGAGATTCAATTTGTTTTAAAAAAAATTAGAAATTAGAAATTTAAAGACAGGCACATTTCTGGTTTAGGGCTTCCTGCACCCCCAAAGCATACCACTTATCCATTCTTTGTGCCATTCAAGGATAAACAGTTAACAAATCATATTTTATACTCTGAAAGCAACAGCACCTGAAAGGAGACAACAAGGCAGTGGGCATGAGAACATGAAGCATGACATGTAAATATAGTCCAAGTGTCAAATAATTGCATAGAAGGACTGAACACTGCACACAATCATCCCAATATACAGATCAATCACAATCTACGGCAGTTAATGGGTGCTATGACAATCAGCAATGATCAAAGTCTGAACTAAACTTTATTATTCCAATGTGCTGTGCTCAATATTTTGAAAGAACTATGTAGGTGCAGTGGAAGGGAGTCATGAGTGTAAATCGGTGAACTTTTATTGCCTGTTGTTACTGGTACTATATTTGCAAAATGTTACGCCACTCATTAAACCAGTATATTATAGGTAATTATACTTTACTTAAAAGGGAAAGAAAAGTTTAAAGACAGCACCATTTCACTTAAAGTATTTCTGCACAGTATGTTGAACATATATTTGGTTATAAAAAGAATCAAATTCCTTATCCTTACAGAAACTCTTCAATTCATGTCTAATTTCCAGGGCATTTGTGATATTGTTGACAGGGAACCATACTGGAGAAACCCTATGGAAATCAATGGGGCTGTGACTTTGAACTGGTCCAAGAGCCAATCTGGAGCAAGCATGTTACCAGTTGGGTACTCGGCATACTGTGGTTTGAACTGGTCAGGATTTCTTTTTGGGTTAGTGTGAAGTCACAACCTCATTGATTTCAATTTAGCTATTCTGCGAAGCAGAGGCGGAGGAGCAAGGATATCCAACATGGTGGGTTTCCATGAGGGCAAGGCATTTTACATTTACGCAAAAAGTCGCTCAATTGTGCCCTATATTTGCCTCTGTGTATTAATTTTAGTGATGCAGTAGGTGCGATTATAAAGTGATGTATCTAGTTTTATATTCCCATCTGCATTTTGCTAAAATTAAGAGGAAAAATAGTCCCTTTTTTTCCCCAATGTAAAATGGGGGAGTACTCAATAAAAAGTACTCCTCCCTTTGACATTCAGTCTCCTTTAATGAACCAGTGACTACACTGAACTTACTGCTTTATAAATTGTTTGTTGTTGTTGGTTGTACACTTTACCCTTTAAGACTTGTTCAAAATCACTCGCCATTGAAAGTTTTCCATCATATTTTAAATAACCTCTTCTCTCTAGAAAATGCTAACTTCTGTGTTTATTTGCATCTTTGCACTCTTACTTTGCATAAAGATATTAAACACAAAGGAATAACAATATAGTGCAGTACAGAACAAACCGTAAGGAAGTACCGTAATTTCACCAAAATAACCTTCAAGGGCATCACTGTATGTAAAAATAAAAAAGACGGATACATTGAGCTAGTATTCTGTTTTACTGAGGCCATGGCAAGTTTCAATTTCTCTATAGTCAATCAAGTAAGTTCATCGAATCATACAGCACAGGAGGCCGCCATTCGACCCATCGTGCCTGTGCTGGCTCTTTGAAAGAGCTACCCAATTAATTCCACTCCCCCGTTATTATATCCAATTCCCTTTTGAAAGTTACTACGGAATCGGCTTCCACCACCCTTTCAGGCAGTGCATTCCAGATCATCATAACTCTGCGTAATTTTCTTTCCCCCTGGTTCTTTTGCCAATTATCTTAAAAGTTCTTAAAAATAGAAAAGGGCGGAGGCCATGTTTCTGCATAAGCTTGAGTACATAGCGCTTATTGTAGAAAGTACCACCACTGCAGCAATTAGCAACACAAAGCCAACATATCAAGGTACAATCAGGAATAACAACAGAAATGCTGGAAAAACTCAGCAGGCCAGGCAACATCCATGGAGAGAAAATAGAGTCAACGTTTTGGGTCAAACCCTTTGTCAAGACTGAAGGCCAAGCTGGGAGAGAACAAAAGAGAAGTGAAGAAACATTAAGAGACTCCCACGCCTACCTGGACTACACTTCCTCCCACCCCGCCTCCTGTAAGGACTCTATTCCATTCTCCCAGTTTCTCTGTCTCCGCCGCATCTGCTCAGACGATGCCACCTTCCACACCAGTGCTTCCGACAGGTCTTCCTTTTTCCTCAATTGAGGATTCCCCTCTACCGTGGTTGACACGGCCCTTGACTGTGTCCGTTCCATCTCCCGCACTTCTGCCCTCACCCCTGCCCCTCCCGGAACCACGATAGGGTTCCCCTTGTCCTCAACTTTCACCCCATCAGCCTCCACATTCAACAGATCATCCTCCGCCATTTCCGCCACCTCCAATGTGATCCCACCACCAAACGCATCTTCCCCTCCTCTCCCCTTTCAGCATTCCGTAGGGACCGCTCCCTCCGAGACACCCTAGTCCACTCCTCTATCACCCCCAGCACCCCTTCCCCTTTGCCCGGCACCTTCCCGTGCAAGCGCAGGAGATGCAACACCTGCCCTTATACCTCCCCCTTCCCACTGTCCAGGGCCCCAAACACCCCTTCCAGGTGAAACAGCGATTTACTTGTACTTCTTGCAATCTAGTATACTGTATTCACTGCTCACGATGTGGTCTCCTCTACATTGGGGAGACCAAACGCAGATTGGGTGACCACTTTGCGGAACACCTCCATTCAGTCCGTAAGGGTGACCCCGAGCTTCCGGTCGCCTGTCATTTTAATTCACCGCCCCATTCCCACTCAGACCTCACTGCACTCGGACTCTTGCATTGTTCCATGGAAGCTCAACGTAAGCTCGAGGAACAGCGCCTCATCTTCCGATTAGGCACTTTACAGCCTTCCGGGCTCCATATCGAGTTCAACAATTTCAGATCATAACCTCGGTCCCCATTACATTTTTACTTATTTTTTTATCCACGCCTTTGTTTTGGCCCTTTCCCCCCGCCCTTTTTTCCCCTCTCCCACATGGCAGCTGTCTCATTCTGCCAGCACATTTCACACCTAATCTAGAGCCGTCTTTTGTCTCCACTAGTCCTATCACCATCTCGTCTCGTTTTGAATACCTCAATGTTTCTTCACTTCTCTTTTGTTCTCTCCCAGCTTGGCCTTCAGTCTTGACAAAGGGTTTGACCCGAAACGTTGACTCTATTTTCTCTCCACGGATGCTGCCTGGCCTGCTGAGTTTTCCCAGCATTTTCTGTTGTTATTTTGGATTTCCAGCATCTGCAATATTTTGCTAAGGTACAATCAGGGTTTTATTTACTGCTTTCTAATTGACACACAAAAAAACCTGTTGGTCAGGGTTATATTCAGTAGTGTTTTTTTTTCTGCCATTGAAATTACAGTACCTTTTAAAAAATATAGTAAGCTGCATTGGTTACAAATGAGTCTCTGGATCAAGTAATGTTGAGTTTAACCAAGCATGAATCTTTGATTTACCTGATGAGGACGAGCAGTATTTACACCAGCAGTTAAGGCTGCTGGGCAACAGACTAGGTCAGCTGAACCACCACCGAGAGTAGCAAAGGGCTGATAGGAAAGACGTGAGCTGTAGAGCTGGGAGAAGGAAGAAGGGCACAGAAAATAGATACAGATACTAAATAGTAATCAGATTGATGCACATATCTGGAACAAGAGGGAAACAAAGGAATAGCATCATCAGAAAAATCACACGTATAGCAAAAGTCACAACACTTATGAAATTTGAGAGTTTGAATTTTGATATTTTAGTTTAGCTACTATTCCAAAACTATGGAATATTTATCATGTTTCTCCATGGATTTTTACCAAAACCTAGTGTCGCCCATGGAGGGAGGGGGGTTTCTCATGCACATGGTGTCATTCCACCATGTTAATTCCCCCTGCTTTACAATTGCATTTCTTTCTTCCCTGCCACTCTCCCACCCCTGTACTAAAGCCGTGGCTTCATCTCTCTTCAGTTGGTAGAGGCTAACTTTATGAACAAAATAACTCATCACAACAGACTGAGGCGCCAGGAGGCTTGCAAACTCCTGACGAAAAGCTGCCGAGATGCAATTTTCTCTTCCTTCCAGGAAACGATGTGACATATGCCCACCTGGCACCTAAATCCATTCCCCAACCAAAGAGAAATTTTGCCAGAACCCTGGCCTCATTTCATTTCCATGAAAAAGTTTCTACAATGCAGAGATGAGATGTAGAACATTTGAGTGACTATTGTGCCAAGAGGTTGCACTGCTGACTCTGACATCTGGTGCACCAAAATGACTTCTGGATAGAGACTGTTGTCTGTTAGTTGGCTTCTTGATGATGCATCTGTATTTCTAGCAAACTTTCCTCCACCAAAAAAGGAAAGTCCTGGTGTAGTCTTTGCTCCAATGAAAGGATCTGGGACTTTTGATGGTTGACCGAGAGGCTCAACTCTGCTCCAGATCATATGTTCGACTGTTCTCCAGGCTTCTTCCTCCCCAGTGAGTTCTCTCGATTACAGACATATGTGCAAATAAGTAGATTTTTCCCCCAAAAAAGACTGCAGTTAATTAACTGGTAATGATGAAGCATAATACCATCATTACCTAAAACCAGAGACTTTTCTTTGATTGCTATGCAAAAAATCTTTAAAGGACTTAGCTAGTGAATGTTGACAGTATTTAGTATCCTGAAATTCAGAGTAAGCCAGAATGCCCCTCCGATATGTTTATCTATTGTCGCCTTTAAAGCAGAAGGAAACATCAATGCCAAGGAAGTGGTTTTTGCTGAAACATCAAATCATAATAATCTTTCTGATGCTACTTCAATGGGGAAGTGGTTGTGGAAGACAATGACTTGTGGGCAGGAGGCTCATTCAACGACTTGCACACCACTTCCCAGAGCTGTTTGAGTAGATGGACCACAGTGAGCTGCTTGCTTGTTCTCTTCAGTCAGAAAATGGTACCTGGGCAAAGGACACCTCGGGGACCATCCCCTCCACCTCCCCCAACCACCACCCACACCGTGCCAAAATAATAGAATAAAGCTCGACAGGAAACAGTTAGAGTCAACAGGAGCAGCCAGGTGCTTTGATGCAGCCAAAATGGCACATACATGTGGTAGCTTCAATAATGTGGATGGAACAAAAATCAAACCTGATTTTATGAGGGTTAGAGAACAATGTCAATTCAAAAAACCTAAGATGCAATTTTATCAAAATACTTTTCTTCCACACTGAATCAATAATAGTCTATTGCTCCACAGCACCTGATAAAAGCAGACAGTACCTCATGCAAAATCTTCTGGTATGAGTCTGCCAAATCCACAACCACGTCTCATCGATTGGAGAGCGGTCAATCATTTCAAGTTCCAATCAAACCCAACAAGGAAGGAATTTGTTTTTACTTTTACACTGTTACTTTACACTGTTGATATTTTCTTTTCGCTTGCTTTACTTATCACAAGGGACAGCAGGGGCAACCAGAGGAGGGAAGGTACCCTTTAGAGATTAGTTTACCACCATTGTTAACTTTTGTTGAATATTTAGAACACTTTCTGCTGTCAGTCTTGGCTCAATGGTAGCACTCTTGCCTCTGAGACAGAGATTTGAGCACATAATCTAGGCTGTCACTTCCATGTAGTACTGAGGAAATGCTGCAATGTCAGGGATGTGATGTAAAACCCTTTCAGGTGGACCATAAAAGATCCCATGAAACTATCGGAAGAGAAGCAGAGGAGTTCACCCGGTGTCCTGACCAACATTTATCCCTCCACCAACATCACGAAAAACAGATTATCTGGTCATTTAACCTATTGCTGTTTGTGGGACCTTTCTGTGCACAAATTGGCTGCTGAGTTCCCCTACATAAGTGACTGCACTTCAAAAGTACTTCATTGGCTGTAAAGCGCTTTTGGATGGCCCAAGGTCGTGAAAGACGCTATATAAATGCAAGTTCTTTCTTTCAAACATACAGCCAAAGGTCAACAATTCTACTGTAGAATACATCGTCTCCTGTGTACCAACAGTTGCTCCATGCTTTATATATGCCACCGTGGCAGTTTTTTGATATAATGGGCAAGGGAAAATGAAGAATAGGTTGATACTTAATCTAGAATCTATGGGGGAAGAAATTCAGTATCGCCCCATTTGGGGCGCGATTATCGACCGGAGCGTAAAGTTTAGCGCCTGGCGCTAATTATCGCCTCCAACTGCAAACTTGGCTTTTATCGCCCCTGGAGGTGCTTGGAGCGCTAAATCAGGCGCTACACACCTGTCTTAAGGCGCAAAGGCCGAGGAGCGAGGTGCTAACTCAGAGCGCTGGCGAAGCTCATGTGATGTCAGTCAGCAATGGAACAGACACACTGGCGCCGGCCAGTTCTTAAAGGGGAGGGTCGATCTTGCTCTCCATCCACAGCCTTAAATCTAGGCCTGGAGAGACCTGTGCATCAAATCTGTTGGAAAGAACAACGGAGAGGCCCAGGGAAAGAACGGACAGTGCAGCCCCTAGTCTCTTCTAAAATCGATGCAAGGAAGATCAAATAAAAAAGAACCTGCAAAGTGCTGCTCAGTACCAAAAACTCCTCAACACAGCTTTGAATATCTCCTGCAGTCTCTCTCTCTCTCACTCAGAATGCGTGGTGAAAACATTTCACTGACAAAAAAAGGCAGGAAGCGGTCGTCTTTAAATAGCGCTCCCCCAATCACTTCCCAACTGCAAAACGCTCCCCTCAACCTGTCGTTACTAGCGGCAGGCGGTAAGACAGGGGGCACCACTCAATATCCGGTCCGGGGCGCTACACGCTTGACTGACGTCACGATCTGCGGGCGCAGGAGATTGTGGCAATAGTGTTTAACGCCACCGCAAAATGTTTAGTCAATTTTGTGAGCAGCGCAAACATCGGCGCTCCCGGGCGCTAGTTGCTTTGCGCCCCATTAGCGCCTTCTTAAGGCGCTAATGGGAGGCGCAAACCAACCGAATTTTCCCCCTATGTACCCAGGAGTATATTCCTTCTTCTAATATTGAAGTTGGCCAGATGAAGTATTGACATGACACCACACTTGCTCACTGTTGCCATCTCATCGGACACATCTGCAGACCTTGATCTGCACTGAGAATGTAAACAACATGATCGTGTCTTCTTAAAGTCATCTCTTTTGAATTACTAGTCCAGTAACATAACCACTATACTATCGAACTCGGTAATCGGAAACCCGGTTCGATAATTAAAAAATAGGAATAACATGGGAAGATGTAACCGAGTTTCAGATAGGTGAAAAACGTTTATGCTTTATGTTTTTAGCACAGGGAGACTATGGTATCCATTAAAAAAAAAATTAAGATAGGTGAAGAGTAAAAGTCACGAATGCAGGCTTGAAACGAGAAAATTGAAAATGTGATACATCAGGAAGTAGCGACAGGTAACACCAAGCATGCGTTTTAAAAATCTGCGGACTGCAGGAAGAACAATAGACTGAGAGCAGTAAAGAATTCCACATATAGGAGTTTAGGAAAGAATGAGTTTTGAGTGGTTTTGATTTCAATATGATTAAGAGAAAGCACACAAGATGGCATTTTTGTAGCTTAGCAGTAACGAGAGGAAAGCACAGAAGTGCACCGACTACAGTGGTGTGGATAAGACAGAGAAAGACAAAAAAATTGCAACAGAGAGACTGAAGAGAAAGCGCTTATCAGACGCTAAGCTAAGCTTTTTCTTATATTTCATTTATACTCCTGGACAGAATACAAGAGAAGTGGTGATAGCGCCTGCTCAGAGATGGGAGCAATAATCAAGTTTTGGACAGCCTCCACCTGGCTTTATAAAGAGTTAGGAGTTACTGTTTGGATAAAAAGTGTTCGGTACAGAAGAGGAAATCAAGTTTCTTGGAAAAAAGCTATTGGGAGCAGCAGCGAGAACGGACCTCAACAGGCAACATCGAAAGTGACGTCAGAGATTAAAAGTGACGTCGGCACAAGGGAAGGAGCGGATTGGTAAGTAGGACCTAGTAAGTATTGCTACAGTCCAGTCGTTAAAGTAAAAGTAAGGTCTCTAGTTTAGAGTAAGTAGTGTTTAAAGTGAAGTAAGGTCCCTAGTGTATTTAATATTGTTTAATTTAAAGGAAGTAAAGGGAGTAAATTAAGGGTAGGGCATGGCAGGGCAGCTCGGCAGCTTGGAGTGCTCCTCCTGTGCTATGTCAGAAGTCAGGGACACTTTCAGTGTCCAGGGCGAACACGTGTGCAGGAAGTGTCTCCAACTGCAGCTACTCGAAATCCGCGTTTTGGAGCAGGAGCTGCGGCTGGAGTCACTGTGGAGCATCCGTGAGGCTGAGATCTTTGTGGATAGCACGTTTAACGAGGTGGTCACACCGCAGATAAAGAGTGCACAGGCAGACAGGGAATGGGTGACCGCCAGACAGAGTAAAAGAACTAGGAAGGTAGTGCAGGAGTCCACTGGATCCATCTCCCTCTCCAACAGATTTTCCGTTTTGGGTACTGCGGGGGGAGATAGTTTCTCAGGGGAATGCAGCAAGAGCCAAGTCCATGGCACCACGAGTGGCTCAGCTGCACAGGAGGGGAGGAAAAAGAGTGGGAGAGCAATAATGGTAGGGGATTCTATCGTAACGGGAACAGATAGACATTTCTGTGGCCACAGACGTGACTCCAGGATGGTATGTTGCCTCCCTGGTGCCAGGGTCAAGGATGTCACTGAGCGGCTGCAGGACATTCTGAAGGGGGAGGGTGAACAGCCAGAGGTCGCGGTCCATATCGGTACCAATGACATCGGTAGAAAGAGGGACGAGGTCCTGCAAGCAGAATACAGGGAGCTAGGAAATAAATTAAAAAGCAGGACCTCAAAAAGGTAGTAATCTCAGGATTACTCCCAATGCCACGTGCTAGCGAGAGCAGAAATAGGAGAATAGACCAGATGAATGCGTGGCTGGAGAGATGGTGTAGGAGGGAGGGATTTAAATTCCTGAGGCATTGGGACCGATTCTGGGGAAGGTGGGACCTGTACAAGCTGGACAGGTTACACCTCAGCAGAAACGGGACCAACATCCTCGCAGGGGCGTTTGCTAGTGCTGTTGGGAAGGATTTAAACTAGTTTGTCAGGGGGCTGGGAACCTAAGTGTGGGCCCAGAACGGAGAGAAACAAAGCTGGAAGTGCAAGTTAGAAAAGTAGTCAGCAAAACTAGTAGGGAGCAGAAACAAAGGCCAACAGTAAAGAGGGTCAAAGTGCAGAAAAATATTAAACAGGCAAAGTTGAAGGCACTTCATCTAAATGCACATAGCATTTGCAACAAGGTGGATGAATTAATGGCACTAATAGAAGTAAATGGGTATGATGTAATTGCCATTACAGAGACATGGTTGCAGGGTAACCAAAGCTGGGAACTGAATGATCCAGGGTATTCAACATTTAGGAAGGACAGACAAAAAGGAAAAGGAGGTGGCGTAGCTCTGTTAATAAGGGATGAGATCGGTACGGTAGAGATAAAAGATCTTGGCTTGGCAGATCGTGATGTAGAACTGGAATCAGTTTGGGTGGAGCTAAGAAACAGCAAAGGGCGGAAAACATTGGTGGGAGTTGTGTATAGGCCACCAAACAATAATGGTAATGTAGGGCACAGTATCAATCAAGAGATTAAAAGTGCATGTGACAAGGGCAATATGGTAATCATGGGGACTTTAATCTACATATTGACTGGGCAAATCAAATTACCACTAATGGTGTGGAGGACAAATTCTTGGAATGCATGTGAGATGGTTTCCTGGATCAGTTTGTGGAGGAACCAACCAGGGAACAGACTATTCTGGATCTGGTACTGTGTAATGAGAAAGGGCTAATTAATAATCTTGTGGTAAAGGGGCCTTTAGGGACAAGTGACCATAATATGATGGAATTTTACCTTAAGTTTGAGAGTGATGTTGTCCAATCTGAAACTAAGGTCTTCAATCTAAACAGAGGAAACTACAAGGGTATGAGGGACAAGTTGGCCATGGTAGATTGGGAGACTACACTAAAAGGTGTGAAGGTGGACATACAATGGCTAACATTCAAGGAAATAATGCATAATTTGCAACAAACATATATTCCTCTAGGGCATAAAAACCCAAAAGGAAAAGTGATCCAACCACGGCTAACAAAAGAAATTAAAGCTAGTATTAAGTCAAAAGGAGGAAGCTTATAAAGTTGCCAGAAAAAGCGATCAGCCTGAGGATTGGGATCTTTTTAGAAATTAGCAAAGGGGGACCAAGAAATTGATAAAGAAAGGGAAAATGGAATATGAGCACAAACTAGCGAAAAATATAAAAACGGATTGTAAAAGCTTCTATAGGTATGTGAAAAGGAAAAGACCGGTGAAGGTAAATGTAGGTCCTTTACAGTCAGAGACAGGAGAATTTATAATGGGGAATGAGGAAATGGCAGAGAAATTAAATAAATACTTTGTTTCTGTCTTCACGGAGGAAGACACAAAACTTCCCAGAAATACGAGAAAGCCAAAGGTGTGCCGAGAATGAGGAACTTAGAAATTATTAGTAAAAAAACAGTACTAGCAAAATTAATGGGACTAAAAGTCGATAAATCCCAAGGACTGGATGACCGACATCCTGGGGTTTTGAAAGAGGTGGCCATTGGGATAGTGGACGCATTGGTTGTCATCTTCCAAAATTCTATAGATTCTGGAACAGTTCCTGCAGATTGGAGGACAGCAAATGTAACCCCGCTATTTAAGAAAGGGGGCGGGGGGGGAAAAGAGAGAAAACGGGGAACTACAGACCTGTTAGCCTCACATCAGTAGTTGGGAAAATGCAGGAATCTATTATAAAGAATGCAATAACTGGGCACTTAGAAACTAATAGTAAGATTGGGCAGAGTCAACATGGATTTATGAAAGGGAAATCCTGTTTGACAAACCTATAGGCGTTCTTTGAGGATGTAACTAGTGGAGTAGACAAAGGGGAACCGGTAGATGTGGTATATCTGGATTTTCAGAAGACCTTCAATAAGGTCTCACACGAGGTTGGTGAACAAAATTAGGGCACATGGAATTGGGGTAATATACTAGCATGGATTAAGAACTGGTTAACAGACAGAAAACAAAGAGTAGGGATAAACAGGTCTTTTTCAGGATGGCAGACTGTGACTAGTGGGGTATCGCAAGTATCGGTGCTTGGGCCCCAGCTATTCACAATCTATATCAATGATTTGGATGAGGGAACTAAATATAACATTTCCAAATTTGCTGATGATACAAAGCTAGGTGGCAGTGTCAGTTGCGAAGAGGATGTGAAGAGGCTTCAAGGGGATCTCAACAGGCTCAGTGAGTGGGCGAGAACATGGCAGATGGAATATAATGTGGATAAATGTGAAGTTATCCATTTTGGTAGAAAAAAACAGAAAGGCAGAGTATTTCCTCAATGGTGAAAGATTGGGGAATGCAGATGCTCAAAGGTGTCCTTGTACATGAATCACTGGAAGTGAATGTGCAGCAAGCCATTAGGAAGGCAAATGGTATGCTGGCCTTCATTAAAAGAGGATTTGAGTACAGGAGTAAAGAAGTCTTACTCCAATTATAAAGGGCATTGGTGAGACCACACCCGGAGTACTGTATACAATTTTGGTCTCCTTACCTAAGGAAGGATATACTTGCCATACAGGGAGTGCAACGAAGGTCCACGAGATTGATTCCTGGGATGGCGGGACTGTCATATGAGAAGAAATGGAGTAAACTAGGCCTGTATTCTCTTGAATTCAGATGAATGAGAGGGGATCTCATTGAAGCATACAAAATTATTACAGGGCTTGATGGGATAGATGCTGGGAGAATGTTTCCCTTAGCTGGGGAGTCTAGAACCAGGGGCCACAGCCTCAGGATAAAGGGTAGGCCATTCAGGATTGAGATGAGAAGAAATTTCTTCACACAGAGGGTGGTGAATCTTTGGAATTCTCTACCCCAGAGGGCTGTGGAAGCTCAGTCATTGGGTATATTCAAAACAGAAGTCGATAGATTTCTGACTAGTAAGGGCATCAAGGGATATGGCAATAAGGCCGGTGAATGGAGTTGAGGCAGAAGATCAGCCATGATCTCACTGAATGGCGGAGCAGACTCGAAGGGCCAAATGGCCTACTCCTGCTCCTATTTCTTATGTAAAGAAAAGTATGAGAGAGCTCCATTTAAGGTCAGAAGATAGTGAGGCCAAGGTGAAGGGTGAAGAGTGGAACCAGAAGTAAGAATGATAGTGTATAACAAGATTGCCATAGTGAAAAACATGGCGATCATTAAGATGTAGTGAATAAGTCATGGCACTGTGGCAAGACTGGAAGATCGTACAATCTAAAGAAATTTGATGAATGTGGAAAGGAGTGCATCAAGTCAGATGATGACAAGAAGTAGTCACTGATATGAAGAAGCAACAGAGTGAGAGAGAGGACAAAGCCCTGGAGAACCAATGAGTCAACTACAGCACAAAGTGTGATTCAACACTGTTCTGAACTGGCTGCTGAAAATTATGTAACAGCAGTCTAGAGATGGTTCGGATGACTGTGGCATTGCTACTCGAGTTAAAGTATATTTTTCTGGACTGTTGTTGCACGATCCCTTGCAACTAGATTAGAACAGCATAACCATCTGTTGCTGAATGATAATTTGGGCATGATGTAGCTAGAGTAGAAATAAAAAGCAGCTGGTCCTGACATCAAATAAAAACAACAAATTTAAAAGTTACATCCTTCGTCAAGAGAACTGCACCTCCTCTGAGAAAATCGCTGCTAATCTATTTTGGGGGTGGGGGGACATGAAAGAAGAGGGGAAAAGCAAGAAAGAGTAGAACATGACGGATGAAAGCTCCGGAAATCTTCATTAAACAACTCCTAGGTCTTTGGAGTTCAAGCTTTGCAGTAGAGCTATTCCATACGGCAGCACATTCTGATGTTTATTTTACTTAAAAGATTAAATTGATTTGCATCTTTGAACTCATCAGCAGCATTTTTCCTTGGTTGTGAAACAGCTAGTTTGTTCTATTTTATAGATTTGCGAGTTTGATGCAGACATATCTCTAATTATTCAACATTGGATTTATAATATCTGCTCTCTATTGTTCAGTTTGCATATCTATGAAGTACTAAATATTCCTTTTCACACAAATATTGTCCAAGAATTTACCAAACCAATGGTTTAAACAGAGAAAAATTCTATTAAACGAACAAATGCTAAGGTATCACAGCCTGCGTGCACTTTTTTTAACCCCACATCTGGTCAGCTGCCAAGATTGCATTCTTCCACCTTCAGATCATTGCCCAAATGCACCCCTGCTGTACCCTCTCAAGTGCAGAAATCCTAAACTACACCTTAATCATCTCAAAAATTAATTTCCCTCCTCATTGGTGAAGGAGGTGAGGCCACACATAAACTAGTTGATCCAGAACTCTAAACTCAAATCCCGTCTCATAAACTCATCACTTTCGTCCCGAGCATATTCCACTATCTCCCTGCCCCAGCATTTCGATTTCCAAATTGTTCATTATTAAAACCCTCCACTGTCTAGTTCCACACTAACAGCACCATTAATGTTTAATGGCATTACCATCGCCGAATCTCACACCATCAACATCCTGCAGTCACCTTTCACCATAAACTCAACTGGACAGTCACATAAATGCTGTGGTTACTAGAGCAGGATAGAGGCTGAGTATTCTGCGACGACTGGCTCACATATTGACTCTCCCACCGCCTACAAGACGCAAATCAGGAGTGTGATGGAACACTCTCTATTTGCTTGGATGGTTGTAGCTGTAACAACAGTAAGAATAAAAATATATGTTTTGTATGTGTGATGGACTCGAGACTATTAATATATAAGATGTATGTAATAAAGATGAGTTTGATGTCTATGGATCTCTCTGCTCAAGGCAACGGCGCGAAACTTAAAGGAAACCTGCATAACAGGATAACCCCCACAGACACTCACCATCGAAACTCAGGGGCCACTAAAAGGATGGCACCAGCCACTGCAGACAGACACATGTTCAAAGGAAAGCCAATCAAGAACTGCCATAAAACTAAGACCCAATCCTGGGGTCTTAGCAATTTAGACTAGAGACAATGGGGGAAAAATTCAGTTGGTTGCGCCTCCCGTTCGCGCCTTAAGAGTGCGCGAACGGGACGCAAAGCAACTAGCGCCCGGGCGCGGCACTACCCACGCCTCCCGCAAAATTCAGCGGGAGGTTAGTGGTGGCGCTAACCGGTAGCGCCCTGCGGCGCTGAGCCACTAGCGATGACGTCATTGACGTGCGCAGCGCCCCACTCACGCCCCGGCCACGATTTCGGGAGCACCCGCTGACTTACCGCCGGACGCTATGTCCGACAGGGTCGGGGGGCGTACCTACGGCCGGGGAGGCGCAATTTAAAGTAGAGGTGCGGGGCGGCCATTTTTGTTGCTGGCCGCCTGCCAGCACCTGCCTGCGCTCCCGTCCCAGACCTCCTGCAACGCCCCCCCCCCGCACCCCTGCGGAGTGCTGGCTGCGCTCCAAGAGCCCGGCACTTCACTTGAGTGCCGGGCTCTTTTGCCTGCACTCCCGATCCCCGGAGGCCCAGCTGGGCCCCAGGCGGCGTAGCACAAGGCCCCTCCCCTTTAAGAAGGGGAGGAAGGCCTGCAATGCCGCGGCGCGACGTGCCGTGCCGCAGCGTGTGGCGCATAACGCCGCAATATTGACTCACAGCACCCCAAGAGGGATGCGCCCCGCTTCCCTCTTGGGGCACAACCACTCAATTTCCAGCGAGGGGACGCTAATTTTTCCGGGGCGCTACTCAATTTTTAGCCCAATGAACGTAAGAAATAGGAACAGGAATAGGCCACTTTGCCCCTTGAGCCTGCTCCGCCATTCAATAAGATCATGGCTGACCTTGGGCTCAAAGCCACTTCCCCGCCCGCTCCCCATAACCCTTCACTCCCTTATCATGCAAAAATCTGTCTATCTCCACCTTAAATGTATTTAATGACCCAGCCTCCACAGCTCTCTGGGGCAGAGAATTCCACAGATTTACGACCCTCAGAGAAGAAATTCTTCCTCATCTCAGTTCTAAAAGGGCGACCCTTTATTCTAAAACTGTGCCCCCGCGTTCTAGATTTCCCCACGAGGGGAACCATCCTCTCTGCATCTACCTTGCCATGCTCCCTCAGTATCTTATACGTTTCAATAAGATCACCTTTCATGCTTCTAAATTCCAATGAGTATAGGCCCAGCCTGCTCAACCTTTCCTCCCAAGTCAAACCCCTCATCTCTGGAATTAACCTAGTGAATCGTCTCTGAACTACCTCCAATGCAAGTATATCCTTCCTTAAATAAGGAGACCAAAACTGTACACAGTACTCAAGGTGTGGTCTCACCAATACCCTGTACAGTTGCAGCAGAACTTCCCTGCTTTTGTACTCCAGCCCCTTTGAAATAAAGACCAACATTCCATTTGCCTTTTTGATTACTTGCTGTACCTGCATGCTAACTTTTTGTGTTTCATGCACAAGGACCCCCAGGTCCCTCTGAACTGTAGCATTTTGTAATCTCTCTCCATTTAAATAATAGTTTGCTTTTTTATTTTTCCTGCCAAAGTGGATAACCTCGCACTTTCCCACATTATACTCCATCTGTCAAATGTTTGCCCACTCACTTAGCCTGTCTATATCCCTTTGCAGGTTCTTCGAGTCCTCTGCACAACTTGCTTTCCCACCCATCTTTGTATCATCCGCAAAATTGGCTACATTACATTCGGTCCCTTCATCTAAGTCATTAATGTAGATTGTAAATAGTTGAGGCCCCAGCACCGATCCCTGTGGCACCCCACTAGTTACCGTTTGCCAACCGGAAAATGACCCATTTATCCCGACTCTCTGCTTTCTGTTAGTTAGCCAATTCTCTATCCATGCTAATATATTACCCCCAACTCCGTGAGCTCTTATCTTATGCAGTAACCTTTTGTGGCACCTTATCAAATGCCTTCTGGAAATCTAAATACACCACATCCACTGGTTCACCTTTGTCCACCCTGCTCGTTACCTCCTCAAACAATTCCAGCAAGTTTGTTAAACATGATTTCCCTTTCATAAAACCATGCGGACTCTGCTTGACTGCATTATGATTTTCCAAATGCACTGCTACTGCTTCCTTTGACAGATGTTAGGCTAGCTGGTCTATAGTTTCCTGCTTTCGGTCTCCCTCCTTTCTTAAATAGTGGTGTTACATTTGCAGTTTTCCAATCCGCTGGGACCTCTCCAGAGTCCAGTGAATTTTGGTATATTGCAACCAACGCATCCACTATCTCTGCAGCCACTTCTTTTAAGACCCTGGGATGCAGGCCATCTGGTCCAGGGGACTTGTTAAAATAATGGGACGAAAAGACAACAAGTACTGTACTATTTCCTTCGTGATAGTGATTGTCTTTAGTTCCCCCCTCCTTGTGGCCCCATGATTATCCATTATTGGGATGTTGTTAGTGTCTTCTACCATGAAGAGAGATACAAAATATTTGTTCAGAGTCTCTGCCATTTCCCCGTTCCCCATTATTAATTCCCCAGTCTCATCCTCTAAGGGACCAACGTTTACTTTAGCTACCCTCTTCCTTTTTATATACCTGTAGAAGCTCTTACTATCTGTTTTACTGTTTCTTGCCAGTTTACTCTCAATTCATCTTCTCTCTATTATTTTTTTAGTCATCCTTTGCTGGTTTTTAAAAATTTCCCAATGCTCTGGTCTCCCACCAATCTTGGCAACATTGTATGCCTTCGTTTTCAATTTGATACCATCCTTTACTTCCTTAGTTAGCCACGGATGATGCTCCCTTCTCTTAAAATCTTTCTTTCTCACTGGAATATATTTTTGTTGAGAGTTATGAAATAGCTCCTTAAATGTCCGCCACTGCATTTCAACTGTCTTACCCTTTAATTTAGGTTTCCAGTCCACTTTAGCCAGTTCTGCCCTCATGCCACTGTAATTGCCTTTGTTTAAAATCCAACTTTCTCACCCTCCAACTGAATTTGAAATGCAACCATGCTATGATCACTTTTTCCTAGAGGATCCTTTACTATGAGATCATTTATTAATTCTGTCTCATTACATAGTACCAGATCCAAGATAGCCTGCTCCCTGGTCATTACATACTGTTCTAGGAAACCATCCCGGATGCACTCTATGAACTCCTCCTCAAGGCTACCATGGCCAATTTGATTTGTCCAATCAATATGGGGATTAAAACCACCCATGATTATTACTGTACCTTTTTTTACAGGCCTCCATTATTTGTTGATTTATACTCTGTCCAACAGTACTGCTACTGTTTGGGGGCCTGTAGACTACACCCACCAGAGACTTTTTCCCTTTATTATTTTTTATCTCCACCCAAACCGATTCTACATCTTGATCTTCTGAGCCAATATCACAATGGACTTAAAAAAAATATATAAATGCCACGAGCTCCCCAAAGGACGCATGTTGGCTCTCTCTCGCTCTCTGGATGACTACACAGAAAAACAAGAAGCCCTCCCTCTACAGACCAGAACAAGAAGCAAGGAAAAAGGCCGTGTGCATTGCTTGACTCATGGAAGTACAAGTCTGTGTAAATCTAACCCATTACCTTACGTGTTGTAATCGAGTAGAGTCCATAAATACCAGTAGGCTATTGTTTTGATGTTTATGAGTGCGTGTATTTAATAAACTTGCATGAGTGTGTGTGTTTAATAAACTTATTCCAAATTGTTTCAAAAGAATTGGTCTTGCTGTCAATTTAATGCCAGTCGAAATAAAAAGCATACAAAACTGGGGGCTCATCTGGGATCTGACAGAGACAGCTTTAGATCATTCGTTTAAACAATTGGAAATTTCGGGAGTTGCGATTCTAACCTGTGGTGCGAAGTTTTAAAGTAAATTCAAAAGACACAGGATGAAGGGATTGGGGGCATACAAAAAGCCAGCAAAAGACGTAGCTGTAGCCTACCATGAGAAAATATATGAAAAGGTGTCCATAAGGAACTTACAAGAGTTACAGGCACGATGCATCTGTAAGGGCCAACATGCGTCCTTTGGGGAGCTCATGGCATTTATCCAGGAGAGGGTAGACGAGGGAAAGCTAAGGCCCAAACAGGCAAACGGTCTCTTGGCATTCGGGGCACATTACTGTGCTCGGAGAGATGAGGAATTAATGAGGCAGGATGCAAAAGAGATTCGAGATTTAAAGGGAGAGATACAAGATTTAAAAGAGCTAAAAGTCAGAGAGATTCAATGAAAAGAAAAAAAGAGATTCAAAGTATGAAAGAACAGAAAGAAGAAGGCATCCAGCTTGTTAGGCAGTTAAAAGGAGGGAGAAATCCAGCATTTGAGAGAAGAAATCGATCGATTAAACCACAGTATCAGGCAACTAGAAAGAGGAGCCGAGCAGGCAGCTTAGTTGCTACAGCAACAAAGCCTCTCAAATTTAAATGCAGGACCAGCCGTCGCTGCTGCAAATGAAACGAGGTTAGAACTCAAGAAATATAAACTGGAAAACCTGGGGCTCCGGCAGGAAGTAGAAGACGTTAGGGGGGCATTAAGGGAAGCAATCAAGAAGCCACATAGGGAGGCAGACCACTCCCGGTGCCACCTAGAAATAGCACAGCTAAAGAGTAAATTAAGGCAGCAACAGGCTCTAGTATCCGCAGTAACACAGGGAGCCATGACAGAGACAACAGAAGGGGATGAGGGGGAGACAGATTGGGAAGAGGAAGGCAGTCAATATAATCACCAGGAGGGCGGTGAAGGATGGGATACTTTGGCAACACAAGGGCCAACCGTAGCAGTAGTGACCACCTCTTTACGGCGTAATGTGCATGGTCACATCACTAGTAACCATACCAACTCACGGCCCATATCTGGTGCTCACACCACGGCGTGTAGCCACGAGTTGGGGCCGACCCACTGGTACTTAATAGGAGGTGGGCAGATTTCAGGAGGGGTCACCCCGAGTTAGGAGAGAGAGACTTAACACGAGTCCTCCTCTTGGCCTGTTCCACTTCTTTAAAAAATAATCTGCCAGACGCGATCCTCCAGCGTGGCACAGCAACCGATGCAGTCGTGACTGAGATCCTAAACCATTTAGGGATCCAAAACTTAATTTAGTGGCAATGCTTAGTCAGACCAAACAGCACCCAGATGAGACCCCTAGAGCCTTCAGTAATCGCCTGTATGATATCTATGAATGTACCCAGAACCAGGCACCCGCAAATGCTGCAGCAGGAAAGAATCAGGAACAATTCAAAATGATGTTCCTGACCCAACTCCACTCTTTGGTTAAAACCACCCTGGGCATAGCCGTGAGGCCCACCGATCAGTGGACAGATATAGAGACTAACATTCAAAGAGCCTGGGAGATGGTAAAAGACCAGTTAAAGGTGAAGTCACCACCCACCGCAAAGAAACCAGTGTCAGCGGTGGAGGGATCTAGGTATAACCCCTTTAGGGGGGACAGTGCTTTAATTGCAAGACGGAAGGTCACCTAGCAAAACACTGCAGGAGACCCAGACAGGCACCGGACCACGATGCAATGCATAGATACCTCCCGAGGGACGAACCCAAACCCTCTGGGATGGAACAACAATTGCCTCAGTTAGTAACCCTTCTAAAAAAGGACGAATCCAAGTCCTCTGGGACGGATCAACGATTGGACCAGTTGATAACCCTCATGAAAGCCCAAATTGTCACGGGTGGTATGCAAAATCATTTACCGGTGCACGCAATCGCCAATGTACACCCATTGGGGATGCAAAATCCTATCGTCAATGCACACCCATTGGAGGGACTTCTCCAAAGATCCACCCTGTGATGGGGTTTGGCCCCCAAAGATTGGTCGGAAGTGGGGTTCCGACATGATGGTAGTGGGAGACCAGTAGTCCTTGTTGTCTTAAAAGGGGGCCGGCAGCAGATTATGCTTATAGACACTGGCTCAGCTGTTACCATCACCCACACCCCATACCCTGAACACCATGCAGCGGCTGGCAAAGGTTGTATGGCCCTTAAAGGGTTTAATGGTGATACAACCACCGCGTATACAGGGAAGGCCTCTGAACTACAGTTGGGAGGCTTCACCTGCAAGGTCCCAGCGCCGATGCTGATGACCACCCCCGACAGAAGGAGAATTTTAGGGACTGATGTGTTGGATCAGTATGGCGCGGTAATGGATTACAATCGGGACTGTGTTTGGATGGGTTTGAGAAATAATGCAAAAGTGATAGAAATTTCAGATGCTCACTCGGTTTTTGCTATTAAAAAGTTATCAGAGTATGACCCTCTGGGGAGCGAAAATGAAGCTGTGGCAAAACTAATTCAGGAACACCTAGCGGTGTTTGCCACGTGCAAGCACGATTGTGGCAAAATGGCAGGCGAAGAGTCTATTGAGGGACCCCCCCACTCATTCACTAAACAGTACCCCATCCCAAAGGAGAGTCACCCTTACATCCGAGACACCATAAAATCCACAGTCGAGCAGGGTGTTGTTAGGACAGGCACTTTCACAACCAATTCACCCACCTGGCCGGTTAAAAAGCCTGATAGCAGTTGGCGACTATTGATTACAGAAAGTTAAATTCTGCATCACCAGCCTGCTCACCGGTAGTAAGAGAAGCTCCAACCATATTATCTCAAATTCCTGCTGGTTCCAAATACTTCTCGACCCTCGACATCGCCAATGGATTCTGGAGTATCCCTGTTAAAAGGGAGGACCAGTACAAATTCGCGTTCACATTTGAGGACCAGAGCTACACCTGGACATGCCTGCCTCAGGGGTTCCACAATGCCCCTACGATCTTCCACAAAAGAATGGCTGCAGTTTTAAAAGACTTTTCCTGCCCTACCTGCTTGCTACAGTACGTAGACGATCTATTGCTGGCAACCGATAACATGGAGGAGCATCTGTCCCTTTTGCACGAACTGTTGACATTGTTGGCTCAGGCGGGACTAAAGGTAAATCCCCGTAAGGCTCAGTTGGTAAAAGAACGGGTCACCTTTCTGGGAGTGTCCATTTCTCCAGAGGGATTGTCCCCTGACTCCCACAAAGTGGAGATAATACAGCGACTACCATTACCCACTTCCAAAACAGCCCTACGATCATTCTTGGGTTTGTTGGGGTACCAAAGGAACTTTATCCCAGGCTTTGCAAAGTACGCAAAGCCCTTGTATGATTTGATAAAACTGCGGGGTGATGACCTACGCCCGGCATGGACTGATGCTCACACCCAGTCCGTGCCAAATTAAAAACTGCAGTGATACAGGCCGCATGTCCGATTCCTCCGGATCCCACGCAGCCATTCCATTTTGGATGTCAGGGCCACAGAACAAAGCCTCGCCACAATTCTATGCCAAACGCGAGCTAATCAACTGCAGCTCATTGCATATGCGTCTCGAATTCTGCAGAAAAGATGTATACTGCGTGAGCGCCACCTGCTGGCCGTCTTCTGGGCGGTACATCATTTTACCTTTATTTCTTCTCATGCCTCTGAAACTACTGATGAAACCTGGAGATTTGCTAGTTTCCTCGCAGCGCCTCAGCAAATGGACATTGGAATTTATGGAAAGACACATTGGTATCATTTCCAAACCCACCACATTGCTTCCACAATTTCTGGTTTATGAGGGGGAACCACATGAATGTCCGCTGCCCCTGATTAACTTTGAGACCCATCCTGTGCAGAAAGAGCCCATACAGGGAGCCCCAGATGTCTATGGGTCCTCATATCACATCGAGGGATCCCCCCACACCGGGAATGCTGTGGTATTGCCAGAGAGAACCATCCAGCGACGATGCAACTGACAGTCCTCACAATATGCAGAAATCGCCGCACTTCTAACCCCCGTGAAAGAAACCTCAGATAGACCCGTGACTAGTTAGTCTGATGGTGTTTATAGCATAGGCACTATGCTCTCCTTGCCCCTATACCACAAAAAAGACTACCGTACAATAGACGATAAGGCCCTGGTCACACCTGCTCTGGTCATACCTTAAACAGTGATCCCAGCCCTGCTTCATAGAAAAGGGGGTCCACATAATGAGGGATATTCCAGAGCAGACAAGGACGCTGCGATTGATAGGGAGACAGAGGATATAGTTGTTGAGCCCTGCAATGCTGTTAGCAAGGGCTCCCCAACAGATCACCTAGATTTAAAATCCCTGCAGCAGCAATGCTGACCATATGCCGTTGTAAGCGCCTGGCTCGAGGAAGGCAGACCCCTTCTTAAACCGACAGCCTGGGCCCCCAATACCACACTAGCCACTGCCCCCGACAGACCCCTTCCTCAACCGACAGCCTGGGCCCCCAATACCACACTAGCCACTGCCCCTGACTCAGGGGAGCAGGCGCTGATGTTCAAAAGAAAGCCATAGGCATGCCTGGTGGTGCGAGTTCCACCAGAGGTGGGTCAGGAACTGCTCTCCCTCTTTCACTCCCACCCCAGGGCAGGGCACTATTCGGCCCTGGTAACCTTCTATAAAGGTAGCATCCACAGCTTGGTGGCCTTCCATGAGCGAAACAATCAACCTATATGTGGCACAATGCCTACTGTGCCTGCAGCAATCCTTCCACGTGCACTAACCGAACCTTGCTTCAAAGCGCGCCCCCACCTCAAGGGTCATGGACTCACCTCCAGATAGACTTCACTGGGCCACTTCCACAGGCGCAAGGCAATTTTCAGCATGCCCTAGTGATGGTGGATCAATTCACTAAATGGATCGAAGCATTCCCCCGCCGCTCCAACACCGCAGTCACGGCAGCCAAAACACTATTAAATCATGTGTTTTGTAGGTGGGGAGTACCAGTACAAGTGGACAGTGATCAAGGTTCACACTTTACCGGTAAGATTTTTACCCACCTGCAGGAAACGTTGGGGCTAAAACACAAACTACATAGTGCTCACCACCCCCAGTCGTCCGGAGGGATCGAAAGGGGGAACAGGACCCTCAAGTTAATGTTAAAAAAATTGTGTGCGGACCACCTCACTCAATGGGCTAACATGCTGCCAATGTGCTTAATGGCAATGAGGTCCACACCTCATAAAACAATAGGAATCTCCCCATATCAGGCCATGATGGGGAGACTCACGAGAATGCCAGGCCAGCTAACACCAACGGCGATGAGCCCCTTGACAATGGAACCATGTAGTTCCAAGTGGTTGGAACAAGTGGCTGATCACACCGATCCGATGAATCGATTTGTGGCCATGAAATTGGGGAAGTCAAAAAGACAAATTAAAGGTACTTTGACAAGAAAGTACGCCCCTTTGAGTATCAGCTGGGGGACACTGTAATGATTCCAAATTATGGGAAAAAGAAGCATGCCTTCGAGCCCAGGTGGTGGAGACCGCATACGATTATAGACCAATTGAACCTCGCGGTTTATTGGATTCAGTTAGCGAGAAAAAAAGAGCGTTAAGTACAAGAAATGGTATCATGTTAACCAGTTAAAAACTGCCAAAGAGTAAATACTACACTGATCTTGTTTCCCACAGGACCATGATACGGATACAGATAACAGAACAATGCCATAAACAGCAGAGCTATACAAAAGCCAGGAGCCAGCCCATGGTGGGAAACAATGTATAATGTAGGACAACACCCCTGGCTCAGAACCCTCTCAATGCTTATGATACTGGCACAAGCCATAATTGTAATGACGGGGATCATCATGATCTGCTACCTGAGAAAACTCCTTAGGAAACTGAACCACCATATGCGAGCCCTGAGGAGATAAACTAAATGAGGGGTCAATAAGGATTTTCCCCCTCAAGGCAGGGAATCTGTAAGAATAAAAATATGTTTTGTATGTGTGATGGGCTCGAGACTATTATTAATATAAGATGTATGTAATAAAGATGAATTTGATGTCTATGGATCTCTCTGCTCAAGGCAACGGCGCGAAAATTAACAAAGGAAACCTGCATAACAGGATAACCCCTGACATAGACTCACCATCGAAACTCAAGAGCCACTAAAAGGGTGTTAACAAACAAGTAACTTAATCAAGAAATGGCACCAGCCACTGCAGACAGACACACGTTCAAAGGAAAGCCAATCAAGAGCTGCCATAAAACTAAGACCCAATCCTGGGGTCTTAGCAATTTAGACTAGAGACAATGGACTTAAAAAGATATAAAATAAGGAACCCAAAGGCTCTCGCTCTCTCTCTGGACGACCACGCGGAAAAACCTCTACAGACCAGACCAAGAAGCAAGGAAAAAGGCCGCGTACATTGCTTGACTCAAGGAAGTACAAGTCTGTGTAAATCTAACCCATTACCTTACGTGTTGTAATCGAGTCCATAAATACAAGTAGGCTATTGTTTTGATGTGCATGAGTGTGTGTATTTAATAAACTTGCATGCGTGTGTGTGTTTAATTAACTTATTCCAAATTGCTGTCAATTTAATGCCAGTCGAAATAAAAAGCTTACAACACTCAAGAAGCTTGACATAGTGCAGGACAAAGCAGTCCGCTTTATTAGGACCCCATCCACTGGCTTAAGCATCCACTCCTTGCACCACCGGAGTACTGTGCAGTGTGTACGAGTTACCGGATGCACTGCAGCAACTCGCCAAGATTTCTTTGGCAGCACCTCCCAAACCCACTACAGGTAGACTATCCTTTATCCGAAAACCTCGGGACCAGCCGTGTTTCGGTTTTCGGAGAATTTCGGATTTCGGAAGGTGGGTCGGCGGGGGGTCGGGGCCCGCGGACCCCCGCCGGCCCCGACCCCCCCGCCGCCGGCCCTGACCCCCGCCGACTTACGGTCAGGGTCGGCGGGGGGTCGTGCGCACGACTTACGCTGACGCTCAGCGTAAGTCGGCGGGGGTCGGGGTCGGGGCCGGCGGGGGGTCGTGCGCACAACTTACGCTGGACTTGCGCTGAACGAAAAAACCTTCGGTTTTTAGAGGGTTTCGGTTTTCGGAAGTTCGGATAAAGGGTCGTCTACCTGTACTGTACTTAGAAGGACAATGGTGGCAGGAGCACAAGAACAACAACTTGCATTTATATAGCACCTTTGACGTAGCAAACTGTCCCAAGGCACTGAATAAGAGCGCCATCAATAAAAACATTTTTTGACACCGAGCCACAGGAGATATCAGGACAGATGATCAAAAGCTTGGTTAAAGAGGTAGGTTTTAAGGAGTAGAGGAGGAGAGAGAAGTAGAGAGACGGAGATGTTTAGGAAGGGAATTCCAGAGTTTAGGGCCAAGGCAGCTGAAAGCACGGCCGCCAATGGTGGACTGATTAAAATCACCTCCAAGTTCCCCTCACCATTCTGACTTGAACATATATTGGGTGGGTCTTTTTACGCACGAGGCAAGCAGTGGTCACCCCAAACTCGAAGTTGCAACTAATAGTGCTTTTCTTGTGATACCATTGGCCTCAAGGATAATGGAAACACATTTAAACTGCTGATGAATCTCACCATACGTCCTATGTCTGGACACCTGTTTTGAAACATGCAGTCTTTTTCATCTTAGTTTCTCTATTTTCATTTGCTCTCATTCTTGACTGTCTTTACTAGGAAACAGAGGATTAAGAGACACTAGATTCTCAATTGGACTTGGCAGGAGATGGGCTTTTTCAAAGTCCTAATCGTCCCCATTCTACACCTTCAATTTGAGCCAGTGCTAGCATGTCTGAAGTTTTGCAAATAACCAAATATACCTCAAGTTCAAGTTGTCTGTATAACTGAAGGGTCGGTCATGTTTTTAAAAGGTACAGTTTACTTGGTAGTCTTGGTACTAAGACAATTATAAACTGCTAAGACACCACTACCACCACCATGCAATGCTGCCCCCAAGATGCACGGCCACACACCAATTGCGAGGTCCCACACAGGTCGCTCACCAGCTGCTGCCGCTGGAAAAGATACTGCGCATGCGCAGCCAGGCAACAAATTTAAAGAGACCAAAAAAAGAGGGAACATTGTCACCATGTACATTTGGCAGCCTGTAGGCAATAGCTTATCCATAGTGAAGCAGAAAGTACTAAGTTCTTATTCCTTAATATACCAACTAAATAAACTTTCTGGGTTGGTCCAAGTTATGCAAGTGGGTAAAAAAAAAACTTTAATTACTATTCACTTATTTATCATCAACCTGTCATTATTTCACAAAAATCTTACAAAAGTAATACATATTAACTCTCAAATTGTTCCTTTTGATAGCGTTTTTTTTTAATATAACATAAAAAAGACTGCCTACTTTCAATTCACAAAGTTAACATGTCAAAGTCTGAGAGGTGTGGCTAACTGTCAAGAATTAGTGATTAATCTGTCAATGCACAGTTAGTTAGGATAAATGACCCCGAGTATGTCTGCGTGTGGTGCAATCACACATCTACTCATATACACAAATAAAACAGCATTGAGCACTCTTTTTGCAAAATTATGGGACTAAAACTGGGGTTGGTTTCTGCATTGATATAGAAAGATTTTTTTAAAAGCAAATACAACCAGCAGCCAGCTATCACAATCCCCATTTCTTTTTCAGAAGACCTGTTCAAATACCAACTGGGAGGTACTGTAGTTTAGAAGATTCTTAGATAGTGATAAAATTGAATTGCTTGCCCTGGATACACACAGGGAAGTCTGCCTTTATGTCGAGGCCTGAATAAGGTTGAGAGCTTGTGTTGCAAGGCCTTTATTTATTTTTATTTTTTTAATTTCACTGATCTTTGTGGCCATGATGTACACACACATGCTGTTCATTATCTTAGGCCATAGGCAATCAGGAGAGATGAAAACAGGACAGGTGCACAGAAACAGGGAAACATAACTACAGAAAAGTGACTTTAAAAAATAGCAAAGTGCAAGACAACAGTTTTTATAATTATTTTTATGCCACCATTTCCCCCCCGCATCTGATATCTTCCCAATTCACTTTGCCCACCTAAGGGGATAGGCTGGAGACCTGCTCATGTGCTTCTGAAAATTTCTTCCTACAGCTAGAAGTTAAATGTTGCATGGTAAATGGCAGTAAAAGTCTCTGTTATTTTCCCTGCTTGCAAGTGGAGAAGTGCCTCACATTCTCACAATGGCATGACCGATGGCACTTTAATATTGCCTGGTTATTTCCCTCCATGTGTCCCTTTCCCCATTTTACTGGGCGTCAGTCATAACGACTCTGCTATCCAACATGGAGATCTAATCCCTGCACCAGTGTCATTTAAATACAGGTCATCACCTGGGATTTAGAATCCTTTTGGGCTGAAATAGGTATCAAAGTACCTCGAAAATGTAAACAACATCTTTTAAAAATATACCCCCGGTTTCATGCTATTTAAAATGAGTGTCTTATACATTAGGCACATCTTCCCCATCCAACACAACCGATACTGCAAAATTCTGAAGTTGTTGCACTGATGTTACTTCCTATATAAACAGAGAGCAAACAATATTTTTCTATAGGCCTTCCAAATCTTGCCTCAACTAATATCCACTAAAAAATATTGGCAACAGGACACTTAAACACTACATTTGAGATTTATCTGTCAGAGATGTAGCTCTGCAAGCCTGAATAGCAACCAGGTTGATGCTTTCCAGGGACACTCGCGTAATTTTTTTAAACTTCACTTTGATTACTTACAATTGCAAAGGGTTGGATTCCACAGATTGTGGTAACTCACATAATTTTGGTCATGTGGGCGTGGGAATTTATTCAACTGTTGGGGGTGGGGAAAGCAATGGATATGTCTCTTCTCCCTGCTTAACTTTCACATATACACTTCCTACTGGGGTTGTTAGATGGTAATCTGGAGCAGGAGCCTTGGCTGATTCATGCTTTCACTAGTCCCAAGACACTGGGACAATTGCAACCCTATACTGTTGCCCTGGCTGAGATTGGCTAACTTAGTTCAGGTCAAGGATGAAACTGGATCCACTTACACAGCACACAGACCATTTGACTAAAAAAAAGGCAAGTGGGCTGCAGTCTGCTCCTCTTAATTTAAAGATGGTTAATTCAAATTCTCGGATAATTCAAATTTTAGCATAAAATGCCCATTTTGCTGCGTTATTTACGTAGTTTAATTTAAATTATTGGGTAAATCAAATTTTTTACCGGAAAAAATGTCTTTGAATTATCAGGAATAGACCAGTTGCAAATTTTAGCTGTAAAATATGGCACGAGTCACACCATCAGATCAGTTTTTAAGACCCCTAATATAGGGGAGCTACATGGAATCGGTTTCTTCTTTCAACTAAACAACAATCAGAGACATATGAAGGGAGCCGGAAAGTCTAAGGAGCACTTTCTGTTCCAAGTACTGTATTTACCATTTTATAGTAAGTATCACAAAAATCTTTCACTTTTGTTTTTACAACATTTGAACGTTTTGGCCTCCATGAAGACCTGCCTGATCAGGTTTCCCTCTGATGTTTCCATCGTTGCTAGCTCACTTTGTGGCATCATATGATCGATCACCTTTATTTGGCTGGACTGCAAGGGTGCCCAGGCTTTGGCCCAGGGTGAAAGTCGATCTGGAGATGTCGGTAAATCAAGTTATCGGCTGACAGCATTGTTTTCTGCAGAAAGCTGGCTCCAGTTAGCTTTCAGGCAAGCTGAAAGTCATGGCCCTTGCTCATGTTAATTGAGACGCTTCAGGATACCTCCCAGTCAGTGATATCAAAGGCTACACAAGCACAAACCTGGTGGATCACCCTGCAGTTCAGAAAAGGTATTTTCACACCAAAAAATACTTTTGGAATAAAAAAACTCCACTGGTATTTCCTTCCCCTTTATGTCTGGAAAAAGGGCCAAGAAGTAATTTAAGATTTGCAGCCTGAACAATTTTTTGGCTTCAAACAAAATGTTGCCAAAAACTTGCAATTGTTTTCTGTTATAACTCACTTGATGCGTAAAGGCCAAACCTAGCAAGGGGACCTTCAGAGTGTCCATCACCACTGGCTTGGGAGTCTGAAAATGTGTCTTACTAACAGTAAACACACACTACACACAAACATACACATACACAAAAAAGAGAGAAAAAGAAGAAAAGGAAAACAGAACTTAGAGAGAGAAGAAAAATAAGAGTTTCTCATGCATCGACATCAACTGTGAAATGCAAGTTAACAATATTTGAAAAAAGACATTTCCAAAATATATTTATATTTATACAGGGACAGGGTACTGAATTTGGATGATCAGCCATGATCTCATTAAATGATGGAACAGACTCGAAGGGCCGAATGGCCTACTCCTGCTCCTATCTTCTATGTTTCTAGGTTATGAAAGCCATGCCATCACGGTGTACATTTAAATTGACAACTCGAGCAGCTTGCTGATAAAACAAAGAGCTACATTGAACATGGCTGCAATCTCATCCATTTACATCTATTGGTTGGTGGTCAATTCAACAACCTCCACCTAGTTGCTTGTGGGGTTGAGCTCCAAAGCCCCAAAGATACCCACACGGAGATCTCAGATTTTAAACTTCCAAATTTGGCTTCGCTCCTCCTCAATTTTCTCCTTGAGGTCTTGATGCTTTGCTGAACTATGATTCCACAAGCACCAAAGGGCCCATGTTTCATGTGTGTACCTAGACAGTGAGGTTTGACCAACTGTGGAGTCATCCATAGCCAAGCCCGATTCTGTCCACGCAGCTGGGGTCACTGGATAACGATCAGCAGAAGGAGCCCTGACCAGTTTTTTCCTCTTGCCCTGCGTACCGAGACTGATTGTTGCAGCCCCTTCAGCACCAAAGCTAAGATCAGCTTACTCAACAGAGACATGGGGAACTTCTGATCTGCATAGCTGAACTACATTGTCCTCGATTTTAACCCTCCCCCCTCAATGGGCAGGAAAGTGTCTAGGTGTGCACGGGTTTAAAATATCAGGATCGGGAAACCGGACCCCATTCCCACCCCGTTAAATTTTGAAGTGCAGGAATCAGGCCATGGACGAGGCTCCTGCCAAAGGCAGACTGGGCCTAATTACCATCCAAAGTCGCTGCCTGAAGACTAGGTGTTGTGACTTAAATTTAACAGAAAGCGAGGGAAGGGGGGCTCCCAAGCTGTGGGTTTTCCAGCAGCTGAACCGAGGCTGGAGAGTTAGTGGCTCTTTTTACACTCCTTGTTGGCCAAGAGGAGCTGGAGTGTTCCCGCCAGGCCCCTCACGGAAGCCTGCGGCCTCCCCCAGAGCTGATCGCCAGCCTCCCCGCTACCGCTCCCGATCTCCCTCCCCACTTCCCGATCGCCAACCTCCTTCCCCGCCTCCCGATTGCCGACCGAATGCTGGAGACCAAGGGTCCCTGGCTGCAGCCTCCTGCCCATTGGCCAGACTGTCCACCTCCACGTCCCCGGCTTTGCCAGGTTCTTCAGCCGTTTTCGGCCTCCACCACACCCTCCCACCCCTTCCTCATTAATAGCGGGAACATTGACTTTATCAACGTGACCTACCAAATTCCAGTTTTAACTAAGGTCAGCTGGATCTTTTAGTGGTGATAAATGCAGATTCTGTTTGGAGTTTTAGTTAATGCCCTGTTTATATTACAAATTATATTGCCAAATATCCCCAATACATGGTGCCAGATCTATCAAGTTTAAACGGCAGGGTGGACTTGGCAAAAGTGGAACAACTGTGCAAATGCAGTTGCTCAAAAGCCACATCCACAATTTTCTCATTTGATTAGAAATTTCCCCCAGTGTCGGGCAGAATTTGTACATACCAGTAGTGCCAATAGTGCATGGCTGGCTCCTACAGGCAGGATGACAGTGCAGTCTGCCAGCAGCCAGAAACAAAATGTACTGGAGGCAGCCATTTACCTTTCCTGTCTAGGGTCACCAGAGGTAACAAGTGAAACTATCTCCGAGGGAAGGGTTTCAATGCCTCCAACAGCACTGGTAAAATAAACATAGGATTGCACTAAAAGATCACTCAAATCTTTGAAGACTCTGAATGTAGAATAATCAAAGTTAAAAAAGACTTTGCTCTATATAATACATGTGGATGCACACAATGGCTTTTATTAAACTCTTTACAGGTCTCGTCAGTGAGCCCAGATTATCATTTCGGTACACAGCTGGGCAACTCTATTATGATCTTGTACCTTGACAACTGCAGTCACAAATAGTACATTACAGTGCATGTTAAAAAATGCAAGTCCTCTAACCTTTTAGGGGTTAGGGGAAGTTGAAAAGGTAGGTTCAATTTATTTTATTTCAGGAGCCTAACCTAGGTGGAAAAGGTTCCAGGACAGGAGGCGGCAGTGAAAATACAACACCAGAAAACAGGTAGGTGACTGGTTGGTGAGTACTTTCACAAACTTATTCTAAGTAGAATTCAATAATTAAGCTAAATCGTAGTAAATAAAAGGGTATTGTAAGGGTTAAGTCATGGAAGGGCAGCTCAGACCCGTGTCATGCTTCTCCTGTGCCATGTGGGAAATCAGGGACACTGTCCCTGACAACTATGTGTGCAGGAAGTGTGTCCAGCTGCAGCTCCTAGCGGACCGCATGGCGGCGCTGGAGCTGCGAATGGACTCACTCTGGAGCATACGCGATGCTGAGGATGTTGTGGATAGCACATTCAGTGAGTTGGTCACACCGCAGGTAAAGGCTAGCTCAGACAGTAAATGGGTGACCAAAAGGCAGGGTAAAGGCAGGAAGGTAGTGCAGGAGTCACCTGCGGTCATCTCCCTCCAAAACAGGTTTACCGTTTTGGGTACTGTTGGGGGAGATGACTTATCAGGGGAAGGCACCAGCAGCCAGGTTCAGGGCACCATGACTGGCTCTGCTGCACAGAAGGGCGGGAAAAAGAGGGATAGGGCTATAGTGATAGGGGATTCAATTGTAAGGGGGATAGATAGGAGTTTCTGTGGCCGAGACCGAGACTCCAAGATGGTATGTTGCCTCCCTGGTGCAAGGGTCAAGGATGTCTCGGAGCGGGTGCAGAGCATTCTGAAGGGGGAGGGGGATCAGCCAGTTGTCGTGGTACATGTAGGTACCAACGATGTAGGTAAAAAGAGGGAGGAGGTCCTACAAGCTGAATTTAGGGAGTTAGGAGCTAAATTGAAAAGTAGGACCTCAAAGGTAGTAATCTCTGGATTGCTACCAGTGCCACGAGCTAATAAGTTTAGAGAGAATAAGATAGATAAGCTAAATACGTGGCTTGAGCAGTGGTGCAAGGGAGAGGAATTTAAATTCTTGAGGCATTGGAACCAGTACTTGGGGAGGAGTGACCTGTACCAAGGGGACGGTCTACACCTGAACTGTGAGGGAGCCGATGTCCTCGGGGTAATATTTTCTAGGGCGGTTCGGGAGGATTTAAACTAATTTGGCAGGGGGATGGGAACCTAGGTAGTGCAAAAGAGGGAAGTCATATGAAGTTAGAAATAGATGGTAGAAAGGTGAGAAGCAATAAGCAAAGGAGAGAAACAGAAAGGGCCAAACTAATTCATAATGAGAGTGTGAAAAAAGCAAGCCTGAAGGCTTTGTATCTTAATGCTAGAAGCATTAGGAACAAGGTGGATGAATTAGTTGTGGAAATAGAGGTAAACAAGTATGATTTGATTGGGATTACAGAAACGTGGCTGCAGGGTGGGCAAGGCTGGGAACTTAACATCCAGGGATATACAATATTTAGGAAGGATCGGCAAAAAGGTAGGGGAGGTGGGGTAGCATTGCTGGTAAAGGAGGGGATTAATGCAATGGAAAGGAAGGATATTAACTCGGATGAAACGGAATCTGTATGGGTAGAAATGAGAAATAGCAAGGGGAGGAAAACGTTAGTGGGTGTGATATATAGGCCTCCAAATAGTAATATGGAGGTGAGGGAAGGCATAAAAAAGGGAAATTAGAGAAGCGTGCGATAAGAGCACAGCTGTCATCATGGGTGACTTTAATTTACATATTGATTGGACTACCCAAATTAGTAAAAATTCTGAGGAGGAGGAATTCCTGGAATGTTTTCGGGACGGTTATCTGGACCAATATGTCGAGGAGCCGACTCGAGATCAGGCCATTTTAGACTGGGTATTGTGCAATGAGAAGGGACTTATCAGCAATCTTCTTGTACGAGGCCCCTTGGGTCAGAGCGATCATAATATGATCGAGCTCTCAGTCGAGATGGAGAGTGAGGAAATTGAATCAGAGACTAAGGTCCAGAACTTAAATAAAGGGAATTACGAGGGTATGAGACGGGAATTGGGTAAGATTGATTGGGTGGTGTTTCTGGGGGGATTGACAGTGGATAGACAATGGCAAGCATTCAAAGATAGAATGGAAGAATTCCAGAACATGTTTATACCGGTTTGGCATAAAAATAAACCTAAAAAGGTGACTCAACCGTGGATAACGAGGGAAATTAGGGACAGCATAAAATTAAAAAAAAGGGCATATCAACTGGCAAAAAAAAGCACCAGACCGGAAGATTGGGGGCAGTACAGGATACAGCAAAAGAGGACAAAGGGATTAATCAGGAAGGGGAAAATAGAATACGAAAGTAAACTTGCAGCAAACATAAAGACAGACTGCAAAAGCTTTTATCAGTATATCAGGAGGAAAAGACTGGTAAAATCCCAAGTCGGTCCCTTGCAGTCCGATTCGGGAGAATATATAATGGAGAATAAGGAAATGGCAGACCAATTAAACTCATACTTTGGTTCTGTATTCACAAAGGAGGACACAAATAACCTCCCAGGAATATCGACAAACATAGGGACTAATGAGAGGGAGGAGCTGACAGAAATTAGTATCTCTAGGGAT
Organism: Somniosus microcephalus; assembly: GCF_052327205.1. Classification (NCBI taxonomy): domain Eukaryota; kingdom Metazoa; phylum Chordata; class Chondrichthyes; order Squaliformes; family Somniosidae; genus Somniosus; species Somniosus microcephalus. The sequence continues at coordinate 30,511,828 of NC_141001.1, read as the reverse complement.
ATGGTGTTGGGTAAGTTGAGGGGACTGAAGGCCGACAAATCCCCGGGGCCTGATAAACTACATCCTAGGGTACTTAAGGAGGTGGCCCTGGAGATAGCAGATGCTCTAAGGATCATCTTCCGGAACTCCATTGACTCGGGAACAGTACCCGTGGATTGGAGGGTAGCTAATGTTACCCCAATATTTAAAAAGGGGGGTAGAGAGAAAGCAGGGAATTATAGACCAGTAAGCCTTACATCGGTTGTGGGCAAAATGCTAGAGTCCATTATTAAGGATAAAATAGCGGAGCACTTGACAAATGGGGAAAGGATCGGACAGAGTCAACATGGATTTACAAAGGGTAAATCGTGTTTGACTAATCTGCTGGAATTTTTTGAGGAAGTAACTGGTAAAATAGATGGGGGAGAGCCAGTGGATGTGGTGTACCTTGACTTCCAGAAAGCCTTCGATAAGGTTCCACACAAAAGATTATCATGCAAAATTAAGGCTCATGGGATTGGGGGCAAAGTATTAACGTGGATAGAGAACTGGCTGGCGGATAGAAAACAGAGAGTTGGAATAAACGGCTCGTTTTCGGAGTGGCAGGCAGTGACCAGCGGGGTGCCGCAAGGATCTGTCCTGGGACCCCAGCTGTTCACAATATATATAAATGATCTGGATCAGGGAATTGGATGCAATATTTCCAAATTCGCTGACGACACTAAACTAGGAGGAGGGGTGGGCTCTGATGAGGATGTCAGGAGGCTACAGTGCGATTTGGACAGGTTGGGGGAATGGGCGGATACGTGGCAGATGCACTATAATGTGGATAAATGCGAGGTTATCCACTTTGGGGGTAAAAACAGGAGGGTGGATTATTATCTAAATGGCAATAGATTGGGAGATGGGGAAGTGCAGAGGGACCTGGGTGTTCTTGTGCACCAGTCACTGAAGGAGAGCATGCAGGTGCAACAGGCGATTAAGAAGGCAAATGGTATGTTGGCCTTCATATCAAGGGGGTTCGAGTATAGGAATAGGGATACCTTACTACAGCTGTACAAGGTGCTGGTGAGACCGCATCTGGAGTATTGTGTACAGTTTTGGTCGCCCCATCTGCGGAAGGATGTTCTTGCCATGGAAAGAGTGCAGCGGCGATTCACCAGGCTGATACCTGGAATGGCGGGAATGACCTACGAGGAGAGATTGAATAGTTTGGGCTTGTACTCACTGGAGTTTAGAAGATTGAGAGGGGATCTCATCGAAACATATAAAATTATGGCAGGCCTGGACAGGCTGAATTCAGAGAGAATGTTTCCAATGGCAGGGGAGCACAGAACCAGGGGCCACAGTCTAAAAATAGCGGGCAAATCATTTAAAACAGAGATGAGGAAGAATTTCTTCACTCAAAGAGTGGTGAGCCTGTGGAATTCCCTGCCACAGAGGGCTGTGAAGGCTAATTCAATAAATATTTTCAAGAGAGAATTGGATATATTTCTGAAGGCTAAGGGGATTAAGGGTTACGGAGAAAAGGCGGGGACGGGGTACTGAACTGGTAAGATCAGCTATGATCTCAGACGAAGATCAGCCATGATCTCATTGAATGGCGGAGCAGGCTCGAAGGGCCGAATGGCCTACTCCTGTTCCTATCTCTATGTTTCTATGTTTACCAAGCCATATAGGTGGCATTATGAAGTACACTGCATACAACTTGCTTGGAGACGGTTGCCTTTTTACCGGCTTTATATTGAACCAATTTAGTCTGTCAAAGTTTCTGTTATTGTCATTCCCATTGTGACACTCAGCAGCTGTAAATATTTGTGAGTGTCTCAATGCGATATCAGAATGGACTGCATGGATCACTAAACTTAATGTTCTACAAGCTAATTGCGGAGGGATTTGCATCTACCTTTCTGATCCATCTCCAATTTTGGAATGGGGTGGGGGAAATTTGTGTAGTAGCTTGTTCAATGCAACAGTGTACCAGGAAGTAAGGTTTGGGGAGTTATAGGACATTTATGTTATTCATTTGACTGGTGTAGAACATATCCTCTGCCCAACTACATACTCAAATATTAGTGATGTAGGTTGAAAAAACATCAGTGAATAATTCTGGGGTGTGCCGTGTATCATTCACAAATACGTTAATATTGGGAATGTATACACTGACAAATGGAAAGTACTGCATTTAGAAGACATTCATGTACAATGGACTATGCCAAGTTGGGCTTGGTTTTAGATTCAGCAATAAATTCGTACATCTGCTTTTTATAGACATAGCTAGCATTACAAAAATGCCTCGTGTAAAGCTTTAATAATAGATAACTAGATCAACATAAAAGTCTTGTGTTTTTGTGATGTATTGTTATATAGTGTTGTACAGCACTTTAAGCCAATCAGAGTACAGAACTAGCGACCCCTGTCCCTTCAACCAATCAAAGCACCAATCGCTGCTCACAAGCAGACACAGTGTGCCCAATCCATATATACTCCCATATAAGTAAAGACCCGGAGATCAATTAGACACCTCAAGTTATTACAACTGATTTGGGTTGATTAGATTTTTAACCTATTCCATTCAAGTACTGTGGAAGACTGCCACTGTGACCTGCTGAGTCTGTAACCTAGAAAGAAACTGGGCTAGTACAGCATTTCATGAATCAGTTATAAACAGGATAGGCTGTTTTCTGGTCCTTACCTGTGAGGGAGGAGAAGTAGAGAAAGAAGTGGTGCAGACTTCCTGGGAGTCTTCCACAAAAGGAAAAGTCCCTGCATCGTCTTCACCAGGTGCCCTGCAGAAACCATCAACAATGAACAATTTGATCTACTTTGTGCACTTTTTCCACACTGTCAAAACTGTACTTAGAGATAAACTTTACTCAGATTTGCATCTATGCTATGCTATAACTTGAAGCATTTTGTTAAGGGTTATTTATAAATTTCACTACGATCTAATTCCCTAGTAACTACTGTGCTTCTCCAGCCCAGTTCTCACTTCAAAGTTTTGATGAACAATACAACGCATCCAAAGCTTCAAGTCCTCATGAATGGGATTAATATAACTAGGGAGCCTAGAATTCTGTGGTAAGCTTAACCAAATTCTGCAGCATGAAAATGCAAATTTTGTAGCAAGTCTGTTCAGTTTTGGGGGACGTCTCGATTTTACATTTTTAAAATACTGCATAAAAACAATGCCTTTTCTTTAGATAATACTGTACTTTAAACTGTTTAAAACTAGTTTACTCTGCTCAGTGTCTGGCCTCCCATTGCACAGTCCAGCCGTTTACAGGAATAGGTGTCACTTAGCACCTAGGTGTCTAACCTGAGCTTTCACTTCGTCAGGTGAGACAGCTGTGTCTGAAGTGCAATCTAGCCAAAATGGTGGTTTTTCATTTTGTGAACTGGTATTTACAACATTGTATCTCCTAGTATATTGCGCAGAGCCTAAACATTAAAAAGGTACTGTTCAAATTATGTTTTCCCATGTCAAATTAGAGTTTAAAAAGTATAACATTATCTCATAGTATGCTTGAAGTGACGGTGAAAGCAGCGCTTCTTGTTGACAGACAGATACAGCAACCAGTTGGCGTTACATTCAATACCACTTGCTTGGGTCACTGCCACGTTAAACAAACTAAAAAATAGATTGTTAGACTTTTAGAACAGAAAAAATACCTTTGCTGTGGTTACCATACTACCAGATTGTCATAAAAAGCCATGTGGTTCACTAATGTCACCTGCCACCCCTACCTGTCCCACTCTACCTAGTTGACTCTTCGTGCCCTCTGAAGTGATTTAGCAAGCCACTCTGTTATAAAAACAATCACCATGATGAAGACAGCCTACCACCAGCATATCAGAGCAACCAGGGCTGGGCAATAAAAAGGATTTACAAATTGTAAACAGTTGCACTTTACTCATTTAGAATACAGAGGTTGAGCTGAACAACAGGGCTTCTGCAAAAAATGAGCTGAAATCAATGGGGTTAGATAATTGAAAGTCATGTTTAGCAGGTAAACTGCATAAATGGGAAATAGCTGCGGATCAACAAGCTGAGAATCAATGGGTATTGCAGGATTGGCATTTGTCGAACACCAGGTAATCATTCCAACACACTTACAATGGGGAAAGCTGGCAGGGAGAGCGAGAAGTAGGAAAAGGAAAAAACAGAAGGGAAGAAATTCCACAGCTTGGAATTGCAGAACAACAACAGCCTCGACTTCAGTCCTTATTACTATTACCTCTAAAATACCAAGGAGTGAAAGCCCTCTTAACAAGAAACAGAAAGGACACTTTTCTCTGTACCTAATGGGGTTCTTACAAATCCGTTGTAATATATGCCCTGGAAAGGTGAAATTTCTTTAGCAAGTTGTTAATTATGCAGAAAAACAAGAATGCTGCACTTGAATTAACCATTTTTGCAGGCCAAACTTCTGCACCTCATGTCAAGGGATCACAGCTGCCACATGGAATATTGGCATTTACCATTTTGCAGGTAGTGGCAGAATCCATACAACATCTCAAATGCAATCCAGCCACGTGTTAACGCAGACTTTAAATAACCCAGAAATGGAACAAGAAAAATCTGCAACAGTGGGAGAGTCAACCTGCAGCCAATTAGAGAGGTGCCTCCGCAGAGAACGGTTCCACTCCACCCCAGCCAGCACTGTCTGCGGGATAGTGTGTGGGAGTGGGGACTGGGTTTCTACTGCAGAGAGAAAGTTTATAACCTCTGCTGGTACACTTGAGGTTTTATAAAAGCCCATTTTGATCTGGATATATACCTGAAGCTACTTTTTGTCATAAGCATCCCACACTTAGGAACTATGAACTGGGAAGACTTATTCTGGACTGAGTTGCAATCTTTCTGCGAGGAAGTCTTGTCAAGACTACCTCCAATAAAAGGTGCCACAGAGTAGAATGCAGGTTCATATTCAGGTTTCTCCACTCTGAGTAGCCAATCTCAAATGTGCAACCCTGAAACTTGCCCAGACTTCAGGTGGGTTATGGGCTGCCCAAAGTCCTCCATCCTGGCTACTTTTTTAGCTTCCTCTGAAAATTGTAAGCTCCAGACACAGAAGGAAAGGCATGTGCCACTTCTCATGCAATGGACACCAGCACTGGCTAATGTGGGACTAAGCAGTAGCCCTGGAAGATCATTAAACCCACCCCTCCTCCCATCTGTATATCCACAGGGCAGCACCAGCATCACGCTCAGCTAGCAACATAACAACAACTTGTATTTGTATTGTGCCTTTAAAGTAGAAAAACATCCCAAGGCACTTCACAGAAGCACAATCAGACAAAAATTGATACTAAGTCAAAGGAGGAGATATTAGGAGGGCTGACTGAAAGCTTGGTCAAAGAAGTGAGATTTAAGGAGGGTCTTAAAAGGAGAGGGAGGTGGAGAGGAGCAAGGAGGAAATTCCAAAGCATAGGGCCTAGACGGCCGAAGGTACAGCCACCAATGGGGCGAAAAGAATGGGGAATAGTAAGAAGTCAGAGTTGTAGGGCTGGAGAAGGTTTCAGAGATAGGAAGGAGCAAGGCCATGATAGAATTTCAACGTGAGGAAGAGAATTTTTAATTTGAGGGACTGCAAACCAATGTAGGTCAGAAAGAACAGGGATGATGGATGAGTGGGACTTGGTACAGGATAAGATATGGCCAGCAGTTTTGGATGAGCTGGAGTGTGGAGGATAAGAGGCCGGCCAGGATGGCACGGAAATGATTGAGTCTGGAAATGACAAACAGGCTGAGGCAGGGGCGGGGAAGGGTGGTGGTAAGGAGGAGGAGGAAATGGACCGTCTTTGATGGAGAGGATATAAGGTTAGATATAGGACACTGGACCCAGATGAAATTGGTAGCGAGGGTACGGAGTTTTTGGTGGCGGGGGTCACACTAAAAGGTTTTGCTCTTCCCAATGTTTAACTGGAGGAAATTGCGGCTCATCCAGGAGGGCAGTCTGACAACACATGGAACCTGATCCCATGTCAGCGCCTGATGTTGCCAAGGAGCAGCATGTATATGAGAAAAAGGAAGGGACTGGGGATAGATCCTTGGAAGTCTCTCGAGGTAATAGTTCGGAGGTGAGAAGAGAAACCATTGCTGAAGATGCTCTGACTATGATTGAATAGGTAAGAGTGGAACCAAGCGAGAGTCCCAAATGAGCTGGAGAATGGAGTAGAGATGTTGAAGGAGGACGGTGTGGTAGATCATATCAAAGGCTGCAGAGAGCTTAAGAATGATGAGGAGCGACAGTGTCACAATCACAGTCACAGAGGATGCCATTTGTGGTTTTGATTATGGCATTTTCAGTGCTGTGGCAGAGGGGGAAACCTGATTGGCGAGATTCAAAAAAAAGAGTTGTGGGAAAAATGGGCATGGATTTGGGAGGCGACATGTTCAAGGACTTTGGAGCAGAAAGGGAGGTTGGAGATGAGGTGGTAGTTCACAAGGACAAAAGGGTCAGCATGGGTTTTTTGAGGAGATGGGTAATGATGGCTCTTTTGAAAGGAAGGGAGGGAAACATTTACAATGATAGCGAGCATGGGAGTCAGGCAGGAAAGATAGGTGGTTAGCAGTTTAGTCTGATAGCAAAATACTGCAGATGCTGGAAATCCGAAATAACAACAGAAAATGCTGGAAAAACTCAGCAGGCCAGGCAACATCCGTGGAGAGAAATTAAAAGTCGACGTTTCGGGTTGAAACCCTTTTTCAAAACTGGAAAGGAAATAAAATAGATCGAAGGCAGGGCTGCGATAGAACAAAAGAGAAATAAAGAGACATTAAGAGGTATTCAAAACCAGACGAGATGGTAATAGGACATAGACGACAAGGATGGCTCAGATTAGGTGTGAAGTGTACTGGCAGGATGAGAAACAGCTGCCATGTGGGAGAGAGAAAAACAAGGAAAGGGTGGGGGAAAGGGAAGACCCAAAACAAAGGGGTGGAAAAAAGAATATATAAGTAAAAATGTAATGGGGGCCGAGGTTATGATCTGAAATTGTTGAACTCGATATTGAGTCCGGAAGGCTGCAAAGTGCCTAATCGGAAGATGAGGTGCTGTTCCTCGAGTTTATGTTGAGCTTCCGTGAAACAATGCAAGAGGCCAAGGACGGTGAGGTCCAAGTGGGAATGGAGCGGTGAATTAAAATGACAGGCAACCGGAAGCTCGGGGTCACCCTTACGGACTGAACGGAGGTGTTCCGCAAACATCTTCCGATTAGGCACTTTGCAGCCTTCCGGACTCAATACCAAGTTCAACAATTTCAGATCATAACCTCGGCCCCTATTACATTTTTACTTGTATATTTCTTTCCCACCCCTTTGTTTAGGGTTTTCCCTTCCCCCCCCCCCTTTCCTTTTTTTCCCCCTCTTTCCCACACGGCAGCTGTCTCTCTTTCTGCCAGTACACTTCACACCTAATCTGAGCCGTCTTTTGTCTCCACTGTCCTATCACCATCTCGTCTGGTTTTGAATACCTCTTAATGTCTCTTTTACTTCTCTTTTGTTCTATCGCAGCCCTGCCTTCGATCTATTTTATTTCCTTTCCAGTTTTGAAAAAGGGTTTCAACCCAAAACGTCGACTTTTAATTTCTCTCCACGGATGTTGCCTGGCCTGCTGAGTTTTTCCAGCATTTTCAGCAGTTTAGTCCGAATGGGGTCAAGGGAGCAGGAGATGGATCTCGTGGACAAAATGAGCTCACAGTGGACATGTAGGGAGATAGGAAAGAAACTAGAGAAAGATGCAGGTTCAGGGCTAGGGCAAGGATAGCTGGGGGAGGTTTGCCTTGATGGGCAAGGGAAAGGGGGGGGGGGGGGGATGAAATGTGGCAGAGGAAGCTGAATGGATGGTCTCAATTTTAATGGCACAAGTCCATGAGCCCCTTGCATGGCAGATGGAGGTGGCAGGGGAGAGAGGTTTAAGGAGACAGTTGGTAGTGCAGAAAAGAAGCCGGGGGGGGGGGGGGGGGGGGCGGGGGATATCTTCATTTTCAGGGTCATCCTGGACTGTTGAGCGTTGTAGTGCAGCCAGATTGAGCGATATACGCTCAAATCTGTGCCCCTTGCACTTGAGGGAGAGAACATGGGGCTGTACCAAGAGGAATAACTAAGATGAGGGAGAGTAAGGGCATTACTGAGGACAAGGGCATCAAAGCCAGCTTAAACAGCTGATAATGAGGCAAACACACTAAGCAGAAGTTGTTGGTTTCACACAAAGAAGAAAGGAAATTGAAATACCAATCCTCTGGCCCCCTCTCACACAACTCCTAGTGCCTGGTCATGGAGCTGCACTAGTTGAAATCAGAGAATAGGTCACCATCCTGTTCTCCAAGTAGGGCAAGATGCATGATTCAGGGAGACTTGGAGGGGGAAAAAAAAGCCAGAAACCTACCTCTATATGGAGTTAAGTGAAATGGGCTCAAAAAGGGGCCAAGGATCTCTGCATGACAGCTTAATTATTTTGCAATTGGAAAAGCAGAGGCAATATTAATGTTGAACCTAATATAAATAAAAATGCAGCAGAATATTAAAAATATAAAACCTTAAATAGGCTTTGAGTTGCCACGGAAATATGGTAATTTCTCTGAAAATGTATATCCTAGCACTTCTGAGGCCATTGCCAGCACAGTCCAGTAACACAAGATAACATGATGAAAAAATAGGATAATACAAGAATAAGAACAGATAGATAATAAGTGTATACTTCATACCTGTAACACACTCAGGAGCTGGATGGTCTCTTAACCGATATCAGCAGTTTATGTTTTCCCAAACCTCCTATCATTCTTCAGCTGAAACAGCAGCCAACTCATAAGCTGCTTCCCAATATTCTTAACTGGCAACTAGCACAATTCTGCCTTCAACTTTCCACCTCCACCATGGGGATGCACCTGACCTTTAAATGGCTGCCACCTCCTGTTCCAACAGTCGGCCCTAGGCAAGCAACTGAATATATTGGGGATCACTGGCTAGACTCCTTGTCCCAATATGTTGAGGCAGCATACTATCACACTACAGAAGTACCGCTAACCTTTTTTTTCAATGCACTATATTAGGCAATTTTCCATTTGCATTCTCCCCAATAACATTTAACAATTTGTATTACATTGAAACAGAGAGGATCAATGCAAATTCTCACTGAAAAACAGGAGAAACTTCAACCTATCCAACTTACTGGTTTGATGACCTCTTTTTCATGTACTAAGTATATTCTGCATACTGCTGCTGGTGATGGCTTAATGTTGTCGCAATACTTTGACTTGCCTCCTCCCTCGATAGTAAAGACGCGATATTACTCTGATCTAACATTAATAAGAGTAATAGCAAGCCTTTACAATTGTTTCAAGTTAATTCAGCTATTTTCAGTTTTAGTTCAGGGTTGAGTCATGGACAATTCCTGGCTTTCAAAATGGTGCACACAGAGAAAATTATAGATTCCAAAATTTCTGGGGGGCACCTCCATTGCCAGAAATGCGGTGGGATGGGTCTTGCGCCTCTGATCCCACCTCAAATCCTGGGATTGGATTAATTTGCATGAAAGCAGTAGACCGCCATGCCATTCCTGGTGTTCTTGTAGTGGGCCAGGATTTCACAGCGGCATCTTGCTGTTCTGTTGTTTGGCGGGGGGCGGGGGGGGAAGGGATTGGGAAGGACAGGCCATTTTGGTCAAAAAAGATCAAAATGTTTTTTAAAGCAGTGATTAACAGCTGTGAAGAAACTGGCACTGTGAGCCACACTTCCACCTGGATATATTACAGCTTGCAGGCATCAGCATGATGCAGGAGAAATTTGTATTTGGGATAAAGGAGGCAGGACTGATAGGATTACTGGCTGGCGATGCCATCCCACGCATTCCACATCTTCCTCTGACGTCAGCAATGGGCGGACGCACAATGTGCTTGTCCCCATTTCTGGCATAAAGTTTCTACATTAAAAATAGATTGAGACCCAGTGGAACTGGGCCCCACTCCAAATTATGGTCCAGCTTAAACCACCTCAGGGCCTCATAATTACAAAGCTGGCAGAAGAAACTTACTTTGACAATTCTAAAATGACAACACCGAATAACTCCTATTTTTCTTGGAATTACCATTCAGTACTGTCAGCTGTTGCTGGTTCTCTATTCTTCTGCACATTTACACACCAGTGCTTTAGAGAATGTAGTACTATAATGTAGTGGCCTACATGGACATGGCTTAGAAGTGCACATTTGTAATTTTAGTCCAATACCAAGAAGGATAAATAAGCATTAACTGGTGCCCTTTACCTAAATCTAAAAAACAAAGGAATAATTAGAAACAAAAAGCATGGAAGATGAAATGAACACAAAAACTGTGAAAAGAAAACAACGACGATGAATTGTCTTCATTTTGCTTTTTAAAAATTTATATTAAGTTGCAAGTTGGGAAATTAAATATTTTTCAGATTTGAACCCACTGTCAAATGTAGCATTGGTGTGAAGCAGAGTCTCAACCACTACCCTCTACACTGTCTCAACCACAAAAATCAGAAGCACGCCCCATGACCATTAAAGACAATTCAATTTCCCCAAAGCATCTTAGCCTAAAACTAAATTAAGATTGAATTCTGGTCAATTTTATGCATCAGAATGGGGTCTACTGTTAACTTGAATAAGTTACCTAAACTGATATCTTGATTCCACAGTACAGCTAACAATGTGTTCTTTATACTTAATGACTATTGTTGCTATCCCACCTGTAGTTACATGGGTGTAGTGGTGAAGATCCACTATAGGGACGATCTACAAAGTGGTCTATGATAATCCCCATGATTGGCTGGGTCCGCTCCAGCTGCCTGTGAAATAATTCAAAGTAAAAATTATAACTTAAGAGAGCTCCTAAAAATGACAACCATATATGTCCCTTGGTCAACTTAACCGGCCATGGAAAATGTTAAGCAATGGGATGATGGGCGAGCCTAGTAAGAGAGAGTCCACTTTTCCAAAATGGTCATCTGAACAACATTAAAACAAATATAGCACATGAAGAGGAATAACCAGAGCTATTCAAAGTCATATGAATAATGGTTATTCATTAATAAACCATGGCAAAAAGCCTCTTAAGCCAAATGCCATTGAATCACAAGAAACTGTATGGCGACACAGATAAAATGGTAGAGATCGATTTGTTTGTCTTTCACAACAAAAACAGAACACAACCAATAACAGATGAGAAAAATTAAAACAGACCCAGTTGACAGGGATGTGTTTCCAAAGGAGAAAACAAATTGTACTTCTTTAAGTACAATGAAATGGGGAAAGAATCCATGTGCCTTCCCGCAGTTGTGTTTTATGTCAAAAAGAAGCATTTAAGGTTTATTGGTATTCTAGAGGTATTTATCCCCAATAGAGTGCATCAATTCTCCACCCATATAGCAATTGCAAAGCAACCATTGGATAAGGTTGCACTAACATTAACAATGCACTAACATTCAGAGCCATGGAATGCGGTTGCACCAAAGTTCTATTTCTGTTCCACTCTCTCAATCTGAGCCACACATTGTCAAGGCACTGAGCAAAGGATGTGACATCTTCCTGCCTTGGGATGGATGGTGGAGAAAAGAAAAAAATGGAGGGAATGTCATCCTTTGTGGATCATGGAATGGAGATGATTTACATGAAGAATAATGAAAGTACTTTTTAAAAAGCAGTCTTCTGATCCACAAGAATAGATTACAGCCTTGAATTCACTTCACATTTATAAATATGCAGTTTTGATAATACTCAGTTTACAGCACAGGAGGCTGGCCATTTCACCCATCACGTCCATGTAGGCTCTGTAGCAGAGCAATCCAAAACTAATCGATGTGCCCCACTCTCTGTACATAGCCCTATATGCCCCTCTGCTTAAAATATTTATCCAGTTTTCCCTTAAACGACACAATAGTCTCTGCCTCAAACACTTTCTGTGGCAAAGTATTCCATACTCCAATACTGTAAATAAATTTCTCCTAATCTCGGTCCTCACTCTCGGTGACAATTTTAAATTGGATGACTCCTTTTCACTGATTCTCCAACCAGAGAACATAGTTGTTCCCTATGAAATGTATCAAAAGCCTTTGAAACTTTAAACTAATGTTGAACCTGATATTAAATCTCCTTAGCCTTCTCTGGTCCAAGTGGAAGGAGTATTTCAAGTCTATCCTCGTAACTATCGTTTCTCATCTCTGGTATCATCCTGGTGAAGCTACGATATAGACATTTTGTTCCAAATGTGTGTTTGGGTTTAATTTAGTGCCAGTGGGAGACATCAGCGTACTTGGTTAACAATTTTTAATTGCGGCAAGTTTATGGTGAACAGTTTGCAATTCATTATTCTAAAACTTTCAATGCGAAACATGTTGAAGACGTGTTAACTCTGATAGAGCCCATTTAATTGAGCAATGTTTAAAACCTGCTTGAGTGAGCTTATAAAGTACTGATGCAGTTTATGTAAATCTTACCTGCTTAACTGAATACAGCTATTTTATAGGAAGAGTCTTTGAATCAGTGTTGTATATTTACATAATGGCCCGTAATTTCCAATAGGAGGCTCACTGCGTGCAGATGCCTCCTATCAGAAAAAAATCTATGAACTTAGCCGAGGGCTCCCGAGGTCCAGACACTTCCGCTCCTGGGCCTCTCCACAGTTGAAATGCACAGGGCCCAGGTATCCCAGGGGCGCAGGCAGTTCGCAAGCGTCCTTGGGATCACGTGGGCCAGGCCAGCCAATAGGCGAAGGGAATCTCCCTTCATATATTTGACAGGCCTATCTGTCAAAAGTATGAATGGAGATCACCCCAAAAAGACACTAAAACATTAAATAAATAATTTTTTTTTTTTTTTTTAAATCACATTTTTAAAATATTAAATTTAATGTAATTTTAACAAAAATGTAATTTTTGGAAAAACAATTAACGGGGCTAAAAATAAACACCTTTTTTAAAAAAAACTATTAAAAAATTATAAATGAGTGAAAAAAAAATCTTTTTTTTAATTACTTTTTTCAACTCTTACGCTGGTAAAAGCAGGTAAGATTTTTAAGGGTTTTCTGCAGGCGGAGGTTCTCCAGAAAGCGGAACTCTCTGCCCGCAGAGGCCCTTCTCCAGGGCAGGCGTCTGATCGGTTGACAGATTGGAAATGCCGGTTTTCAGCGTATGCCTGAAATCGGCATTTACACACCCGTAGGCATCGGAAAATACGGGCCAATGTTTAACCCTCAGACTAGACTAAAATTATTTTTAAGCTGTTGTGCTGCCAATATTTGCTGGTACAGTACATTAAACCAGCATAAGTCTGCCCTGTAAAACAAATGACAAGAAACAGGTTTGATTTTAAAAATTGACTTTTTTCATTATTTCATTTCATTTTTTCCTTGCCCGCATGCTATCTAAATGTATAAATTGTTAAAATTCTGCAAAAGGACAACAGTGCAGGAAAAATATACCTCCCCCATCTCTCTATTTTTTAAAAATGTATTTGTTCACAGCATGTGGGCGTCGCTGGCAAGGCTGGCATTTTTTGCCCAGCTCTAATTGCTCGAGAGAAGGTGGTGGTGAGCCGCCTGATACAATTGAGTGGCTTGCTAAGCCATTTCAGAGGGTAGTTAAGAGTCAATCACATTACTGTGGGTCTGGAATCACATGTAGGTCAGGTGAAGGGAGGCAGAGGACAGCCGGATCCAGTAGGCAAGTGCCTTTCCAGCACTGCTTGTAGGCAAAGAGGAGCAGGAGTGCCTCGAATTTCTGATCACCCCAAAGCCTCCGATTTACGACCGACCTTTCCGATCTCTCCAAGGCTTTTCCGATCTCTTTCCCCCCATCCTCTCTTCTGCTCACTGGCTGCGACCTGGTGCCGCAGGCTTTCCCGCACAGCAGCCCGTCAGCCTCTCAATCTGGCTGGTTGTCAGCTGTGAAACAGCGACAACATTTTTTAATGAGGTCCTGCCGTTAAATTTGGCATGATCTCTGCATTACCTGCATTTCCGGCCGGTTTACCCACCGCGCTTCCTCCTCTCCTCCCCGTAAATATCGGGGCCTATGTGTCAGCATGTGCAATACTACAGTAGCCGGTCTACGCAGTAAGGGTTCCCTGTTATAATCCCTGGGTCACACTACTGTTTAACTAGATATTGGACAGTAAAAGGTACACTCTGAAATCCTGGATTATACTGAACACAAGGTCTGCTTACAGGAGTGACCTGTGATGCTGAGCCGAAGAGATCAACTAGCGCAAAACCTAAAAATGGAGATAATTTCCTGCAAGAATATCACAGTTGCCACATCAGTCTAAAGGACTGAATAGTCTTTATTGATTCTTATAATTTTATGCAACTAAGTGAAATCTGCTGTATTCAAACACTTAAAGGGTCGGTTCATTAAAAATCACTATCCTAAAATGTAATTCAAGGCGACAGTTATTACAGAACAGGACATTGACAGGACACATATTCTGTACACTATGGGGCCAGAATTTCAAAGCCAGTAATGGTGACCAATGCATCTTAAAGGTGTGATATATTTCCATTTGTTTAATGTTTCAAACAGTGGAACAAGTAAATATACAAACAAGATTTTAAAATTACTGGAGGAGTTGGGTGGGAAGGAGGTAATTTTTGTGCAAGTTTGCCATACTCATTCCAAATGTTATTTTCAAAACCCTTCAGTAATTTCCAGAGAGGGGGCAAAGAGATGCACATTATTCTGATGTTAGAACTATAAATGAAGAATGGAGTGACAAAGATGATTCCAATCCTTTCCAGGTTAAAACATCATCCATTGGTGCTGAAAAACCACCCCACAATGTATTACAACTGACATTAGCCTCAACAGGTCTAAGTTTGACAGTTTATGTCAGAATTGCATTTGGGATGATAGTTAGACAATTGGAAACATCTAGGGTAATATTTCACACCTCCACTGACAGTTAGGCAGCTCAGGGGTGTCGAGATGAATACAAGTATTGGCAGTTTTGGAGACTTGTATCTTTGTAGGTAAAATATTAATGGCACTTGCATAGCACAGTAATGATCATCCCACAGCTGAGTGAAACATGATAACGATAGTCATTATTTCATAACCTTTTGTGTTTGTACTGTATGACCAGTTTTTATTTTAAACTATTCTGCTTACTGGAACCAACAGTGACAATATCCTGGGTGAGGTCTACATGGCATCTTGCACTTCATTTCTCCTGGGTCATTTGGTGGTTTACAACAGATTCCACCTTGAATTCTATCTCATTCTCAATCAGATGACACTTTTCTCTCCCCTACTCAGGTACTTGTTCTATTCCCATAGAATTACCCAGCTAGACTGAAAACACGATGTTGAACAAGAAATCTAGTTGATAAACAATTCTTGTTCCTGATTGGGAGGTAAGGACATAAGGTATGCCGAATGATTGCAATATCAGGATGCGTTATCCAGAAACTGTACCCTCAGCCTAAATACTCTGGGTTTACATCCCAAATTAACCACCTAGATGTTCTGTACTTCAAACTCTTCATAAGTGAGTCATTTTTTAAAATGAAAATATTACATCTCTTTTCCTCAGAGGCTATGATTTAATAAAATAAAAAACTTAGAATCATGGAATGATACAGCACAGGCGGAGGCCACTCGGCCCATTGCACCGGTGCTAGCTCTTTGAAAGAGCCATCCAGTTAGTCCCATTCCCCTGCTCTTTCCCCGTAGCCTTGCACATTTTTCCTTTTCAAGTACTTACCCAATTTCCTTTTGAAGGTTATTATTGAATCTGCTTCCAGCACCCTTTCAGGCAGTGCATTCCCGATCATGACAACTCGCCATGTAATTTTATTTTTCTCATGTCGCCTTTTTGTTTGCCAATTACCTTAAACCTGTGCCGTCTGGTTACCGACCCTTCTGTCACTGGAAACAGTTTCTCCTTATTTACTCTCTCAAAACCCTTCATGAGTTTGAGCTCTGCTATCAAACCTTCTCTTAATCTTCTCTGCTCTAAGGAGAACAATGCCAGTTTCTCTAGTCTCTCCACTGAACTCTTTCATCCCTGGTACCATTCTAGTGAATTTCCTGTGCCCCCTCATGGAGGTCTTGACATCCTTCCTAAAACGTGGTGCCCAGAATTGGCCACAATACTCCAGCTGGGGCCTAAGCAGTATTTTATAAAGGTTTAGCATAACTTCCTTGCTTTTGTACTCTGTGCCTCTATTTATCAACCCTTGAAACATGTATGCCTTTTTAACAGCCTTCTCAACTTGTCCTGCCACCTTCAACGACTTGTATACATACACCCCCAGGCAATGATCCCTCTCAGCGGCAAGGCTGCGCAGCTGTCTGCCGCTCCCGCGCAGCCCGGGACCAGCTTTCCCAGTGTTAAATTCCGTGCATGCGTGAAATTGTCAATGGGCCGCGCAACCTCTTAAAGGGGCTGTGCATCCAAGAAAATTTTTTGGGGGAAATATTGTCCCCAGGTCTCTCTGTTCCTATACCCCTTTAAAATTGTACCATTTAGTTTATAATGCCTCTCCTCACCCTTCCTACCAAACTGAATCACATCACACTTTTCTGCATTAAATTTCATCTGTCATGTGTCTGCCCATTTCACCAGTCTAAGTTCTCCTGAAGTCTGTTACCATCCTCCTCACGGATTACTACATTTCCAAGTTTTGTGTCATCTGCAAACTTTGAAATTATGGCCAGTTAAGGAACCAATCCAATACCCCGGTGAAGTCCTTTCTGTAGGTCAGCTAGAGCAACAGACATGATAAAAAGCCTACAAGAATACAGGTACAAGAACAGGTAATTCTTACCGTTGATCCATGGCAGCTCTTGATCTTTCTTTATGTCCCTCAACATTTTGCTTCCTAAGTATTTAGCGACCTTTTAAAAACACTGGGCAGTAAATTCTGTACAGGTATTCACACAACCTTTTGTGTGAAGACGTTTCTTTCTGAATTCACTTTTAACCAATTTAGTTCTAATTTGATGATATCCCCTTGTTCATGATTCCAACTAGAGGGAGGAGCTATTCCCCATTTACCCCGTCAATCCCCTTCATTATTTTAAACACCTCAATCAGATCATCTCTTAACCTCCTCATCTCCAGAGAATACAACTCATTTACCCAGTCTCTCATAACTCAGTCCCTTTATCCCAGGTAATTTTCTGGTGAATGTTCAGTCCCCCCCCCCACCCAAAATCTGTTGCTATACAAACAGCAGCTATTTGTTGTCCTTCTTGCTGAATTAGGTTTCAACGATGAATTGAACGGAGAGCAAAACTTAACTCCAAGGTTTTCCAACAGTATAACTTACTTCCTGAGAAGAGAAGTGCTTCTAACCTCTGTCCAAAATCCAACTTAATGAGCAAGAGATTGCAGAATTATTCAGTTCCTCAAATTCACATGCACACCTTTAAAAGGCAAGATCTTTCACACAATTAAATGTTGACATTTCTCAGAGTATTTACTCTGTGTATATCATAAAAATCTCTCATACTTCCAAGTTTGTGCAGCCTTCAGATGTTACTTTCAAACTATTGTGTTACATAAATCACACAAATAATTCTTGGTGTTGGGAATGTTTTCTTCTCTGCCCTA
Organism: Somniosus microcephalus; assembly: GCF_052327205.1. Taxonomy (NCBI): domain Eukaryota; kingdom Metazoa; phylum Chordata; class Chondrichthyes; order Squaliformes; family Somniosidae; genus Somniosus; species Somniosus microcephalus. The sequence continues at coordinate 30,494,270 of NC_141001.1, read as the reverse complement.
CTCTCAAATTTCTCTCCCTTTCTCACATCTTGTCCTGAAGGTGCTGACCATTGTTGAGGTACAATTCCACATGGGCAGGCAGCTCTCCAGTATCTCACTCAAGTAGCCATTGTTCATAACTGCAATTGGACAGTGAGCGCTAGCAGTCTATTCAACTACACAGGGCATCACACTGGAGCACACTGACTCACTACATACACATGTGCATTTCCAGCAGGAGTCAACAGGGGCAACAACACTGGCTGATCACGAGGCCATGATCATGAATCCAATTGTAGTACCCCAACGGTTAGACTGCGATTTTTCTTGTTTCTTTGGGAAAGTTAAATGTTCAATTTTTAATGAACTTTTCTTTTAAAATATTATGCTGTACAGCATTACCACGTAAGCTTATAGTAATCTGAACATGAGTGTCAAATACAATCATTCAACCTTGCATTAGTCCCCCCCAAAATGGAGGAATTTTGAAACCATATTCAAACTGGTTTACCCTAACCTTGCTCACGTCAGCTCCGTCAGTACAAGATAAAACTCAAGACAGTATCACACTTTACCTGCCAGACATGAAAGCCAGGTTAGTTCGGTACGCACATGACAGCGTGATAGTGCCGACAGGGGTTCCAACCATTCCGACCCGTACAGTCTGAAAACCTAAGAGAAAAATTATTTTGGAAAATGGTTTTAAGACTAATGCTCTATTACAATTCACGGTTGTGTAGGTAGGAGTATAGAGAACTCTAATGGCCTGTTGGCCTGCTTTGGTGGTTTGCACTGGGCAATGTTCCACAGAATGAGTACTAAAAGTAAAATTATGGAAAGAACTCAAGCTCCTTCAGTGTGTAAATTACTTCAAATGATTGCCAAATCTTTACAGGTATTGCTTCCTCATCACAAAAGCAACTATCCTGTACTCTCTTCCTCAGAATATTTTTCACAAGTAATAGATTTTGTAAAGCGAACTGCTGACAATTCCTGAAACTTTAACTACATAAAAATATACCAAAATGCATATTAACAATTATGAGGTGCTAAAATGTGATAAATCAAACCGTGCTGAGACATTGCTAATAAAAGCGTAGCTTCGCTGGGTGGGATATGTTGATAGTGTTTCCAAGCAGGTCCTGTACAGCCATTTAAGTTTTCACCAGCTGGGCAGAGGGGGGGGGGGGGGGGAAATTCAGTTGGTTGCGCCACCCATTAGCGCCTTAAGATGGCGCTAAGTGGGGCGCAAACCAACTAGCGCCCGGGTGCGGCACTGCCCACGCCTCCCGCAAAATTCAGCGGGAGGTTAGTGGTGGTGCTAACCGGTAGCGTCCTGCGGCGCTGGAGTCATTGGTGTGCGCAGCACCCCGGCCACGATCTTCGGGAGCGCCCCCTGACTTACCGCCGGACGCTATGTCCGACGGGGTCGGGGGGGGGGGGGGGTGTGTACCTGTGGCCGGGGAGGCGCAATTTAAAGGCGAGGTGCGGGGCCAGCACCTGCCTGCACTCCTGTCCCCGGCCTCCTGAACCCCCGCCCCCAGCGGAGTGCTGGCTGCGCTCCAAGAGCCCGGCACTTCTCTTGAGTACCGAGCTCTTTTGCCTGCACTCCCAATCCCCGGGGGCCCAGCTGGGCCCCAGGTCGCGCTGCACAAGGCCCCTCCCCTTTAAGAAGGCCACGATATTCACTCGCAGCGCCCAAGAGGGAGGCGGGGCGCTTCCAGTAGCGCCCCGCTTCCCTCTTGGGGCGCAACCACTCAATTTCCGGCGCGGGGGCGCCCCGGCGAAGTTAGCGCCTCAATTGGGGCGCTACTCAATTTTTAGCCCAGGAAGTGTTTAAGGACGTTTTGAAGCACAACCTTAACAAGTGTGGCACTGACACAAACAACTGGGAGATGTTTCTAACAGACCAACCAACCAGGATGATTTTCAATACAACATTATGGATTGGACAATTTTGAAAGAAAAGCATGGAACAGAATTAAAATTAAAAGGAACTGCTCCTAAGCAGCATGTATTTAAACAAAACCACTGAGCAAATGCTGGCTAGCAGAAATTACTTGTAGGGATCCTCCTACCTGACTCCACTCAGAATGTCAGCTTACCAAAGCTAGAGATTCTTGGACGCTGCATGAAATTTTGAATAGGACAGGTCTACTTTGAAGCACACAAAGAAAGCACTTTACATGAAATTCCCCTTTAAATGGGTACAGTAGCCTACAGGTTGCGAGTTCAAATCCTCCCATGGCAAGGCGTGAAATTGGTATTTTGTGGGCTGGCACCAGGGATGACTACAAAAGCTGCCTGAGCTGTTGTAAAAACCCAACTAGTATACGAACGTCCTTCAGAGAAATGAGCTTGCAACATCTACCTGCTCTGGCCTACAAGTGACTCCAGTACCACAATGCCAGTTAACGCTTATTGCCCTCAAGGCAGCCAGAGGTGGGCAAGCGATAATCTTGCCAGTGCTGCCCAAATCCCCAAAACAATTTAGAAAACACAAGGGGGGAGAAATTGGGTGAGTAGCGCCACCTGTTAGCGCCTAAAGAGGCAGTCAGTGGCTGTAGCGCCACTGGCTGCGTCTCCGGCGATATTCAGTAGGGGCGCTAATGGTGGAGTTAGGCATTGCGCTGCGCCGCCACCGATGACGTCATCGGTGGGCGCAGCGCCCCATTCGTGCCCCGTTCGCGATATTTGGTAGCGAACGCCGCAGTTGCGCCGCTTGCTACCCGCGCCCGGTTCACGGGCCTTACTGTGCCGGCAGCGACGCAAGTTAAGGTGGAGATGCGGGGCGGCCGCTTTTTCGGTGGCCGCCTGCCAGCACCTCCGTCCCCGGCCTCCTAACCCCCGCGGCATTGCCGGCTGTTTCCCAGAGAGCCCGGCACTTCTCCTTGGTGCCGGGCTCATTTGCCGGCACTCGCGATCGGGGATCGCGCTGTTGCAGGCACCTCCCCCTTAACAGTGGGAGGAAGGCCTGCAGTACCGCAGCGTGGGGCGCTGCGGCACGTTGCGCTGCGATAATCAGTTTCAGCGCCCTAAGAGGGACACGGAGCGCCTCGAGCCTCGCCCCATCTCCCTCGAGGGGCACTGAAACTGAATTTCTGGCGATCGGTATCACTCCGATCGCTGCGCTAAATCCTGCGCTCAGGCGACTTTTGCGCCCCAACCCAATTTCTAGGCCAAGGTGTAATGTTCGGATGCATGGTTATCGACCTGAAACGTTAACTCGGTTCCTCGCTCCACAGGCGCTGCCTGACCTGCTGAGTGTTTTCCAGCTTTTCCTATTTCAGATTTCCAGAATCCTCAATATTTTGCTTTTTTTTTAAAGGTACAATGTAGTTAGTGTCCTGCAACTTTGGTGGATGTGAGGGTAAAAACAATGCTTCCTTCACACCATATTCACCATTGCAATGTTCCACCAAAATCAGCAATTGTCTAGGGAGTGGCATTAAGTAGGCAATTGGCTCGGACATGGTATATTAGGTTGGCCTGCAAAGGACAGGTGGGGCTGGTTTTTCCACAGAAGTGGGTATTAGGGAATCTGCACCAGCAGAAATAAAAGACGACCCTCGAATTCTGCAATTTGCCACTTAGGGGCAGATGGGAAAATTCAGCACAGAGACTCTTAAATCCAATCATCGGTGGATACAAAAGTTAAGAAACACACCTTCACCCAGGCCATTCAGCTGCACTTCTCCAAAATATATCCTGGAAAAATGAAAACAAAAACCACAAATCACAGTTGGTACTTAAGTGGGTAAAGTGAAATACAAATCATCCTGCCGCAAGGAAATTGAAGAAATACTTTGTGAAAAATATTTCCACCTCCCATGGAAAGAAAGATTATTTTCTACACACAGACTATTTCAATTGTTGCAGCTCTGTAAAAGCAGCCTTAGGAGAACAACTACGTAAAGGCTCTCCCTCAGATGACGTTTTCAACTGGCCCACTTAATCATCTCAGTAGGAATTGACGATCCAGGAGCTCAAACCCAAGGTTGAAGCTTTGTACCAGCTGAGATTAAAAGGTAGAGCACGGCACCAAGATAAATAGCCGGGCGGGAGAAGGATGCCGGTTGCCTACTAGCTTCGACAGCAGGCAGCCAGAGATGGACTCGTCAGATACATCATTTGACCAAGTTTTTTCTGGTAATGAGCCCAGTCATGACAGAACTATTGTTTAAAATATCTCCTCTCCGTTAGGTTGTACAGTGTACAAAATTACTTTTTCATCCAGTCTTGAGGGGCACTTTAAATTTGAAAGGTACTTCCTCCCAAGTGACACTTCCCTTTAACTCCTCTGGTGCTCTTCTTCCTCATTCTAGCACCAGCCATCCCGGTGGTCTGTGTGAGATGATGAAGTTAGTACCAAATTATAAGCAATTTTCTGTTGTGGTTTCAAGTTCATCAAACTCAAGCGCTGAGCAGTGCTGAGAATGCCCAGACTAATTTTACATTGAACCCAAAATCTAACTGGGAGAGAAGACAGATGTCCCTTTCATCTGTGCTGGGTTCAAACACAGGTCAGAGCGGCCTGTCATCCACGGCATCCCATCATATTAGATTTCTTGTAAATTTACATTTAAGAAAAATTGTCACAACAAATTCACTATTACAACAAAAACAGTATTAAGGCACTTCAGTTTTTGGACAAATGATATGGCAATATAGTGGTTATGTTCCTGGACTAGTAATCCAGGGGCCTGGACTAATAAACCACAGAACGCGAGTTCAAGTCCCACGATGGCAGTTTGTGAAGTTGGATTCAGTTTTTAAAAATCTGGAAAAAAGCAAGTTTTAGTAAAAGAAGTGAGCAAGAAGCAGTTGGTTTGTTGTAAATAGCCAACAGGTTCACTAATGTCTCTTCAGAGAAGGAAACATATCGTCCTTACCCGGTTTGGCTTATATGTGACGCCAGTCCCATGCTAATGTATTTTCTGTGAAGTGGCCTAGCAAACCACTCAGGTGTTATGAGTGACAGGTGCCAGTGACACCCACCTCTGGAGAATGAATTAAAAATAAGTAGAACCCATTTTTCTATACATTCATTCGAATATACACTCACCTTTTGAGTGGAAATATATTGAAAACTATTAGCATATTGTTTGAAGAATATAACAAAATTAGGACACTACAAACAGCTCAAAAATTCCTTTTTACCTGTATAGGATTACATAGTCATGCCCCTGCTTTCTGGATAGTTTATATGCAGGTGTCACTCTTGTGATTGCAAGAAGCGACTTCAGTAGCAAAGACAGTCTGTTGTAGACAGTGTAGGAAACCTTAATCTCTTTATCACACCTGAACAAACAAAAACAGAGACTTCAAAATCTTTGAAATAACAAGTCAACCCAATAGAGGCTGCATTTCTATTGCCTTTGGTACTTGAAGTAAAATATCTAAAACATTTCAGTTATTCAAACGGACAACAAAATGATCACCAGGATTTTAAATTAGGCAAGTACCCCTTCTTTCACCTTAAAATGAGCGACTTGTAACTCTATCAATACTGCAATATTAAGAATCCTCAGTACGACTCGGGAAAGAAGAGCTTGCTCTCGTCTTTCCTATGATTTACAAATAGAAAATCTTTTTGTTTTAAATTTTAAGTGAAAATATTCTCGAACCACAAACTTACTTTTCATTCATTTCCAAACACCATGTTTCCAGCTCCATAGAATCTCCCTGGCATAACAAATAAAAACACAATTATAATTAGGAAGAGACAGATACATATTTTCAAACAGGCTGTTGAGCATTAAAGATGTTGGTATTTATTGTTAAAATCCCAAAGCTGAAGTGGTACAGTGACTAAAAAGAGACATTCAATGGTTATCTCATTTTACATAATTACACCATATCCATAATTATTTGTACTTGATTGCAATTATGCTGATCTTATTTTCATTATTATTGTCTGGTAATTACTGTGTGAAGTTGTCCTCCTTTCTAGTTGACTCAAGCAGGGCAATGTTTAAATAAGCAGTAGCATGCTTAGAAAAAGCAGAGACAATTAATCAAGTTGGTTGGAGCTCCCTTGATGACACGACAAAGAAGAAGTTTCTGTTACACTTAAAAAAAAGTTCCCTTGGGATGTGGGCAATAACAAGGCCGGATTTATTACGCACCCCTAGTTTTTTCTTACGTCGCCTTTGGTTCTTTTGCCAATCACCTTAAATCTGTGTCCTCTGGTTCTCGACCCTTCTGCTAATGGGAACAGTTTCCCCTATATCTACTCTGTCTAGACCCCTCATGATTTTGAGCACCTCTATCAAATTTCCTCTCAGTCTTCTCTGCTCCAAGGAGAACAACCCCAGCTTCTCCAGTCTATCAACGTAACTGAAGTCCCTCATCCCTGGAATCATTCTCGTAAATCTTTTCTGCACCCTCTCCAAGGCCTTCACATCCTTCCTAAAGTAACTTTGGGTAGTTGCTGCAGTTCATCCTGCAGATTGTATATAGTGCAGCCAGTGTGCCAGTAGTGGTGGGGTGAATATCGAGTCCAGTGGTGTCAAGCTTCTCAAGTACTGTTGGAGCTGTACCAATCCAGGTGAGTGGTGACAATCCCAACAAACTCCTGACTTGAGCCTTGCAGATGGTGAAGAGGTTTTGAGGACTCAGGAAGTGAGCCATTCGTTGCAGAGTGCGCAGCCTCTGCCCTAATCTTTTAGCCATGGTGTTGATATCCAGTTAAGTATCTGGCTAATGGTGATCCCGAAGATGTTGATGGTGGAGCACGGAGTGATGGCGATGTCTGTGCTTTCTCTTGTTCTAGATGCTCATTACCTGGCACTTGTGAGTTGCGAATGCTACCTTCCACTTGTCAACCTAAGCCTGCATGTAATCCAGGTTCTGTTGTAGACTGACGGGCGGGCTACTTCATTATCAGAAGAGTTATGAATGACACTGAACACTGTGGAATCATCAACGAACAGCCCCACTCTTAACGGTCACAAGGACTTTAAACTAGTAAATGTTGGGGGGGGGGGGGGGGGCGGGGTGGAGGGGAGGGGGGGGCAGGCTCAAGTGGAAATTGTAGTGCAAATAATAGTTCAAAAACAAACAAAAGGGAAGAGAGTTAGAGTAACAGTCAGAAATTGTACTTTAGGCATTACAGTTAGAGGGAAAAAGATAATGGCCCAGAAATTTGGGTCTCCACGGGTGAGTACGCATGGGGTACTCACCCGTAAGCCCAATGGAAGTGCCAGTTTCGTGCATGCGTGGGAAACTGGCACTTCCGTTCCCCTGAAAGAAGGGGTTAAGAGGTGGAACGTGTGCGCGGGAGAGGCAGTGCGTGCGCATTGAACTTACGGTTTTTTTGCAGGTTTTCCCGGGAAGGTAAGTCTCCAGAAGTTAGACATGTAAAAAGCAGTCGCAAGGCCTGCTTTTTACAAGGTAAGTGGTGAATTAATTAAAACATTTTTTCCACAGGTTTATTATTTTTAAATATTTTAAAGAAAGGTAAGTTTATTTTTAGCCCCGTTAGAAATTAAAATTATTTTTTTCAAAAATTTAAATTATTGTTTAAAATAGTTATTTCATGTAATTTATAGTTTATTTTAAAAATGTGATTAAAAAAAAAAAATTTATTTGAAGATTTAGTGATGTTTTGGGGCTTATAGTATTTATAGGTTTGAACTTATGAATGAAGCATTCCCTGCTACCATTGGCTCTCCATGGCCCACGTGATCCCAGGGGACGCAGCGAACTAACTGCGCCCCTGGGATACGCAAGCACTGCGCGCCGGAAGTTGGAGGAGGCCCAGGATCGGAATTCCACGGGGGCCCACAGCTCAACGGCCGGCGCGCAAGGGAAGTGCAGATCGGGGGCTTGCGCCTGCGGGAAGCCCCCGACCCGAATTTCTGGGCCATAAAGTGATTAAGCCAGGAGAGAGAAATAAGAAATATGCGAGTAAAACATTAGAGTTGAAGGATAGGCTAGGGTGTGTGGCCCAAATAAGCGTTCTTTATACAAACGCACGGAGTATAAGGAATAAATTGAATGAACTGCAGGCGCAAATTCAACATGGAGGGTATGACATGGTAGCCATTACTGAGACGTGGCTGCAAGACAATCAGGACTGGGAACTAAATATAACAGGTTATAAGGTCTACAGCAAAGATAGGGTAAATGGTAGAGGGGGAGGAGTAGCCTTAGTGATTAAGGATGAAATCACTTCAATGATGAGAGGATATAATGAGAGCTAAGCATACAAATAAGAACATAAGAAATAGGAGCAGGAATAGACCACTTGGCCCCTCGAGTCTGCTCCACCATTCAATAAGATCATGGCTGATCCTGAGCTCAAAGCCACTTCCCTGCCCGCTCCCCATAACCCTTCACTCCCTTATCTTGCAAAAATCTGTCTATCTCCACCTTAAATGTATTTAATGACCCAGCCTCCATGGCTCTCTGGGGCAGAGAATTCCACAAATTTACAACCCTCAGAGAAGAAATTCCTCTTCATCTCAGTTCTAAAAAGGCGACCCTTTATTCTGAAACTATGCCCCCGAGTTCTAGATTTCCCCACGAGGGGAAACATCCTCTCTGCATCTACCTTGTCGTGCCCCCTCAGTATCTTATATGTTTCAATAAGTTCACCTCTCATTCTTCTAAATTACAATGAGTATAGGCCCAACCTGCTCAACCTTTCTTCATAAGTCAACCCCCTCATCTCAGGAATCAACCGACTGAATTGTCTCTGAACTGCCTCCAACTTAAGTATATCCTTCCTTAAATAAGGAGATCAAAATTGTATGCAGTACTCAAGGTGTGGTCTCACCAATACCCTGTACAGTAGTAGCAGGGCGTCCCTGCTTTTATACTCCAACCCCCTTGAAATAAAGGCAGTGGAGACTTTATGGGTAGAATTAAGAAATAGGGAAGGACTTAAGACTGTTGTGCATAGGCAACCTGGTAGCAGCTCTGAAGTGCTAGATTGTATAAATGCAGAGATTAGACAAGAGTGTAGCAAAGGCAGAGTGGTTTTAATGGGGGATTTTAACTTTCATATAGATTGGGATAAGCAGACTCGCACCTGTCAGAAAGGTAGTGAATTTCTTGAGTGTGTCTAGGATAGTTTTCTGCAACAATATGTCCTAGAACCAACAAGGGGGCACGCTATATTAGATTTGTAAGGAGTCAGATTTAGTTAACAGCCTAATGGTGTGTGAACATTTATCTAATAGCGATCATAACATGATCAAGTTCAAAGTAGTGTTTGAAAGGGAGCAACGTTAAACAGCTACTAAGATTCTAGATTTAGGTAAGGCCAACTTCAATAGGATGAGACAGAGACTGTCCACAGTAAACTGGACAAATCTTTATTTAGGAACCAGATTTAGGAACAGCTTCTTTCCCAGGGCTGTCATCCTACTGAACTCCACAAATAAACTCTAAAGCCTGCACATCTGCCAATGCACTTTATTATGGTTATGTTTATGTTAATGTATTACAAGCCAAATGAATGTTGAATGTTTAAATGTCTTAATCTAAATGTACACTCTCGGGAGCCGCAAGCCTACATTTCGTTGTACTGCACTTGTGCACTAACAATGACAATAAAGTTGATTATTATTAATGGGTAAAACAACAGATCAGTGGGAGGATGTCAAAGAAGAATTTAAATGTGATACAGAACCAGTTTATACCCGAGGGGAAAGAGCTCAACTTGCCAAAAAAAAAGCCACAGATGACTAAAGAGGTAAGAGACAGCATAAAACTAAAAGATAAAGCATATAAAAATGCAAAATATAGCACAGATCCTGGCGAATGGGAAAGATACAAAGAACAACAAAGGGTCACAAGAGCTACAAAAAGGGAGTATGAAAAGAAACTTGTAAGGGATATCAAAAGCAACACAAAATCTTTTTACAATTATATTAGGAAAGAAAGGGTAGTCAGGAGCAATGTTGGCCCCTTGAAAACGGATATCTGTGATATTATCAATAATAAGGAAATAGCGGACATGTTGAATAATTAATTTGCGGCAGTATTTACACTAAAGAGGATAGCGTGCCGGAAATCCCAAGGAAACTAATATTGAATCGGGGACAGGGACACAATAAAATTAACACACGTAAAATAACAGTAATGAAGAAAATAATGGCACTAAAGAGTGACAAATCCCCAGGACCAGATGGTTTCCATCCCAAGGTTTTAAAGGAAGTAGGTGAGCCCATTGTAGATGCCCTAACTATAATTTTCCAAAGTTCTCTCAATTCAGGAACCGTTCCTTTAGAATGGAAAATTGCACGTCTCTCCGCTATCCAAGAATGTCGAGAGGGGAAAACCAGGAAAATATAGACCAGTTAGCCTAACATCTGATGTTGGGAAATTGCTAGAGTCTATAGGGATAGGGTGACAGAATGTCTGGAAAATTTTCAGCTGATCAGAGGGCCAGCATGGATTTGTGAAAAGTAGGTCATGCCTGACAAACCTGACTGATTTATTTGAGGTGACTAAAGTAGTGGACAGCGGAATGTCTATGGATGTTATTTATGTGGACTTCCAGAAGGCATTTGATAAAGTCCCACATAAGAGACTGTTATCCAAGGTAGAAGCCCACGGAATTGAGGGCAAATTATTGACCTGGTTAGGAAATTGGTTGAGCAGCTGGAGACTGGCAGTAGAGATAATGGGCAGGTACTCTAATTGGCAGGATGTGACGAGTGGTGTCCCGCAGGGATCTGTGTTGGGGCCTCAACTATTCGCTGTATTTATTTACAACTTAGAGTATGGCATAGAAAGCCACTTATCCAAATTTGCCGATGACACAAAGATAGGTGGCACTGCAGGCTGTGCAGATGAAAGTATAAAATTACAAAGGGATATTAAGTGAATGGGCAAAGCTGTGGCAAACGGATTTCAATGTCGGCAAATGTGAGGTCATCCGCTTTGGACCTAAAAAGATAGAACAGGGAACTTTCTAAATGGTGAAGTGCTAAAAACAGTGGAGGTCCAAAGAGACTTGGGGGTCCAGGTACACAGATCATTAAAATGTCATGAACAGGTACAGAAAATAATCAAAAAGGCTAATGGAATGCTGACCTTTACATCGAGAGGCCGTGACGGTCCGGTGCGGAGAGCGCTCTCCCTGCTTCGGGCGGCCAGCTCTCGCCGCTCGGCGAGTCGGGCAGAGGCAGCGCGGTGAGCAGCAGCAGCAGCCATAAAGTTGACCCGCTGGAGCACATCAGCCGGCAGCTCCTCGGCGGGAAGGAATTCTGACTGGGAGGAGGGGAGCCGAGCATGGCGGCCAGAGGCCGACCAGTGAGAGGGAGAAGCAGGCCCCGGGCCGTGGAGCCGGCGACGGTGAGGAGAAGGCCGCGGTGATTGGAGCATTCACATCCCGACGATCTGTTCGGCGAGTCGGGCGGTGGAGCGCAGCGCAACGAGCAGCAGCAGCAGACACGCTGCAGCACGTTGGCCGGCAGCTCCATGGCGGGTAACTTGCAGTCCGGCTGGGAGGGGGGGAGCCGGACATGGCGGCCGGAGCGGGAGAATCAGGCCACCACATGTGGAGCCGGCAACAGTGAGGAGGAGGCCACGGTGAAGAGGAGGACGGAGCGGCTGAGGGACATCGTGCTCCCACTGCCACGGGAAGCCATTGTATTGACTCTGAACGCGGCGCTGTATGTATAGCTGACGCGTCCCTATGGGGAACAAGCATTCCATTGTACTTGTACTTGTACTTGTACTGGTTACATATGGCAAATAAAGCTTAACTGAACTGAATACAAGGGGGTAGAAGTTATGCTCCAGCTGTACAAAGCCCTGGTTAGACCACACCTGGAGTACTATGAGCAGATCTGGGTACCACACTGTAGGAAGGATATAGTGGCCTTGGAGGGAGTGCAGCGTAGGTTTACCAGAATGATACCTGAACTCCAAGGGTTAAGTTATGAGGGGAGATTACACAAATTGGGATTATATTCCCTAGAATTTAGACGGTTAAGGGGTGATTTGATCGAAGTTTTCAAGATATTAAGGGGAACAGATAGGGTAGATAGAAACTATTTCCGCTGGTTGAGGAGTCTAGGACTAGGGGGCATAATCTAAAAATTGGAGCCAGACCTTTCAGGAGTAAAATTAGGAAACTTCTACACACAAAGGGTCGTAGAAGTTTGGAACGATCTTCCGCAAACAGCAATCGATGCTAGATCAACTGTTCATTTCGGATCTGAGCTGCAGCAAGCCATTAGGAAGGCAAATGGTATGTTGGCCTTCATTACAAGAGGATTTGAGTACAGGAGTAAAGAAGTCTTACTCCAATTATATAGGGCCTTGGTGAGACCACACCTGGAGTACTGTGTACAAGTTTGGTCTCCTTACCTAAGGAAGGATATACTTGCCATAGAGGGAGTGCAACGAAGGTTCACGAGATTGATTCCTGGGATGGCGGGACTGTCGTATGAGAAGAGATTGAGTAAACTAGGCCTGTATTCTCTTGAATTCAGAAGGAAAGGGGACCTCATTGAAGCAGACAAAATTATTACAGGGCTAGATAGTGTGGATGCTGGGAGAATGTTTCCCTTGGCTGGGGAGTCTGGAACCAGGGGCCACAGCCTCAGGCCATTCAGGACTGAGATGAGAAGAAATTTCTTCAGAGGGTGGCGAATTTTTGGAATTCTCTACCCCAGAGGGCTGTGGAGGCTCAGTCATTGGGTATAGTCAAAACAGAAGAAGTCGACAGATTTCTGACTAGCAAGGGCATCAAGGGATGTGGCGATAAGACCGGTGAATGGAATTGAGGCAGAAGATCAGCCATGATCTCATCGAGCCTGCACCGCCATTCAAAGAGCTAAATGGCCTACTCCTGTTTCCATGTTAACCATGTATGAAGGGAAGGTAACTAATGAAGCAGCTGAAGATGGTCAGGGTCGAGGATGCTTCCATGAGGAACACCTGCAGCAATGACCTGAAGCTGTAATGATTGACTTCCGACATCCACAACCATCTTCTTGCGTCAGGTATGAGTCCTGTCAATGGAGGATTTTCCTTTTGACATCTGTTGATCAAGGCTGTAATGAGGTGATAAGCTAAGATTCCAGCAGATTCTGAACCGAGGGTCAGCGAGGAGGTTATTGGTGAGTAGGTATCCCTTGATTGCTCATCTATTGGCTCTTTCATCATTATACTGATAACTGGGAGAGGGCTGATGGAGCAGTAAATAATTGGCCAGGCTAGGTTTATTCTGTTTTTTGTGGATACGACACATGCCAATCTTCCATATTGTTGGGTAAGTGCCAGTCAGAGCTGTACTGAACAGCTTGGTTAGGGGAGCGGCTAGCTCTGTTGCCAGGTCTCTAGCACTACAGCTGGGATGTTCACAGAACCATAGAATGATACAGCAAGAGGCCATTCGCCCCATCGTGTCTGTGCCAGCTCTTTGGTAGCGCTATCCAATTAGTCTCACTACCCTGCTCTTTCTCCATAGCCCTGTAAATGTTTCCCTTCAAGTATTTATCCAATTTCCTTTTGAAAGTTACCATTGAATCTGCTTCCTCCACCCTCAGGCATTCGGTTTCCTCCTGTCACCTTTGGTTCTTTTGCTAATCACCTTAAATCTGTGCCCTCTGGTTATTGACCCTTCTGCTACCAGAAACCGTTTCCTCCTAATCACTCCATCAAAACTATCCACAATTTTGAATACCGCCTTTTAAAAAAATTAGTTCACGGGATGTGGGCGTCGCTGGAAAAGCCAGCATTTATTGCCCATCCCTATTTGCTCTCGAGAAGGTGGTGGTGAGCCACCTTCTTGAACCACTGCGGTCTTTGTGGTGAAGGTACTCCTACAGTGCTGTTAGGGAGTTCCAGGATTTTGACCAAGCGACAATGAAGGAACGGTGATATATTTCCAAGTCAGGATGGTGTGTGACTTGGAGGGGAACTTGTAGTTGGTGCTGTTCCTATGCACCAGGCGCGAATGTTACTTGCTACTTATCAGCCCAAGCCTGAATGTCGTCCAGGTCTTGCTGCAGGCAGGCATGGATTGCTTCATTATCTGAGGAGTTGCGAATGGAACTGAACACTGTACAATCATCAGCGAACATCCCCACTTCTGACCTTATGATGGAGGGAAGGTCATTGATGAAGCAGCCGAGATGTTTGGGCCTAGGGCAACTCCTGCAGCTATGTCCTGGGGCTGAGGTGATTGGCCTCCAACAACCACCTTCCTTTGCGCTAGGTATGACTCCAGCCAGTGGAGAGTTTCCCCCCCATCCCCACACCGATTCCCATTGACTTCAATTTTACTAGGGCTCCTTGATGCCACACTGTCAAATGCTGCCTTGATGTCAAGTGCAGTCACTCTCATCTCACCTCTGGAATTCAGCTCTTTTGTCCACGTTTGGACCAAGGCTGTAATGAGGTCTGGAGCAGAGTGGTCCTGGCGGAACCCAAACTGAGCATCGGTGAGCAAGTTATTGGTAAGTGCCGCTTCATAGCACTGTCGATGACACCTTCCATCACTTTGCTGATCATTGAGAGTAGACTGATGGGGCGTAATTGGACGGATTGGATTTGTCCTGCTTTTTTTATGGACAGGACATATGTGGGCAGTTTTCCACATTGTTGGGTAGATGCCAGGGTTGTCGCTGTACTGGAGCAACTTGGCTAGAGGCACGGCTAGTTCTGGAGCACAAGTCTTCAGCACGACAGCCGGGATGTAGTCGGGGCCCGTAGCCTTTGCTGTATCCAGTGCGCTCAGCTGTTCCTTGATATCACTTGGAGTGAATCGAAATGGCTGAAGACTGGCTTCTGTGACAGTGGGGACCTCAGGAGGAGGCTGACATGGATCATCCACTTGACACTTCTGGCTGAAGATGGTTGCAAACGCTACAGCCTTGTCTTTTGCATTCACGTGCTGGGTTCTGCCATCATGGGGATATTTATGGAGCCTCCTCCTTCCGTTAGTTGTTTAATTGTCCACCATCATTCTTGACTGGGATGTGGCAAGACTGCTGAGCTTTGATCTGATCCGTAGATTGTGGGATCACTTAGCTCTGTCTATAGCATGCTGCTTCCGCTTTTTAGCATGCATATAGTCCTGTGTTGCAGCTTCCCCAGGTTAGCACCTCATTTTTAGGTACACCTGGTGCTGCTCCTGACATGCTCTTCTGCACTCCTCATTTAACCAGGATTGGTCCCCTGGCTTGATGCCAGGCCATGAGGTTACAGATTGTGGAATACAATTCTGTTGCAACTGATGGCCCACAGCGCCTCATGGATGCCCAGTTTTGAGCTGCTGTGCTGAATCTATCCCATTTATCATGTTGGTAGTGCAAAGACAGGAATTCATCTCCACAAGGACTGTGCGGTAGTCACTGCTACCAATGCCGTCATGGACAGATGCATCTGCGACAGGTAGAGGACGAGGTCAAGTAGATTTTTCCCTCGCGTTGGTTCTCTCACCACCTGCCGCAGGCCTAGTCTAGCAGCTACGTCCTTCAGGACTCGGCCAGTAGTCCTGCTACTGAGCCACTCTTGGTGATGGACATTGAAGTCCCCCACCCAGAGTACATTCTGTGCCCTTGCTACCCTCAGTGCTTTTTCCAAGTGGTGTTCAACATGGAGGAGAACTGATTCATCAGCTGAGGGAGGGCGGTCGGTGGTAATCAGCAGGAGGTTTCCTTGCGCCTGCTTGACCTGAAGCCATGAGACTTCATGGCGTCTGGAGTCAATTTTGAGGACTCCCAGGGTCACTCTCTCCTGACTGTATATCATTGTGCCGACACCTCTGGTGGGGGGGGGGGGGGGGGGGGGGGGTCTGTCCTGCCGATGGGACAGGACATACCCAGAGATGGTGATGGAGGAGTCTGGGACTGGTATGATTCTAGTGTATGACGATGTCAGGCACAAGTCCCCATATGTTAGTGAGGACGACTTAGCAGGGTGGACCGGCCTGGATGTACCGTTGTCGTGTCTGAAGCCAGTGCCTAGGTTGATGCTGGGTGGTCCGTCCGGTTTTATTCTTATTATTGTTTATCGTAGCGGTTTGTTACAAGAGTGGCTCGCTAGGCCATCAGAGGGCAGTGAAGAGTAAATCATATTGCTGTGGGTCTGGAGTCACATAAAAGGATGACAGATTTCCTTCTCTAAATGAGAGTAAGCTTGCAGGGAACATATAAACTGACTGTAAAAGCTTTTATAGATATGTGAAGAGAAAAAGATTGGTGAAGTCAAACGTAGGTCCCTTGCAGTCAGAATCGGGGGAATTTATAATGGGTAACAAAGAAATGGCAGACCAATTAAATACATATTTTGGTTCTGTCTTCACAAAGGAGGACACAAATAACCTCCCAGAGATGTTGGGGAACATAGGGTCTGATGAAGGGGAGAAACTGAAAGAAATCAGTATTTGTAAGGAAATGGTGTTAAGGAAATTGATGGGACTGAAGGCCAATAAATCCCCAGGGCCTGATAATCTACATCCTAGGGTACTTAAGGAAGTGGCCCTAGAAATAGTAGATGCATTGCTGATCATCTTCCAACATTCGATGGAATCTGGAACAGTACCCATGGATTGGAGCGTAGCTAATGTTACCCCACTATTCAAAAAAGGTGGTAGGGAGAAAAGCCTGACATCGGTAGTGGGGAAAATGCTAGTCCATTATAAAGGATGTAATAGCAGAGCACTTGGAAAACAGTGACAGGATCGGACAAAGTCAACATGGATTTACAAAAGGTAAATCGTGCTTGACCAACCTACTGGAATTTTTTGAGGATGTAACTGGTAAAATAGATAAGGGAGAACCAGTGGATGTGGTATATTTGGACTTTCAGAAGGCTTCCGATAAGGTCCCGCATAAGAAATTAGCGTGTAAAGTTAAGGCACATGGGATTGGGGGCAAGGTATTGACTTGGATAGAGAACTGGTTGGCAGACAGGAAGCAAAGAGTTGGAATAAATGGGTCTTTTTCCAAGTGGCAGGCAGTGACTAGTGGGGTACCGCAGGGATCGGTCCTTGGACCCCAGCTATTCACAATATATATTAATGATCTAGACGAGGGAACTAGATGTAATATCTCCAAATTTGCAGACAACACAAGGCTGGGTGGGCGTGTGTGCTGTGAGGAGGATGCCAAGAAACTCCAGGATGATTTGGACAGGTTGGGTGATTGGGCAGAAGCATGGCAGATGCAATATAACGTGGATAAATGTGAGGTTATCCACTTTGGTGTCAAAAACAGGAAGGCAGATTATTATCTGAATGGCAATAGATTGGGCGAAGGGGAAGTGCAACGAGACCTGGGTGTCCTTGTGCACCAGTCGCTGAAGGTAAGCATGCAGGTGCAGCAGGCGGTTAAGAAGGCAAATGGTATGTTGGCCTTCGTAGCGAGAGGCTTTGAGTACAGGAACAAGGATGGCTTGCTGCAGTTATACAGGGCCTTGGTGAGACCACATCTTGAGTATTGTGCGCAGTTTTGGTCGCCTTATCTGAGGAAGGATGTTCTAGCCATGGAAGGAGTTCAGTGAAGATTCACCAGGCTGATACCTGGGATGGCAGGTATGACGTATGAGGAGAGATTGGGTCGATTGGGCTTGTACTCGCTGGAGTTTAGAAGAATGAGAGGGGATCTCATTGAAACTTATAAAATTCTGCCAGGACTGGACAGGCTAGATGCAGGATGGATGTTCCCGATGGTCAGGGAGTTTAGAACCAGGGGTCACAGTCTAAGGATAAAGGGTAGGCCATTTAGGACAGAGATGAGGAGGAATTTCTTCACCCAGAGACTGGTGAACCTGTGGAATTCTCTACCACAGAAGGCAGTAGAGGCCAATTCATTAAATATATTCAAGAAGGAGTTGGATATATTTCTTAAGGCTAAAGGGATCAAGGGGTATGGGGAGAAAGCAGGGACCAGGTACTGAATTTGGATGATCAGCCATGATCACACCGAATGGCGGAGCAGGCTCGAGGGGCTGAATGGCCTACTCCTGCTCCTATCTTCTATGTTTCTATGTTTAGGACATTAGTGAACCAGTTGGGTTTTTACAACAATCTGATAACTGTCGAAGTAAGAAAAAAAGAGCATTTAAAATTATTTAGGAAAACAAATAAAGAGAGTCGTTACTGATACTAGCTTTTTATTCCAGATTTATTTAATTAAATGAATTTAAATTCCCCAGCTCCCCTTGTTTGAAGGAGCGAGAGCTGGAGAGGGCAGTTTGAAGGAGCGAGAGCTGGAGAGGGCAGTTTGAAGGAGCGAGAGCTGGAGAGGGCAGTTTGAAGGAGCGAGAGCTGGAGAGGGCAGTTTGAAGGAGCGAGAGCTGGAGAGGGCAGTTTGAAGGAGCGAGAGCTGGAGAGGGCAGTTTGAAGGAGCGAGAGCTGGAGAGGGCAGTTTGAAGGAGCGAGAGCTGGAGAGGGCAGTTTGAAGGAGCGAGAGCTGGAGAGGGCAGTTTGAAGGAGCGAGAGCTGGAGAGGGCAGTTTGAAGGAGCGAGAGCTGGAGAGGGCAGTTTGAAGGAGCGAGAGCTGGAGAGGGCAGTTTGAAGGAGCGAGAGCTGGAGAGGGCAGTTTGAAGGAGCGAGAGCTGGAGAGGGCAGTTTGAAGGAGCGAGAGCTGGAGAGGGCAGTTTGAAGGAGCGAGAGCTGGAGAGGGCAGTTTGAAGGAGCGAGAGCTGGAGAGGGCAGTTTGAAGGAGCGAGAGCTGGAGAGGGCAGTTTGAAGGAGCGAGAGCTGGAGAGGGCAGTTTGAAGGAGCGAGAGCTGGAGAGACAGTTTGAAGGAGCGAGAGCTGGAGAGGACAGTTTGAAGGAGCGAGAGCTGGAGAGAGCAGTTTGAAGGAGCGAGAGCTGGAGAGAGCAGTTGGAAGGAGCGAGAGCTGGAGAGGACAGTTTGAAGGAGCGAGAGCTGGAGAGGACAGTTTGAAGGAGCGAGAGCTGGAGAGGACAGTTTGAAGGAGCGAGAGCTGGAGAGAGCAGTTTGAAGGAGCGAGAGCTGGAGAGGAACCCGGTTACCAGGACGCCAAGTGGGAAAGCAAGGGGTAATGTGCAGGCCAGGTGTGTGGAGGTGACCGAGGGGAAACATCGAGAGAGAGAGGGGAAACATCGAGAGAGGGGAAACATCAAGAGAGACCAAGATGGAAACATCGAGAGAGACTGAGCAGAAACATCGAGAGAGACTGAGGGGGCACGTTATTTATTTAATTTAATTAATTAATTAAATTTATTTAATTATAAGTTGTGAGTTCCTCACGATGCTCTCCCAGGGCGGCCACCCTGTAGCCAGAGATTATTCTAGAAGTCTGGGTAGAAATATCAATGTAATTACTGTAGAAATTACTTCTTTTACATTATTGCTTGTTCATTTTATGTGCTGTCTTTTTTATATTTTATGTCTGCTTTATTTATATTTATTATAAAAGTATGTATGCGTGTATATGTCGGTATGTATTTTTTTGTGATGGCGCCGATGAAGATGGCTACCGTCCTTGCGAGCTCCGTGCGTACCAGGCAGCTCAGTGTTCTTGCTGCTTGGTGCTCTCGGCTCGTCAAGAAAAAAGCATTTCACTGACTAGATTACACTTCTTGTATTTAGTTATGTGACCAATAAAATTGAAATTGAAATTGAAACTCACGTCTCTGGATCATTAGTCCAGCCTCTGGATTACTGGTCCAGTAACATAACCACTCTGCTACCGTTCCCTTACAGCTATGTCCTGCAGAATTCAGTGGTGGTACTACTGTGCCACCTTTACGGTTGACACTGAAGCCCCCCGCCCCCCCCACCCCGTCCCCACCCACAACCAACCAGAGTAAATGCTGCACCCTTCCCCCCCCACCCCACCGAGTTTTTTCCAAGTGATGCTCAACATGGAGGAGTGCTGATTCAACAGCTGGGATAGAATGGTAGGTGGTAATCAGCATGAGGTTTCTAATAAGAAAGAGAGAGAAAGAAGAGCTGTTCTTTACATAGCATCTAATTCATGTCCTCAGGACATCCTAAAGAGCTTCACAGCCAATTACGTACTTCTGAAGTATAGTGAATGTTGTAATGTATGGAAAGAGAATTTATTTTAATGTCTTTGTATTGGAGACTGGCAGCTATTTTAAAAGTTAATTAGTGCGAGCTGCCCCCTCGGGTTTCAGAAAATACTTGTTATGATCTGGTATGCAAAACTGTGATTTGAAAGGCATTGGCAAGGAAAGGCTTATCTGCCTGCTCTGTTCATTGTTTTCAAAGTACTGTTACTAATTTGTAACAACTGAACTGTTCCAGCAGCTATTAAGTGGGTGGTGTTCTTTGATGAGGGAATGCTTCCTAGTCCTTCTGAAGTGTTTGGAACCAATTATCTTGTTCTCAGGAAGAGGCCATTCAATTCAAATTTAAAAAGTGTCTTTGAAGTATATATTTAAAGTCTTCAAATTGTATATTTTTAATTCTCTGTGTTCCTGTGAATTTGCCAAGCATTTTGAAAGCATACCTTGGTTTGACTTGCTCGAATTCAGCAGGCCTTCTGATGCCTTTAGAATCAGAGATAGGCAGGCAAGAGGCTCCATGCAAGATTAGCATCGAACTTCCAGGCAAGGTTATAATTGAGGATCTTTTGTCTCAAAGTTTATGTGCATATGTGACTGCTTGTTATATTTCTATATAATAAAGCTACTAATTACTGCAAATCTGTTGTTTGTCCTTGCAACTGTTCACATCTATTTAATGCTTAATACATCTGTTTGGTAGTTTTTTGCGTAAACCACAGTCTGATGGGATGCTTATTCTACACCTTTCCAAAATCATGATTATCACATGGAGGCACTTGAAATATCCACAAAGTTCGAAGAGGTGATGAGGGTTTCTGTTTGACCCCTGAACTTGCTGGTACTATCTAGATATTAGACAGGTGAAGGCACACTCCAGTTCATAGGGAACAAGGACTCATTTATTGAAGTCGTCTTTGGCATTGAACCAGAGGAAAATTTCTGAGATAAAAATTTCAAAAATGCAACACTGGTGGCAACAAAAATTGAAATTACAGCATCACTTAGAGTGACAGGCTATTTAAACTTTTTAAGTCAAATGAGCAGTAGCATCAGCAGTTTTAATAATGTGTACAGGGCTCTGAAAGGCCTTGGCAGAGAGCTAAAATTAGCCTGATTAGCTGCAGAGGGAAAGGACACAGAACATGCCTACCAGTTGGAAGTTCTAAAACTGGAGGCCGAAAACCAACAACACAAGGACAAGAATCAACGTTGCAAGTTTGAGGAGGAGGAACAGGGGACACAGTGACAACTTGAGACAGAGGTAAAGGAGAAGTGCCATCGAGGTGCACCTGAACTGATGGAGAAAAACGCATGAACAATTTGTCCGGTAAGTGTGCATACGGGTGTCCAACACCCTTTTCCAAAATTAAAACAGGAAAAAAACAGCAAATAAGTATGTACAAATAGGACAGATTTACCTGGGCTTTGAGGGAACGATTACTGAGGCTTGGGGACCAAATGTGGCCCTAGGGCCTCAGGTTCGATACCCTTGACCTAGCTGATAACTGTGTGTGAAATAAATTTACTGAATCCATTCGGATACCAAATTTTAAAGAAGGGGACATGCAGGTGGTTTCTTAAGAGTTAATAGCAAACCATCACGTGAAACAATGAAGTTCAGGTCAAGAATTTTGAGCCCTCACTGCATTTTCGCGTGCAAATCCAGTGCACAGTGCGAAATCTAAAACGTGCTATTTCTATTACTTGCAACTTAAATATTAATGCCTGAAGCATATAGGCAAAAATGTAAGAAGTTGTGGCAAGCTCCACATGGTACTTCCAAAGAATTAGTTATAGTGCTGGAAGACATTAGGAAATTGTGATTAGATGGTAAGAAGGTAACAGATTAACAGTAAACTCTTTCTTATCCGGCACCTATGGGACCAGGATGGTGCCGAGTGATGAAAAATTCTGGATAACAGAGAAGTATACCTACCAAGGCAATTTTTAACACAAACAAAAATTAAAAAATCAAGAAATGTACTGTATAATTGGGTACTCACCTACAGAATGTTCCGTTAAATGTATGGTAGAATCGGCAAGATTACCGGTTATTGAGGTGCTGTTTTGTATTGAGATATATCTATTTTGCCGGTTATTAAAGTATTCTGGATGATTAAAGTGCCGTTTAAACAAGAGCTTACTGTATAAAGAACTATGTCAAAGGATGATGAGTTATTGATCTGTGGAAGCAGTTCCATATTCTTTTAGGATATGATTGCTTGACCAAGATTTAAGGCCCTGACGCAGTTAGGTGAACAAGTCAATTATTTCGTGGCCTCACCAGCATCAGCAAACCATTGAGCAGCTGGGGAGTCAGATGCCCCGCACTGTCCAATTGGTGAGCTGCTCGCTGAGCCAGCTGATCGGCCCGTGCGCTGCGAGTATGTGTTGGTGCAGCAAAGCAGAACACGCAGGGGTGAGGAGAGAGATTTAGGTGTTCTAAATGTGACACAGTGGGATCACAAAACAATCAACTGAGACTCTACAGTGCCATCGGGGAGATCAGATGTAGCCCTAATATACACGATTGCTGGTTGTGTAGCAACCGCAGACATGAAAAATTATTGGTGCCTGTGGAATTGGACATTATGAATCAGCAACTTCAGGAGAGGGGCGGAAACAAATCTTATAGCAGTACTTATTTATAGCAAAACTGCAAGCAAGCCAGTGAACATTTAGCCTGTGCAAAGCTCTAGGAATCCAGGAATCACAGCTGTTATTACAGTGAAACTTCAATGGTCTGCCAAAATGGAACACAACTACCCTCCTTCCGGCGAATAACTGAAATTGTTAATCAAATTGCAGCTCAGTGCCGATACCCATCACAAACTGACAGTCCAGGAGTTATAAAAAATGCCTGGTAAAATACATGCATGGTGTAAATTAAACTAGAAGCCATACCTCAGATGTCTTGAGAGAAATTTCTACACACATCGACCGTCCAATTCCTGGAAGTTGTCCTGCCAGTGCCTTCTTGGCCTCATGGGTGACTTCTGGAATGTCCTTTATTGCAAGGTTAAACTGTAACAGGTAGCACAGTACTGTTTGCCACCTCAATCCAATGATAGCGATACTGATTCATTTTGGTTTCTTCAAATCCACGCAAGTTATCCTTTATGATTTTAAATCTTTTATAACATTCCCAGATTTAAAAAAGTCAGAACACTACATAAAAATCTTATTTTTAAAGTTAATCATGCATGACCTATTTCTGAGACAGGTAACCACTTTCAGTAGAACGTTCAATTCAACACGAGATATGGAGCACACTCAAATTTTAAAAAGTCGCTGCCGCGTGTTTAAAAAATATTTGGCTCCCTCACAGTACGAGTTTAATCTAAAAGCAAAAGCACTAGTATACCAATCTGATCGAAAGAAAATAAAATAAAGGTAATAATTGAATCCACTGTTTATATAGTATTAATGTAAAAATTGAGGCAATAAAGTGACCTTGGGCTGGTGGGGGGGGGGGGTGGGGGGGGGGGGCGAGAAAAAAAAAATCAGACAAGGTCCCTGCTCCTGATTGCTAATCAGTGACCGCAGCTGGAAAATACACGTGTAGATAGTGGATGAGAACATAAGCAGGCTTGGTTGCAAGGCCACCCCTCCACAGTAAGTCAATAGCTTGCCAAATCCTTCAGCCTAGACTTGTACATGAAGACTTTGGGTGAGGTAATGAAGGACAGCTGAAACCGGTGGAACTACAACCCGGCAAGAGGAAGTGTCTTCGGGAGAGGGATGGGTAGTTTTCTTACCCAGTCTGAGCCTGTAGGAGAAGAGGACGAACGGGTGCATATCTTTTCTCCGAGCCGTGCTTGCACAATTACCTGGACGGTCTGTAAAATAGACAACAACTTTAATGAGACACAAGTATCACCAGGGGTGGTTTAATTTCTTTACCTCCGTTACTAGCAGCAATGGCTTTTAAGTTTTATTTATTAATCTAACCTTTGAAATAATTCAGAAGCAAAATCATTTTAAATTTTGACTCTCTGAAGTTAAATGGGGAGGGAGAGAAATTGGAAAAGAATTAAATAAAATCGCAGTTTTTGTTTTCCACTTTCTCTCTCTCTAGAAAACTCAAATTAAAACAAAAATTGAAAAGATATACACCAACAAATAAAGTTTTAAGCCAATCCAGGAGCTACAGGTTTAAATTTAAACTCTCCACATGAAGATCGCCCAGTGACAGCCAATTCACCGAGAGGAAGTACAAGTGAAAGTGTTTTCAATAAGTCACACTCCACCGCATATAGCCTAACAGCTGCTGCTTTGCACATTTGTATGATTGACCAAGAAATACAAAATGTTTTTCTTGTCCTTGTGTTTTGTTGTGTGAATATTTTTCTCCTGTAACTGTGAAGATGTATGAAATATTATTTCAGTTGTCAAACTCTCGCATCTAAAAAAGGAGTCAACAGAAGTGCTTGCTTTGACAGCTAAGTGGGTTAAAAGGAGGAGGTATGAAACAGTTCTGCAGCTCTTTTGTAAAGTAGTTAATTAAATCGTGAGAGGTCTCAGAAACAGGTCTTGTTTGAAGGTAAACAAAACTTCAAGCAAGAGACGATGAAAACAGGTCAAATTTCTTGTTCAGAAACAGAACCCGAGGGTAAACAAAAATTAAAACAGGGTAAACAAAAATTATCAATCTGAAGTCATTCAAATAGTCTAATTGACACGTGACACACGTTCTCATTGTATGTATATGTAAATTGTACTTTACATCTTTTTACATTTGTCTGAGGCTGAACCATACCGTGTCATATTTGACCCTGAAATGAGCTTCCGATGACATATCCACACCATAACTAAGGCCGCCTATTTCCACCTCCGTAACATCGCCTGTCTCCACCCTTGCATCAGCTCATCCGCGCCTTTGTTACCTCTAGACTTTACTATTCCAACGCACTCCTGGCTGGCTCCCATATTCTACCCTGCGTAAACTTGTTGTTGTTTTAATATTTGCTGAGCATTGTGTTTAAAGAAGACTTGCATTTATATAGTGCCTTTCACGACCACCAGACGTCTCAAAGCGCTTTACAGCCAATTAAGTATTTTTGGAGTGTAGTCACTGTTGTACTGTGGGAAACGCGGCAGCCAATTTGCACACAGCAAGCTCCCACAAACAGCAGTGTGATAATGACCAGATAATCTGTTTTTGTTATGTGGATAGAGGGATAAATATTGGCCAGGACACTGGGGATAACTCCCCTGCTCTTCTTCAAAATAGTGTCTTGGGATCTTTCACGTCCACCTGAGAGAGCAGACGGGGCCTCGGTTTAACGTCTCATCTGAAAGACGGCACCTCCGACAGTGCAACATTCCCTCAGCACTGCACTAGAGTGTCAGCCTAGCTTTATGTGCTCAAGTCCCTGGAGTGGAGCCACAACCTTCTGACTCAGAGGTGAGGGTGCTACCAACTGAGCCACCGCTGACACAGTTTAATAGTATGATTTAATTGTAAGTAAAGAGATTTGCTTTTTTTAAGGCTGCAAATCATTGGTCTGTGTGGTAATACCTGGCATTGGAGAGAGTTTAATACCTTAGTTTGTAATTATAACAAATCCAGTAAGTGGATTTCTACAAGTGGGTATTTAACCTCTTGGGTGTGCACCTGTGAAGGAGGAATATTGAAAAGGTAAAATCTCTGGAACACAGGGAACAGACTGTTGACAGAAGGTTACAAAAGAAAAAAACTGCTGTGATATCTTGTTTTACATTGCTAAAGAAGTGAGTATATACTACCTGAATTCAAAGCTACAGTCAAAATTTACTCAGTTTGACTGGATTCACAGACTAAGTAGAGGTCTTATGTAAATTGAAAGCTTTACATTACTTAACATGGAAGCTGTCACTCTTCTCAATAAGCATTAATCAGTAATATATTATGTGGAGAATTTGTACCTTCAGGGCAAAGAATTTAATGAACTTATCCAGGTCCTTCTTATCCTGAGGGCTCAGTTCACCGTCCATGGTGAAAAAAAATCTAAAGATAAAACAGAAAAGAAAAATTCAATCACACCGTGTGGGGAAAAAGAGGGAACAGCAGTGCTGCTATTTGAGAATGACAACGGTTTCCTTTAGCAGTGCTATTAAATGGAAACATAGAAACATAGAAGATAGGAGCAGGAGCAGGCCATTCGGCCCCCCGAGCCTGCTCCGCCATTCAACGAGATCATGGCTGATCATCCAAACCCTAGCACCCGGTCCCTACACCGACAGCCATCCCACCCAAGCCCTATCCCCGTAACCCCACGTATTTAAACCCCCCTAACACTAAGGGTCAATTTTTATCATGGCCAAATCAACCTAACCCGCACATCTTTGGACTGTGGGAGGAAACCGGAGCACCCGGAGAAAACCCACGCAAACACGGGGAGAATGTGCAAACTCCACACAGACACAGTCACCCGAGGCCGGATTTGAACCCGGGTCCCTGGCGCTGTGAGGCAACAGTGCTAACCACTATGCCACCGTTTAATAAACACCGAGGCTGACTCCCTACTCCAAAGTTAAAAACAAGGAATGATTTGTTTCTTTAGAGTGAGACTCACTACTTCTTCTATAGTGTTGCTCCCAGGTTATCCAGGAACTGGAGTGTGGTGTCCTGAAAACCTCTATTCTTAGTTATTTACGTTACATTGTTTTTGCTTTACCATGAGAATTTGGATTTGCTTCAGGTGGAAATTATTTATTTCCTCCTAAAATCTCTTTTCTCAGTTATTTATATTTTGATAAACATTTGTTTTCTGCCCTGACTTCCCATGGTGGATTTATTGGCCTTGCCAAAGATATTGCAGGTGTAATTTTTCCCTACTGTCAGTACAAAGTACAAGTGGTGATCTGCTGCAGTCCAGGCCAAGCTCAGCATTGAACTACTTCAATAACATCCTCTGCCAGCCCAGGTGCAAACACCAGTCCCAAAGACATTAGGGGAGTTCACAATGTAGTTGGATGCTAAGTTGAAAGACTGGAGTGATTATCTCGAAGGACCTGTTGGTCTTTTCTCATCACTGATTTTTTTTTTTTATAGAACATTTTCTAATGTTACATTATTGCACTATCCCATTTTATAAGAGTGGAGCTGCCTGCTCCAAGCGCCATTCTGGATGCACTTGTCGCTCTCCCTCCTTTTATTACTGTTTGCTTTCTTTCCCCCAAATGTTTAGCCCCTGACATTTAAAAAAAAAAAAAATCCCTAACAGCATCTTCAGCTCAGAAATTTTACTTAAGTTGCAAAAAGTACAAAATTCATTTTTGATCTTTTCTATCCACCACTATTTGAACCTTGCATGCATTCTGATCGAGAGGACTGATGCATATAATACTGTGGACAAGACTTTTAATTGAATGAATAACTTTTTGAATTACACAAGATCTTCCACATTTGAAGAAAAAATCCAAGCAAAAATAAAGAATAAAAGAAAAAAAGAGGTCAACAGTGTACTAGGCACAGCAGGACAGCAATACTGCATCAATAACAAGCAGGTACTTTGAACAAACTTAAGCACAAGTTAAATATCTGAGCCACAATTAAGCCAATCAACAGTTCAGTTTCAACATCACATAAACTAAAATAACAAAAAATGCTGGAAAAACTCAGCAGGCCAGGCAACATCCGTGGAGAGAAATTAGAGTCAACGTTTCGGGTCAAAACCCTTTATCAACACTAAAGAGGCACAGGGAATGAAATAGATTAAAAGGCAGGGCTGGGAGAGAACAAAAGAGAAGAGACATTAAGAGGTATTCAAAACGAGACGAGATGGTGATCGGACTAGTGGAGACAAAAGACTTCTGCCCTCACCCCAGCCCCTCCCTCCCGGAACCACGATAGGGTTCCCCTTGTCCTCACCTTTCACCCCACCAGCCTCCACATTCAACGGATCATCCTCCGCCATTTCCGCCACCTCCAAGGTGATCCCACCACCAAACGCATCTTCCCCTCCCCTTTCAGCATTCCGTAGGGACCGCTCCCGCCGCGACACCCTAGTCCACTCCTCTATCACCCCCAGCACCCCTTCCCCTTCGCCTGGCACCTTCCCGTGCAAGCGCAGGAGATGTAACACCTGCCCATATACCTCCCCCCTTCCCACTGTCCAGGGCCCCAAACACCCCTTTCAGGTGAAACAGCGATTTACTTGTACTTCTTGCAATCTAGTATACTGTATTCACTGCTCACGATGTGGTCTCCTCTACACTGGGGAGACCAAACACAGATTGGGTGACCGCTTTGTGGAACACCTCCGTTCAGTCCGTAAGGGTGACCACGAGCTTCCGGTCGCCTATCATTTTAATTCACCGCCCCATTCCCACTCTGACCTCACCGTCCTCGGCCTCTTGCATTGTTCCACGGAAGCTCAATGTAAACTTGAGGAACAGCACCTCATCTTCCGATTAGGCACTTCACAGCCTTCCGGACTCCATATCGAGTTCAACAATTTCAGATCATAACCTCAGCCCCCATTACATTTTCACTTATTTTTTTATCCACACCTTTGTTTTGGTTTCCCCCCCATCCTTTCCTTTTTTTTCCCTCTCTCCCACATGGCAGCTGTCTCCCATTCTGCCAGCGCATTTCACACCTAATCTAGAGCCGTCTTTTGTCTCCACTAGTCCTGTCACCATCTCGTCTCGTTTTGAATACCTCTTAATGTCTCTTCTCTTTTGTTCTCTCCCAGCCCGGCCTCTTAATCTATTTCATTCTCTGTGCCTCTTTAGTCTTGATAAAGGATTTTGACCCAAAACGTTGACTCTATTTTCTCTCCACGGATGCTGCCTGGCCTGCTGAGTTTTTCCAGCATTTTCTGTTGTTATTTCTGATTTCCAGCATCCGCAGTATTTTGCTATCACATAAACTAAGGCTGGGGGTATTCCAGCGACAATCGAACAGGAATAAGCCGAGAGCAATAAAGAGTCAATTCAGACTGATGAGCAAATAATACAACAGGGAGGGGGAAATGCTTGGTGAATGTGCCCCCACCTCAGAATGAGATAGCGGTGGTGGGCATTAAATACAGAGGAATAAATTAACAAAGGCAACATTCAATGACAAGAAATGACCCTCCAGTCTTTCAACTCGCCCAGCGGAGCATCAAACTACACTTTAAACTGTTTCAAACCTCCTGCTTTACTGCACACCTATGTTGCTCATCCCATCTTCCAATAAATAATACTTTGCCATCTTTAGTATTAAGTTTCAAATTTATCTGCCCAATTGCATTACAGACCTAAATAACACTCCAAAACCTTTACTGCATCCTCTGCTTCTACTCCTCTCCCTGTTATACTTTAACAGTATAATTGCTTTGCAGTTTGGGATAAACCTTTTGATCAAAGATTTCCTTAAAGCTACCAGACTGCATGATTTTTATTATGAAGTAGTTGAATACCATCCTCCTCTGAAATGTCCTTAATAACCTTATTTGGACTGTCTCCAACGCCTAAAAATCACATTCAGTCAGAAAACAGTCCTGCAAATGCTAGTTTCATCTGTCCATCTTAAGCAAAATTATACTTCAAAAACTTCTGATTAAAAGGCATTCTGCTGACACTGAAAGACTCTTTAGTTTTGCTTTGAAGTTATTTAGGAAAGACACATCTATTTAAACTCAGGCTTTTAACCAATACAGTAATTTTCTTACTCTTTCAACTGCAACTGCTCCAAATGACATACGATGTGAAATATATTTCTATTCATGATATCACTGCAGAACTTCATATAACTGAATGGGGTGGAGAGGGTCGGTGAAGAAATATGTCACCAGGCTGCCGCTAATAGTTTTAATGTATAAACCACAATTAACAAAGTAAGGTTGCGGTCACTAGGTACATATACTGATCAGAAAAAGTCACAGGTGGTCTATGCTTGGGGAAGAGGGGGTGGGGTGGAGTGGCACACATGGTCCCTGCAACTGTAGAGTAAGGAAGTGTGTGTGTGTGTGTGTGTGTGTGTGGCGAAGGAGAGAAATCAACTTAGTTCCTCACTCTACTCAATTACCCCTGCTGGAAGTATGCATGTGGATACTAGGCAAGAAAAGGGTCAGATCAATTGTGATGGTTTTCCTATGATCAAACAGTTCACAAGCACTGTCCCATGAATAATGACCACTAGGGTGAGTGATTGGAAGGTTGCTGGTGTGAAGGAATAAGCCATATAACCTATTCAGAAAAATACACTATCTTCTGAAAGAATTCTGGCCTTACTAAAACATGACAAACTGGATCTGGAAATCTAGAAACCTAACTATGAAAAAGTTGTGAAAGCATTCTGGCTACAGAGAGAAGATATTGTTGACACTGAATCAATAAACTTATTGAAACAGAAGGTTAAAGGCTCTGGTAGTCTGAACCTTTCAGAATGAAACAATGGTTCACCCTGTACAAGGTGTTCTAATTTACACTTCGTAAAGAAGCACATAAAAGTTAGAAACATCTGCCTTCGCAAAAATGAAATCAAATAAAACACACCTGCCGTTACACCGTTTTTTATGGTAAACTTAAAACACCTAAAGAGACATAATTCTGTAATGCTACCAGCTGAGGTGACTAAGAATTGCAGAGGTCAGCAGAAAAATTACTGGAGATAATTAGCTTACATCAGCAGAAAACCTTAAAGGAAATACCACTGGAAAAGGGTATAAGTATTGAACTCTCAAATGGGATAGTAGACTCGTTTAAAGGGGCAAAGCGATTCTCGGCTTCAGAGGCGGCTCTGCAAGTCTCCAACTCTTTGTACCTCGGTGATCAAAGGTATTTGATTTTGGTGAATATCCTGTAGAACTCTAAGAACTGTAAAACTGTAGCGAAGTTAAGATTTGAGAGTAAGGTTCTCTGATAATATAATAGAATTGTAAGCTCTCTTTTTGGAACTGTTAATGTTGCAATTGACTCAACAACTGTAAATTACATGTCAGTTTTTTAATAAATCTATATATTTTTAGAATTGTCTCAAGACTTCTGTATCAAACTCACAAACTCAATTTCTGTACACTCTTTGGTGAGGAGTTGCAGAATTCTGGGGGAGTTTTCCGGACCCTCATAATATCCGGAACGTTACAGTCTAGCTAAACTTATTAAAAGTGCTATCTGGAGGACGGTAACATTTTCAGGTTGTTCCTTTCCTTCAGGGAGAGATAGTCCAGACCTTTAGACCCAATTAAGCGTCTTTAGGATTCGGCTACCTCAAACTTTAGTTGAAAGTGAACGTTTGAGGAATACGCCTGATCCGGGGCTAGGACTAGTAATTATCCCTTCACTGGTACCCTCGGAGTCAAAAAAAGGGGAAAGCCAAGGCATCAGTAAATATACATATATCTCCTCTTTACGTTTCCATATTAGGTGGTGTTCAAATTAATAGAATTCTCTTTTAAGAAATGTTTTTCACTCAGTTGCTCTGATAGCTCAGTGAAGGAATGCTCTGTCTGGTGTGTTAATGAGCCATACAGACCAACAACAACTTGCATTTCCCTAATATTCCACACATACAAACATTACAAAACACTTTACAAGGCAGAGAGAAAACAATGTATGGTGAGCAGAAGTAAAAACTCCATGGAGTGATCGTATCAGTAGTACTGAACACTTTTAGCAAGTTCTGAAATATATATATATATATATTCTACCAGATAGATATTGGTACAGATTTTATGTTAAGCTTCGTCTGTTGATTATTAAAAGTTAGACACAGAAGGTAATTTTAAAATTTAAAAAACTAGTAAATAAGTTAACTCATCAATCTTGAAGGACATTTAAAAAATCCTTTTTGATCTATCCCTTCTTCTACAAATAACTGACAGGAGGAAGTGTATACCAGGAAACAAACTTGTCAATTGAGACCACAGCAATGAAGCTTGAGCAATTTATTTTTAACTAAATCCTTGGCTGAGATTTCAATCTAGTAGATTTTAGCACATATACTTCGCATTTCATAAGATGCGTTAGTGTGCAATGTCATAGAATCATACAGCACAGAAGGAGGATATTCGGCCCATCATGCCTGCGCTGGCTATTTGAAAGAGCTATCGAATTAATCCCATTCTCCTGATATTTCCCCGTAGCCCTGCAAATTTTTCCTTTTCAAGTATATATCCATTTCCCTTTTGAAAGTTACCATTGAATTTGCTTCCACCACCCTTTCAGGCAGTGCATTCCAGATCATAACACGCTGCATAAAAAGGTTTCTCTTCACACTCTAGTTCTTTTTTCCAATTACCTTAAATCTGTGTCCACTGGTTATCAATCCTCCTTCCAATGGAAACAGTTTTTCCTATCGACCCGATCAAAACCCTTCATAATTTTGAACACATCTACCCATAACAACAACAAATTGTATTTATATAGCATCTTTAACGTAGTGAAACGTCCCAAGGTGCTTCACAGGAGTATTATAAGACAAAAAATTTGACACCGAGCCACATGAGGAGAAATTAGGGCAGGTGACCAAAAGCTTGGTCGAAGAGGTAGGTTTTAAGGAGCATCTTAAAAGGAGGAAAGAGAGGTAGAGAGGTTTAGGCAACAGAAGGCCAATGGTTGAGTAATTATAATTAGGGATGCTCAAGAGGGCAGAATTAGAGGAGCGCAGGTATCTCGGGGGGATTGTGGGGCTGGAGGAGGTTAGAGAGACAGGTAGGAGTGATGCCATGGAGGGATTTGAAAACAAGGATGAGAATTTTGAAATCGAGGCGTTGCTTAACCAGGAGCCAATGTAGGTCAGTGAGCACACGAGTGATGGGTGAACAGGACTTGGTGCGAGTTAGGACACAGGCAACCGAGTTTTGGATGACCTCAAGTAGTCATTCAGAACACTTACCATTTTGTGCTCATCTCCAGCTTTGAGACAGTTTGTATAGTTTATGGTTCTCGGCTCTGCTCTGACTGTCCTTTTACTGTTGAGGGGATTCCATGGGTCCTTGAGTTGATCAGATTTCTGAATTTTTCTGTCTTGGGTTAACTTACTGGAAAGCTCTTTCTGTTGTTGTAAATGCTAGTAAAAATGTTTTCTGCAATAACAACACTGCCCCGTTCAGATAAATAAAACTTCTGTAAGTTAGGACAAGCGTCTACTGGAAATGGGAATTCATCCTGTTCCACATTTTAAAGTTTTTATACTGAACCCTTTCATAATAAGTTTCTCTATTATACGTTTCTCCTTTAGAACACATATATTGGGTATGGTGTGGTAGACTAACAGGTTACAATGGAGGCTGCATTTCCTCAGCTGAGAATGGGATCAGGCTGTCCGACTCGATAATAAATCACATCAGGGAAAACTCTATGAAGGATCAGCTGATGAATTGCATCAGCCTTATAGTATTTTTTGAGTAGCGCAGAAACTGGGCCATTAAAACATGGAACGTGGACATCTCCCACTATTGTGCTTTTGTTCTGATTTGATTGACAGTTCTGCATCCAGAGTAATTGGATGCTGTCTGACCCAGGGATAAATACAGCAAGCTTTCACTATACCTTCAGCTAATCCTATTGCCAGGTTAGTATGAAAGACAGCACTCTGCAAGTATAAAGGTGCGCGCACTTACATAAAAAGCTTATATAAAAGTGATTCATTTTGGTACGAAGACTGAAGAGAGGCAATATAAACTAAATGGTACAATCTTAAAAAGGGTGCAGGAACAGAGAAACCTGGGGGGGGGTCTATGTATACAAATCTTTGAAAGTGACAGGACAAGTTGAGAAGGTTGCTAAAAAGGCATATGGGATCCTTGGCTTTATTAATAGAGACAGAGTACAAAAGCAAGGAAGATATGCGAAACCTTTATAAAACACTGGTTAGGCTAAGCTGGAGTATTGTGGCCAATTCTGAGCACCACACTTTAGGAAGGATATCATGGTTTTGGAGAGGGTGCAGAGGAGATTTACGAGAATGGTACCAGGGGTGCGGAACTTCAGTTATGTGGATACCAGAGAAGCTGGGGTTGTTCTCCTTAGAGCAGAGAAGGTTAAGGGGAGATTTGATAGAAGTGTTCAAAATCATGAAGGGTTTTGACAGAGTAAATAAGAAACTATTTCCAGTGGCAGAAGGGTCGGTAACCAGATGACATCGATTTAAGATAATTGGCAAAAGAACCAAAGGCGACATTAGGAAAAATAAAATTTACGCAGCAAGTTGTTATGATCTGGAATGCACTCCCTGAAACAGTTATGGATGCAGATTCAATAGTAACTTGTAAAAGAGAATTGGATAAATACTTGAAAATAAAAAAATTGCATGGCTATGGGAAAAGAGCAGGGGAGTGGGACTAATTGGATAGCTATTTCAAAAAGCCTGCACAAGATCGATGGGCTGAAAGGTGTCCTTCTGTGCTGTATGATTCTATCAAAAGGACATTGACATTTTTTTGAGTCTCTTGAAAAAAAAACCTCAAGTTTAATGTATCAGTGAAAGTTACATACAATAATGTTGTTCCAACTTACAAATTTAACTTGTGAATGTTTCCTACAATAAACAATTCTTACTTAATTTAGTCTGAAATATATTGTTTATCAGCATGGTGTTCGTCTGCTTACCAGAGATAAAAAGTATACCATGGGCAATTATATCCAGTAAACTCAGCAGTAACAAGGAAGATTGTTCCCTGTGACATACCACAGCCTATTTACGACCCGTAAGGTTACATTTTTGGATGATGAAAGACTTTGACCTCAGGGTAGTTCCTAATACATATAACGAACGAGGAGATCTGGGACACGGCCTGAACTGTAAATCTTAGGTAGTATCAATAATTGCAAGAAAACAGCCTCAAAGACCGGTTCGAAAACCAATGATGAGCAAAATGCTGAAATGTTCCGATTGAACAAAAGTCCATCACATGCATCTAAACATACTGTAAAATGCAGTTCAGGTCGTAATAAGAAATCACAGCTTGTTTAAATTCCAGAAAACTTAATTTCATAATCCTTCAACCATTATTCTTGGTGCTACAAATGCAGTTAGCTTGTCACTATCACAGCGCAGAAGGCCCATTGTGCCGCTTTGAAAGAACTATCCAATTAATCTCACTTAAAAAAATACGTAAACATTAAAAACACTGAAATAAATAAAAAAACAAACATGAAAAATAAATAAATATGTAAATGCTGCATTACTGCCATGAGATTATTATATAAATATGAGACGGAAGCGCATTTTGCAGCGGAGTGACAGCCCAGCGCTGTCGGTGGACCGGCGTTGGGTGAGTTTGGGGCGCTGCGCTGCGGGCCCGCGGCCACTTACCCCTCACATTCCAACGGGCACGGTAACCGGCTTCACCTCTCGCCCCGACGCCGTCCCCCCAGCAACAGCGAGGCAGCGTCGAATAGCCGGCTCCTCCGCCCGGTATGAAGGAGGGCGGTGGGGAAGCCCGCTCTCAGCCGAATAATAATCCGCGGTCACAACGAGCGGCGGAGCCTTAGCCTGGGCCTCCCTCCGCTCTCCGCCTCTGTTTACCTCCACCACGCTCCGCAAACACAGCCACCCACCCCAGGCGCGCACATTCGCCACTACCTCCTCCAACCGTACGGTTTAAGTGAAACGGACGCAACTCAAATAAAGACAGCTCTCTGCTGCCCATTGTTTCCGCCCCCCTCCCCCCGCAGTAACGGAATCGGGAAATTATTCCACCAGGTGAATGTGCGGATATTAATCGCAGTGGAGTTTTGGCGTCGTCTCTGGCCTACAATTACCAGCATGCACAGGGCCTGGAAATGACTACATTTCCCAAGGGGGCAAAGGGCTGAACTGACCCATGTCCCAGAACATGCCTGGCTGTAAAGAAGCTACACAGCAAGTTTCCAGAATGAAGTTACTGAGGATCAGGCAGAAATACCATAATTTTATTTCGGAAATTTAAATTGTAGTTTTGCCAATTCGATTACAGGGCAAATTCTAAATGACTTGGATGAATTGAATTTTACGTGCTGATTATTTTTTTCAATTCACACATTCTTATGCCCTTATCATGAGAATTGCTTGATTAGGTGATTGATGTCAAAAGTACCTTCTATTTTTCTTGCCCAATTTTCCCTTCTTCCATGATTCACGTCAGGATACAGTTCCACAAATAAAAACAGAAAATGCTGGAAACACTCAGCTGTATCTGTGGAGTTTTCAGATGTCCAGTATCGGTAGTATTTTGCATTGATTACAGTTCCACAAATGTTGACAGCCCTCTAGTACCTTGCTCAGATGTGGAAACTCTGGCTGTTTCAAAAGATGGACAACATAAACTCTTACTAAACCAAGATATGGGCTCTGAACTGACATACAGTTTCGTGAAATAAAACTGGTAAATAAACATTATACAGTGTAACACACTGAGTCATACACTTAAGTGTCAGCTTTGGTTTAGTGGTAGTGCTCTGGCCTCTGACTCATGGGTTCAAGCCCCATTCCAGAGATTTGAGTAATCTGATACTTCAGTATAGTACCGTGGGAGTGCTGCATTGTCAGAGGTGCCATCTTTCAGATGAGATATTAACCGAGGCCCCATCTGCTCTCTCAGGTGAATGCAAAAGATTCCATGGCACTATTCAAAAAAGAGAATGGAGATCTGGTGTTCTGGCCAACAATTATCCCTCAACCAACATTACTAAAACAGATTATCATTGCTGTTTGTCGGACTTTGCTGTGTGCCAATTGATGGCCATGTTTACCTCAATTACAACAGTGACTACTGTTCAAAAAGCACTTCATTTTCTGTGAAGCTTTGGAATGTCCTTAGGATGTGAAAAGTGTTATTTCAAAGAAAGTGTGTTCGTTTTCCATCCTACTAAGATTGTAGTGCTCCTAGCATTGCCTCAGCTAAGATCAGCGAATTCAGTACATTTTTAAAATTCGTTGATGGAATGTGGGCGTCGCTGGCAAGGTCAGTGTTTATTGCCCATCCCTAGTTGTCCTTGAGAAGGTGGTGGTGAGCCACCTTCTTGAACTGCTGCAGTCCATGTGGTGAAGGTACTTCCACAGTGCTAGTAGGTAGGGAGTTCCAGGATGTTAAGGTTTGAACTTTTGACCTTGATCTTTGTAGCTCCATACAAGACCAGAGGGTACACCTACTTCATAGCCAGCAGGAGAGTCAGGTCTTCTGTTCTTTGTAGGGTACTGTAACAATAATAACTTAAAGGTGTTTTATTCCAAACCTTGCCTTAATGAGGTTGAGAATATTTCAGTTTCCATTATCTTTAAAAGGATTCACAAGACTGAAGGCTTAGGGCTGCCTCGTTCCACATTTGATTGCAGAAAGCAGGCCAAGTGGCCTTGGCAAAATGATTATGCCTATGCATGCAACATGCTCCATTCACAGGCAGACTAGATTCCTGACATCTGCTTTGCCCTCCTTCACCTTTATCCTCACAAATACATTCCATTTTGCAATTTTATGTCAGTGCACAAGATGAACTACAAAGGCTGAGTTTCCTTTCAATGTGTCGACATGATAGTGACTGACGTGTGTGGCTGACTTCTGAAAAAATATACAAGTTTATATGTGAAATGTGGAGATCGTGTGGTGAATGCGTATTAAAATAGCCTGGCACCCAGTTCCAACAGCAGACGGTGATCTAATGCTGTCGATTACTCCAATCTCATTTGTTCTGGCTGTCTGTCTGACTCTAGCTTGATGAAATCGGCCTGTCGGCCTGAATTGAGTTGTTGGTTGATGTTGCGTACTCGATTGCTTTGGGCTGGCCACCTGATGTTATCTAATGCTCTGTGTCTGTTGCTCTGGTCTGGAGAGCCATTGATGTCTGGAACACAAGAAATCATGGAATGTATGAGAGGATTTTAGGCCACACCAAGCTTGTTCCTTTGACAGACAATTATATTTTGTTCAGTTATGGATACTAACCAGCCTGTTTAATCTCCGGAAGTTCCTACCTGTCCCCCACCAAAGGTAAATGAAGCAAATCTCCAGAGCTGATCTTCTATGTGTGAGCCAAGTTGTCATGGTATCTCTCAGGGACTTTGCTGTCCTACATAGCATTTAGTTCGCTCCACGGATGCAATTTCCCCTTGGTGATTTCATGAATGGAAAGCGCTGTCCTTGTTCATTGTGTCACGGCAGTAGAAATTTAATGATGTTTCAGGAGGGAAAAGTCCTACACAAAATGTCTGCCCAGGCTGTGTTTAACCAGCAATTTTACAAGTACAAAATGGACAGCAATGAATGGGGCTGGGAAATGTGAAATGAGCTTCCTTTTTTATAACCTGTTAATTTGGGGGCTGTGGAGTCGGGTGGTGTGGGTGGGGGCCGGTCGTGGGGTGAAGATAGACAAATTTAGTATGATGTACTTCCCATTTAATAGGCCTTTTAAATGACATTTCCCACTAATTTTGTATTTTAAAAAAAAGTGATTAACCGAGATAAAAGGCCATATTTCAAAGTAGTTGAACAATAAGACAAGATAAAGGAAAGATAAAGAACTTGCATTTATATAGTGCATTTGCATATCCTCATGATCTCTCAGTGTGCTTCGTCACCAATCTGTTTCTTTTTAAGTGCAGTTACTGTTATATCAGCAAACAATGCTGGCAAGCTTGGGATTTAAAAGCCTGAAGATTATAGCAGAACAATATTGAGGGAAGTAAGGAGTTCCACATTTGAGATGAGAATAATGATCCAGAATTTCCTGAAACGGCATAACAGGCATTTTAAACAGAAATTTATTCGGAAAATTCCTGAATCTCATTAATATATGTCGGAATGTAAAAACCAGCATAAAATAAGTGGAAATCAGTGTAAACAATTGGGGTCCAAGGAAAGTGCCACACTTGTGCCATATTCATTAGACTTCAATTTTCATGCATGAAAAGAAACTTGACGCCCTCAAACAATCATTTATGGACATTAGGCACTGCATTTTTAAGAAACTGCAATTTTGCAAAATTTCAGTTTTTAATGCAGAACATTCTGATGCCATAAAAATGCATTCAAAGACAAAGAAAATACATTATTGGTCTCAATGAGGAGAACGTTTTTAAAAATTGCATTAAAAAAAAATCAGTGTAAAACACCAGATGTGCATTTGGACTTGTTGCGCCTTAAGGTTTTTAGGCGTAAATTTTGAGCACGCTAGGAATTGGCTTAAATTCAGGAACTTCTCATGACTACCGGACGTCTCAAAGCACTTTACAGCCAATTAAGTACTTTTGGAGTGTAGTCA
Source organism: Somniosus microcephalus (assembly GCF_052327205.1). Taxonomy (NCBI): domain Eukaryota; kingdom Metazoa; phylum Chordata; class Chondrichthyes; order Squaliformes; family Somniosidae; genus Somniosus; species Somniosus microcephalus. Next base: position 30,455,157 of record NC_141001.1, on the reverse strand, counting down.
CTGTTGTAATTTGGGAAACGTGAGAGACAATTTTGCATGGGGGCGGGCTATGTTAATGAGCGATAAGGTGTTTTGGCGGAGGTTTTGTAGAATTTGTGTAATAGAGCAATGAAATTTGATTGTAGCTTATGAATTGGTGTTTTTTTAACTGAATTCATGGGATGTGGGCATCACTGGCAAGGCCAGCATTTATTGCCCATCCCTAGTTGCCCTTGAGAAGGTGGTGGTGAGCCACCGCCTTGAACCGCTGCAGTCTGGGGGTACTCCCACAATGCTGTTAGGAAGGGAGTTCCAGAATTTTGACCCAGCGATGATGAAGGAACGGAGATATACTCCCAAGTCAGGATGGTGTGTGACTTGGAGGGGAACTTGGAGGTGGTGGTGTTCCCATGCGCCTGCTGCCCTTGTCCTTCTAGGTGGAAGAGGTCGCGGGTTTGGGAGGTGCTGCCGAAGAAGCCTTGGCGAGTTGCTGCAGTGCATCTTGTAGATGGTACACACTGCAGCCACGGTACGCCAGTGGTGGAGGGAGTGAATGTTTAAAGTGGTGAATGGGGTGCCAATCAAGCGGGCTGCTTTGTCCTGGATGGTGTTGAGCTTCTTGAGTGTTGTTGGAGCTGCACTCATCCAGGCAAGTGGAGAGTATTCCATCACACTCCTTACTTGTGCCTTGTAGATGGTGGAAAAGCTTTGGGGAGTCAGGAGGTGAGACACTCGCTGCAGAATAGCTAGCCTCTGACCTGCTCTTGTTGCCACAGTATTTAAGTGGCTGGTGCAGTTAAGTTTCTGGTCAATGGTGACCCCCAGGATGTTGATGGTGGGGGATTCAGTGATGGTAATGCCGTTGAATGTCATAGAAACATAGAAAACATAGAAGATAGGAGCAGGAGTAGGCCATTCGGCCCCTCGAGCCTGCTCCGCCATTCATCGAGATCACGGCTGATCATCCAAATTCAGTACCCTCCCTGCCTTCTCCCCATATCCCTTGATCCCTTTAGCCTTAAGAAATATATTTAACTCTTGAATATATTTAATGAATTGGCCTCCACTGCCTTCTGTGGTAGAGAATTCCACAGGTTCACCACTCTCTGGGTGAAGAAATTCCTCCTTATCTCTGTCCTAAATGGCTTACCCCTTATCCTTCGACTGTGACCCCTGGTTCTGAACTCCCCAGCCATCGGGAACATCCTTCCTGCATCTAGTCTGTCTAGTCCTGTTAGAATATTATAAGTTTCAATGAGATCCCCTCTCATTCTTCTAAACTCCAGCGAGTATAAGCCCAATCGACCCAATCTCTCCTCATACGTCTTTCCTGCCATCCCAGGTATCAGTCTGGTGAATCTTCGCTGCACTCCCTCCATGGCAAGAACATCCTTCCTCAGATAAGGTGACCAAAACTGCACACAATACTCATGGTGTGGTCTCACCAAGGCCCTGTACAACTGCAGCAAGACATCCTTGTTCGTGTACTCGAACCCTCTCGCTACGAAGGCCAACGTACCATTTGCCTTCTTAACCGCCTGCTGCACCTGCATGCTTACCTTCAGCGATTGGTGCACAAGGACACCCAGGTCTCGTTGCACTTCCCCTTCTCCCAATCTATTGCCAGTCAGATAATAATCTGCCTTCCTGTTTTTGACACCGAAGTGGATAACCTCGCATTTATCCACATTATACTGCATCTGCCATGCTTCTGTCACGGGGCAGTGGTTAGACTCTCGCTTGTTGGAGATAGTCATTGCCTGGCACTTGTGTGGCGTGAATGTTACCAGCCCAAGCCTGAATGTCGTCTAGGTCTTGTTGCATGCGGGCACAGACTGCTTCATTATCTGAGGAGTTGCGAATGGTGCTGAACACTGTGCAGTCATCAGCAAACATCCCCATTTTTGACCTTATGTTGGAGGGAAGGTCATTGATGAAGCAGCTGAAGATGGTTGGGCCTAGGACGCTGCCCTGAGGAACTCCTGCAGCGAAGTCCTGGGGCTGTGATGATTGACCTTCAACCACCACAACCACCTTCCTTTGTGCTAGGTATGAGTCCAGACAGTGGAGAGTTTTCCCCCTGATTCCCATTGACTTCAATTTTATTAGGGCTCTTTGATGCCACACTCGGTCAAATGCTGCCTTGATGTCAAGGGCAGTCACTCTCACCTCACCTCTGGAATTCAGCTCCTTTGTCCATGTTTGGACCAAGGCTGTAATGAGGCCTGGAGTCGAGTGGTCCTGGCTGGAACCTAAACTGGGCATCAGTGAGCAGGTTATTGGTAAGTGCCGCTTCATAGAACTGTCGATGACACCTTCCATCACTTTGCTGATGATTGAGAGTAGACTGATGGGTTGGTAATTGGCTGGATTGGATTTGTCCTGCTTTTTGTGGACAGCATTTTTCCACATTGTTGGACAGATGCCAGTGTTGTAGCTATGCTGGAACAGCTTGGCTCAAGGCGTGGCTAGTTCTGGAGCACATCTTCAGCATGACAGCTGGGTTGTTTTCGGGGCCTTTGCTGTGTCCAGTGCGCTCAGCCGTTCCTTGATATCACGTTGAATGAATCGAATTGGCTGAAGACTTGCTTCTGTGATGGTATGGACTTTAGGAGGAGGACGATATGGATCATCCACTCGGCAGTTCTGGCTGAAGATGGTTGCAAGCGCTTCAGCCTTGTCTTTTGCACTCGTGTGCTGGGCTCCACCATCATTGAGGATGGGGATATTCATGGAGTCTCCTCCTCCCGTTAGTTGTTTAATGGTCCATCACCATTCACGACTGGATGTGGCAGGACTGCAGAGCTTTGATCTGATCCGTTGACTGTGGGATCTCTTAGCCCTGTCTATAGCATGCTGCTTCTGCTTTTTAGCATGCATGTTGTCCTGTCTTGCAGCTTCCCCAGGTTGGCACCTCATATTTAGGTATGCCTGGTGCTGCTCCTGGCATGCTCTTCTCGCTCCTTATTGAACCAGGTTTGGTTCCCTGGCTTGATGGTAATGATAGCGTGAGGGATATGCCGGGCCATGAGGTTACAGATTGTGATTTAATACAATTCTGCTGCTGCTGACGGTCCACAGCGCCTCATGGATGCCCAGCTTTGAGCTGCTAGATCTGTTCTGAATCTGTCCCACCCTGGTGGTAGTGCCACACAACACAATGGAAGGGTGTACTCCGTGTGAAGACGGGACTTCGTCTCCACAATGACTGTGCGATGGTCACTGCTACCAATGCTGTCATGGACAGATGCATCTGCGACAGGTATATTGGTGAGGACGAGGTCAAATATGTTTTTACCTCGTGTTGGTTCTCTAGCCACCTGTCGCAGGCCCAGACTGGCAGCGATATCCTTCAGGACTTGGCCAGCTCGGTCAGTAGTGGTGCTACCAAGCCACCTTTGGTGAAGGACATTGAAGTCCCCCACCCAGAGTGTAGGTCGCTTATGCCTGAATGTCTTTAATCTTTTGTGCCGAATGTCAGCATTACGTGGTTTTGCTGCAAGTTTTCAGGAAATTCAGGGCCACTTCCGCACTTCAGGTTGCAGGAAGGAGGAGCATGCCCGATTTGTATATTTGAAATTGGGAGAACGAGAGAGGAAAATCTGGAACAATTAATGCAATATTATGAAATTGGGACAAATTCGGTTGTGAAAGAAACAGATGAAGAGGTTGGAGAATAGAGATGAGAGAATAGTATATTTGATGAGCTTTACCTTGGAATCTATTCAGGAATGCAAGAAAAGTCGTTTTTAAAATTCGTTTTTATGGAATGTGGGCGTCGCTGGTTGCTCATCCCTAGTTGCCCTTGCGAAGGTGGTGGTGAGCCGCCGCCTTGAACCGCTGCAGTCCGTGTGGTGAGGGTACTCCCACAGTGCTGTGAGGTAGGGAGTTCCAGGATTTTGACCCAGTGACGATGAAGGATCGGCGATATACTTCTAAGTCATGATGGTGTGTGACTTGGAGGGGAACTTGGAGGTGGTGGTGTTCCCATGTGCCTGCTGCCCTTGTTCTTCTAGGTGGACGAGGTCGCGGGTTTGGGAGGTGCTGCCGAAGAAGCCTTGGCGAGTTGCTGCAGTGCATCTTGTAGATGGTACACACTGCAGCTACGGTACGCCGGTGGTGGAGGGAGCGAATGTTTAAGGTGGTGGATAATAATCATAATCATAATCAACTTTATTGTCATTGTTAGTGCACAAGTGCAGTACAACGAAATGTAGTCTTGCGGCTCCCGAGAGTGTACATTTAGATTAAGACATTTAACATTCGACATTCATTTGGCTTGTAATACATAAACATAAACATAATAAAGTGCATTGGCAGATGTGCAGGCTTTAGAGTTTATTTGTAGAGTTCAGAAGGATGACAGCCCTGGGAAAGAAGCTGTTCCTAAATCTGGTCGTACGGGTGCGAATGCATCTGTAGCGTCTCCCAGATGGCAGGGGGGTGAACAGACTGTGGCTGGGGTGGGTAGGGTCTTTGATGATGGTCAGTGACCTCCGTAAACAGCGTTTCTGATAGATGTTCTCTATGGTCGGTAGCCGGGTGCCGGTAATGCGTTGGGCAGTTTTGACTACCCGCTGCAGGGCTTTCCGGTCATAGTAGCTACAGCTGCCATACCATACTGTGATACAGTTTGTCAGGATGCTCTCTATTGTGCAGCGGTAAAAGTTAGAGAGGATCAGGGGTGACAGGTTACATCCCTTCAGCCTCCTTAGGAAATATAGGCGCTGCTGGGCCTTCTTTACCAGAGAGGAGGTATTGAGGGACCAGGAGATGTCTTCCGTGATGTGGACTCCGAGGAACTTAAAGCTATCCACCCTTTCCACCACAGCCCCATGGATGTGGATGGGGGTGTGACTTCCGCCTTTAGACTTCCTGAAGTCCACAATGATTTCCTTGGTTTTCTTGATGTTAAGGGCCAGGTTGTTATCAGCGCACCACTTCACGAGATGCTGGACCTCCTTCCTGTAGGCTGACTCATCGTTGTTGGTGATCTGGCCTACTACCGTGGTATCATCCGCAAACTTGATGAAGGTGTTGGAACCATGAACAGCCACACAGTCGTGGGTGAAGAGGGAGTAGAGGAGGGGGCTCAGCACACATCCTTGTGGGGCCCCCGTGTTCAGGGTCGGGGGGGGGGGGGGGGAGGTGTAGTTACCTAATTTGACAGACTGGGGTCTGTCAGTTAGGAAGTCCAGGGTCCAGTTGCAAAGGGAAGTGTTCAGGCCAAGAGTGTGGCGTTTGGTGGCCAGCTTGTTGGGGACGATAGTGTTGAATGCTGAGCTGTGGTCTATGAACAGCATTCTGATGTAGGTCTCTTTACCGTCTAAGTGATTCAATGCAGAATGTAGAGCAGTTGTGATTGCATCCTCCATTGATCTGTTTGCACGATAGGCAAACTGGTGTTGGTCAAGAGAGGTGGGAACACTGGCTTTGATGTGAGCCAGGACCAGTCTCTCGAAACACTTCATTATGATGGGTGTGAGTGCTACAGGTCGATAGTCGTTCAGACACGTCACAGCCGTTTGCTTTGGCACAGGAATAATGGTAGCGGTCTTGAAGCATGTAGGGACTACTGCCTGGGCCAATGACAGATTGAAGATGGCGGTGAAGACATCAGCCAGCTGATCAGCACATTCCTTGAGTACCCGTCCAGGGATGCTATCCAGTCCAGCAGCCTTACGTGTGTTCACTCCGCGTAGAACACCCCTTACGTCGGAGGTCGACAGAGTGAGCACCTGGTCTTCCGGGGGTGGCAAGGCTTTGGTAGCCGGCTCCCTGATGTCCCTGTCAAAGCGAGCATAGAAGTTGTTAAGCTCTTCCGGAAGGGAGGCATTGCTAACCGGGGGGCTGGTGTTTTTACTCTTGTAGTCAGTGATGGACTGGATGCCTTGCCACATGCGCCGGGGGTCCGAGTTGTTGTGGAAATGATCCTCAATCCGCAGTGTCTGTTTCCTTTTGGCAGTCCTGATACCCTTTTTTAGGTTGGTCCTAGCTGCACTGTAAGCCGCCGCGTCGCCAGATTTAAATGCTACGTCGCGTGCTTTTAGCAGCGAGCGGGCCTCTCCGTTCATCCAGGGTTTCTGGTTGGGGTATGTCCTGATATTTTTATGGGTCGTGACGACCTCGACGCAACTGTTGATGTAGAATAGCACTGTGGATGCGTATTCCTCGATGTCAGTATGGGCAAACATGCTCCAATCAGTGCGTTCGAAGCAATCCTGAAGCTCCGAGACTGCCCCCTCTGGCCATACTTTCACTGATCTTACCGATGTTTTCACTCTTTTGATGAGCGGTTTGTATGCCGGGGCTAGAAACAGGGAGAGGTGGTCAGACTTCCCAAGGTGGGGGCAGGGAATGGCCTTATAAGCATCTACAATGCTCGTGTAGACTTGATCCAGTGTGTTCTCCCCTCTTGTGGGGCAGGAAACATTCTGGTGGAATTTCGGGAGTACAGATTTTAGGTTTATGTGATTGAAGTCCCCCGCGACGATAAAAGTTCCGTCTGGGTGCGCAGTTTGTTGTTCGCTGATGGCCCTATAGAGGTCCTTCAGTGCTAGTTTGGCATTAGCGTGGGGTGCCAATCAAGCGGGCTGCTTTTGTCCTGGATGGTGTCGAGCTTCTTGAGTGTTGTTGGAGCTGCATTCATCCAGGCAAGTGGAGAGTATTCCATCACACTCCTTACTTGTTCCTTGTAAATGGTAGAAAGGCTGTGGGGAGTCAGGAGGTGAGACACTCGCCACAGAATACCTAGCCTCTGACCTGAGAGAGATTCTGAAGCTATAGCAGTCGTATTACATTTTTTCCTAGATACGGGCTTTGTAGCGAGTTAAGAGTTGGGCACGAAAAAGAAAACTAGATTTGTTGGAAGTAACCAGCAATAAGAACATAAGAACATAAGAACATAAGAACATAAGAAATAGGAGCAGGAGTAGGCCAATTGGCCCCTTGAGCCTGCTCCGCCATTCAATAAGATCATGGCTGATCTGATCCTAACCGCCAATCCACTATGACAGGACTATCTCCTGAATCTAACAGCATTAGACACACGAAAACAGGAGCAGGATCAGGCTACACGGCCCCTGGGCCCGCTCCGCTACCCACAGGGCCATGACCTATCCGAACCTAGACTCATGTCCAAATTCCTGCCCGCTCCCCGTAACCCTTAATTCCCTTTTCTACTAGGAAACTGTCTATTTCTGTTTTAAATTTATGTAATGATGTAGCTTCGACAGCTTTTTGGGGCAGCATATTCCATGGACCTACCACCCTCTGAGTGAAGTAGTTCCTCCTCATCTCAGTTTTGAAAGAGCAGCCCCTTATTCTAAGACTATGCCCCCTAGTTCTAGTTTCACCCATCATCTGGAACATCCTCCCTGCATCCACCCGATCCAACCCCTTCATAATCTTCTATGTTTCAATAAGATCGCCTCTCATTCTTCTGAACTCCAATGAGTAGAGTCCCAATCTACTCAACCTCTCCTCATATGTCCATCCCCTCATCCCCGGGATTAATCGAGTGAACCTTCTTTGTACTGACTCGAGAGCAAGTATGTCCTTTCTTAAGTATGGACACCAAAACTGTATGCAGTATTCCAGGTGCGGTCTCACCAATACCTTGTACAACTGAAGCAATACCTCCCTATTTTTATATTCTATCCCCCTAGCAATGAAAGCCAACATTCCATTGGCCTTCTTAATCACTTGCTGCACCTGCATACTAACCTTTTGAGTTTCGTGCACCAGGACCCCCAGATCCCTTTGTACTTCAGTACTTTCAAGTTTCTTGCCATTAAGATAATAACTTGCTCCACGATTTTTCCTGCCAAAGTGCATAACCTCACACTTTCCAGTATTGTATTCCATCTGCCAAATCTCTGCCCACTTACTTAGCCTGTCTATGTCCCCTTGCAGGTTTTTTATGTCCTCCTCACTCACTACTTTCCCTCCCATCTTAGTATCATCTGCAAACTTTGACGTGTTACACTCGGTCCCCTCCTCCAAATCGTTAATATAGATTGTAAAGAGTTGGGGACCCAGCACTGACCCCTGCGGAACACCACTGGTTACTGATTGCCAGTCTGAATATGAACCATTTATCCCAACTCTCTGCCTTCTGTTAGATAGCCAATCCTCTATCCATGCCAGAATATTACCCCCAATCCCGTGATTTTTTATCTTAAGCAATAATCTTTTGTGTGGCACCTTGTCAAATGCCTTTTGGAAGTCTAAATACACTACGTCCACTGGTTCACCTTTATCCACCCTATATGTTACTTCCTCAAAGAACTCCAGCAAATTTGTCAAACATGACTTCCCCTTCATAAAACTATGCTGACTTTGTCTTATTAAATTATGATTATCCAAATGTCCTGTTACTGTCTCCTTAATAATGGACTCCAAAATTTTACCTACCACAGATGTTAGGCTAACCGGTCTATAGTTTCCAGCCTTCTGTCTACTGCCCTTTTTAAATAAGGGTGTTACATTAGCAGTTTTCCAGTCTGCCGGGACCTTTGCTGAGTCCAGGGAGTTTTGGAAGATTATTACCAATGCATCCACAATCCCTACCGCCACTTCCCTCAAAACCCTGGGATGTAAGCCATCAGGTCCAGGTGATTTATCCGCCTTGAGTCCCATTATTTTACCAAGTACTACTTCCTTAGTGATTTTAATCGTATTTAGCTCCTCCCCCCCTATAGCCCCCTGCTTGTCAAGTGTTGGGATATTCTTGGTGTCCTCTACTGTAAAGACTGATGTAAAATATTCATTCAGTGTTTTTGCCATCTCCATATTTCCCACCATTAATTTCCCGGTCTCATCCTCTAAGGGACCAACATTTACTTTAGCCACCCTTTTTCTTTTTATATAACTATAAAAACTCTTACTATCTGTCTTTATATTTTTTGCTAATTTACTTTCATAATGTATCTTCCCTTTCTTAATCAATCTTTTTGTTATTTTTTGCTGTCTTTTAAAGTTTTCCCAATCCTCTATCCTCCCACTAGATTTGGCTACCTTATATGCCCTTGTTTTTAGTCGAATACTATCCTTAATTTCTTTACTTAGCCACGGATGGCTGTCTTTTCTTTTACACCCTTTTTTTCTCAGTGGAATATACTTTTTTTGGAATTTGTAAAATAACTCCTTAAACGTACACCACTGATCATGTATCGTCTTATCCTTTAACCTATTTTCCCAATCCACTTTACTCAATTCCGCTCTCATACCTTCATAGTCTCCTTTATTCAAGCTTAGCACGCTTGTTTGAGATACAGCCTCCTCACCCTCTAACTGAATATGGAATTCAACCATGTTATGGTCACTCATTCCAAGGGGATCCTTTACTAGGACATTTTTAATTAATCCTGTCTCGTTACACAGGACCAGATCTAAGGTTGCTTGCCCCCTGGTTGGTTCAGTTACATACTGCTCAAGAAACCCATCCCTAATACACTCAATGAACTCATCCTCAAGGCAGCCCTGCCCAATTTGATTCGTCCAATTTATATGATAGTTAAAATCCCCCATAATTATAGATGTTCCCTTATTACAAGCCTCAACTATTTCCTGATTGATACTCCGTCCAACCGAGTTGCGACTGTTCGGAGGCCTATATACTACACCCACTAGTGTTTTTTTCCCCTTATTATTCCTTATCTCCACCCAAACTGTTTCATTATCCTGATCCTTTGACCCAATATCATTTCTCTGTATTACAGTGATTCCTTCCTTTATTAACATAGCCACCCCACCTCCCCTTCCTTCCTGCCTGTCCTTCCTGATTGTTAAATAACCTGGTATGTTTAATTCCCAGGCATTGTCACCCTGCAGCCATGTTTCTGTAATGGCCACAAGATCATACCCATATGTAGCTATTTGTGCCTTTAACTCGTCTATTGTAAGGAGTGTGGGAGTTGCAATTGAAAGAAAAAAGAAAAAAATTGCAATTATATAGCGACATTATGATGTTGCAAAGAACCTCCCAACCAGTGAAGAACTTTTGAGTTGTAGTCACTGTTGTAATGTAGGAGAAGAAGAAGCCAATTTGTGGCCTAACACGGTCCTACTAACAGCAGGGAGATAAATTACTAGATAATCTGTCTTATTGATGTTGGTAAAAGAGGTGGTTGCAGAGATAGTGGATGCATTGGTTGTAATCTACCAAAATTCTGGAGAGGTCCCAGCGGACTGGAAAACCGCAAATGTAACGCCCCTATATAAGAAAGGAAGGAGACAGAAACCAGGCCACTATCGACCAGTTTGCCTAGCATCTATCATTGGGAAAATGATGCAGTCCATCATTTAAGGAAGTGGTAGCAGGACATTTTGAAAGTCATAATATAGTCAAGCAGAGTCAGCATGGTTTTATGAAAGGGAAATCATGTTTGACACATTTGCTTGCGTTTTTAGAGGATGTAACAAGCAGGGTGGATCAAGGGGAACCAGTAGATGTGTATTTTGATTACCAGAAGGCATTCGATAAGGTGCCACATAAAAGGTTACTGCACAAGATAAGAGCGCACGGGGTTGGGGGGTAATATATTGGCATGGATAGGGGACTGGCTAACTAACGGAAAACAGAGAGTCGGGATAAATTGGTCATTTTCCGGTTGGGAATCAGTAACTAGTGAAGTGCCGCAGGGATCAGTGCTGGGGCCTCAACTATTTACAATCTATACTAATGACTTGGATTAAGGGACCGAGTTTAATGTAGCCAAATTTTCTGATATTACAAAGCTAGGTGTGAAGCAAATTGTGTGGAGGACTCAAAGAATCTCCAAAGGGATATAGAAAGGCTAAGTGAGTAGGCAGGAATCCAGCAGATGCAGTATAATGAGGGAAAGTGCGAGGTTATCCACTTTGGTAGGAAAAATAAAAAAGTAAATTATTTAAATGGGGGAGAGATTACAAAATGCTGAGGTACAGAGGGATCTGGGGGTCATTGTACATGAATCACAAAAAGTTAGCATGCAGGGACAGCAAGTCATTTGGAAGGCAAATGGAGTGTTGGCCTTTATTGCAAAGGCAATGGAGTATAAAAGTAGGGAAGTCCTGTTACAACTGTACAGGGCATTGGTGTGTACAGTTTTGGTCTCCTTATTTAAGGAAGGATATACTTGCATTGGAGGCAGTTCAGAGAAGGTTCACCAGGTTGATTCCGGAGATGAAGGGGTTGTCTTATGAAGAAAGGTTGAGCAGGTTGGGCCTATACTCATTGGATTTTAGAAGAATGAGAGGGGATCTTATTGAAACATATAAGATTCTGAAGGGGCTTGACAAGGTAGATGCAGAAAGGATGTTTCCCCTCGTGGGGGAATCTAGAACTAGGGGGCATAATTTCAGAATAAGCGGGCACCCATTTAAAACGGAAATGAGGAGGAATTTCTTCTCTCAGAGGGTCGTGAATCTTTGGAATTCTCTTCCACAGAGAGCTGTGGAGGCTGGGTCATTGAATATATTTAAGGTGGAGAGAGACAGATTTTTGAATGGTAAGGGAGTCAAGGGTTATGGGGAGCGGGCAGGGAAGTGGAGCTGAGGCCAAGATCAGATCAGCCATGATCTTATTGAATGGCGGAGCAGGCTCGAGGGGCCAAATGACCTACTCCTGCTTCTACGTCTTGTGTTCTTATGTTTCGCAATAAATGTTGGGCAGGACATCTCTTGCCCTTTTTCGAATAGTGCCATGGGATTGTTGTATGTCCACTCGAGGACACAGGCAGGTCTCATCTGAAAGACAGCACATCCAGCAGTGCAGCACTCTAAGTACTACAGTGAAATGTCAGCCCTAGATTATCTGCTGAAGTTGCTACTTCAGAGGTCAGAGTGCTATGTGTGAGCCAAAGCTAGCAGGAGCTAGTAAGCCCAAAAATATATATTTGAGTAAGGACTAAAGGCAAAGCATCAAAGTTAGGAGTCAGTAACTCATGTTTGGACTAGCAAGAAACGAGAAGAAATTGTGTCTTTTTAGAGAATTGAAACAAGATTTTCATTGCAACATCAAAAGGTGTGGAACAGATCAGGATCTGGCACATAGGTGTCCAACCTGGTCTCTTTAGGCTGTGTAGATGCATAGCGGGAGCATCAGAGGCCACGCACAATGTTTAAATCTGTTAGTTCCATATATCTCAAGTTGGTGACACTAACAGATTTGGGATTTGTTCACTACTGAGTGTGGTGTTAAAAAGAACTCCTCCTTTCCAGATCCACAAAATTCAAACTCAAACCAGCAACCAAAGTAAAACCTTGCATTTAAGGAAATCGCATCCTTAAATGTATCAAAGCGCATTATAGTGAATGGAGTATTTCTGAAGTGCGGTCAATGTTGTGTAGGCAAGTGGGGCTGATATTTGCGAACAGCAAGGTCCCACAAACATCTTTTTTTTGGCAGTGCTGGTTGGGGGAGGAGTGTTGTCCGGGATACTCCCTGCTCATACGAAAGATAAATGCAATTGGGATTGAGTTGCCAAGTTTTGGGGGGGGTTTGTGATAGAAGTACTAAGGGTATGCGATCTGAAGTGAGGATAGAATTGAATACCTTGAGTATTGTGTGCAGTTTTGGTCGCCTTATCTGAGGAAGGATGTTCTTGCTATGGAGGGAGTGCAGCGAAGATTCACCAGGCTGATACCTGGGATGGCAGGAATGACGTATGAGGAGAGATTGGGCCGATTGGGCTTATACTTGCTGGAGTTTAGAAGAATGAGAGGGGATCTCATTGAAACTTATAAAATTCTAACAGGACTAGACAGACTAGATGCAGGAAGGATGTTCCCGATGGCCGGGGAGTCCAGAACCAGGGGTCACAGTCTAAGGATAAGGGGTAAGCCATTTAGGACTGAGATGAGGAGGAATTTCTTCACCCAGAGAGTGGTGAACCTGTGGAATTCTCTACCACAGAAGGCAGTGGAGGCCAATTCATTAAATATATTCAAGACGGAGTTGGATATATTTCTTGAGGCTAAAGGGATCAAGGGGTATGGGGAGAAAGCAGAGACAGGGTACTGAATTTGGATGATCAGCCATGATCTCATTGAATGGTGGAGCAGGCTCGAGGGGCCGAATGGCCTACTGCTGCTCCTATCTTCTATGTATTAGCTGGTGATTGCAGAACTGCTGGCACTATGAGCCGATCAGAGCGCTCGTCGATCGTTTGCTGTTGCCTGTCTCAATGACGTTGTCCTATGCTCAGCTGGCACTCTGGGCCCGATTGCTCCGGCCTGGCTCTGTGATGCTGGCTGACGCTCCTCGCTCGATTGCTCCCGCTTGGTTTTTCTGGATCTGCTGTTTCGGAGTAGTAGGAGGAGGGGGGAGGGGAAGGGAAATACCTCCCCCCCAAAAAACACACACCCAACAAAGAACCAACCGACCCTCGGAACCCGGCCCCACCAGCCACAGGCTTACGTGAATAAAGCGGGGAGAGGTGTGTGTGTGGGGCGGAGCGGGAACCCTCAGCTGCTGCTCCTCTGCCTGTGTAGACGGTAGGCCCGAGCCCTCAGCCTCACAATCCCTCCATCCCTCCCCTCCCCTCCCCCTGACTGTGGAGCAGCGCCTCTGTCCACGGCGCGTGAAATGATCACGTCTCTTGACGTGAATGGCGTGGCCCCCCTCCCCGGGTCCATTGCAGGCTGGCTGGCTGCAGTCGGAAGTGGGGGGAGTGTGCTGTGTTCTCTTGTCACCAGGTGTACGAAACTATCAGGAGGCGGTCAAACCTCACTGATGCAATGTCACCAGGAAACCCTTCAGCTCTCCCAAGCACCCGCCTTTTCCTGCATAGAACATTGTTCTCGGGATCTCATCACACTGAAGACATTTTTATTTTGGGTATGGCGCGGGGTCGGGGTGCTGGCGGGAGGTAGTCATAATTTGGGAAATGCAGATACTTAAGTCCCCACTTTTGTGACACGTCATTAAAGCGGGTAGAATTTGAAATACACGAATATTGCTGTATGAAAAGAAAGACTTGCATTTATATAGCGCTTTTCACGAGCACCGGACGTCTCAAAGCGCTTTACAGCTAACGAAGTACTTTTGAAGTGGAGTCACTGTTGTTATGCTTGTGTTGCCGTCTAAAGTTTTTTTTTGCATTTTATTAATCAGTAAATCTGTCTTGATACTTTGTAGAGTTCATATTCTGCCCTTCTGTGCAGGCAACTGACAGCAAAGCCGCTGTCTATTCCTAGTGGAGTTGCTGCACGTGCCATTCATTTTTATAAAGAATGGTTTGCATATAGTATTGCAATTATAAATAAAGGCAATGTAAATTGTATTTGTAAATGAGCTTTTTTAATGTGTGTGATTTCGGGGGTTTCGTCTGACTGGTTTTGTGGGGAAAGCCCAGAGTTCTATTGATGTTGAACAGTAGAAGTTTCTGCCATAATTTTGTATCCACAGGCTGTCTTCTGTTATTACAGCATTCCAGTTTATTTTATTGTAATTTTGGAAGGGACATTGGAATCGTGATGAGGCAGTATACAAATGCTCTCTTATTTGCTGGTGTGATCATTTGAAATTTGTTGGTCTGATAGTTTGGAAAGACCTCTTTTCAACACTGCTGATCAAGCCAAATCATCTCACCAAAATGTAATAGGTTAGTGAGCCAAAAAAACATTGCTTTTCAGTAGCTTACCAGAGGTACTCAAACTCTGGTCCAAGTTGAGTCTTGATCTAGTTTTGTTAATGCAGGTTTTGTTTATGAAACCTTTGTAGTGCCATTTCTTTAACATGGTTTCTGTGTTCTCGGTAGGCATGAAGCTGTATTGTCAAATACTTGCCAATAGCTTTGAAACTGCAACCGGTTGTCCCAATTCTGATTGCTTTGGCCTTAGTTGCACTTCATCTGATGCACCAGAATTGAAAGTTTCAGTGTCAGCATGTCACTAGATTTCATTATGTTGTGATAAAGCGTTGCTTGCTGTTAGGATTTAGTTTGTACATTAAGTCAAGATATCCGATCCAAACACAAGATTCCCACTTTGTGCTTGTTCTTGTTGTATGGAACTCTTGATCTAAGCAAAACATTTGAAAAAGAACCAAAAAAACCTGATCTGTGTGAACAATACATGCCAATTATTCAGTTTTAAAATGCTGACTGCACACGTAGTTAATCCTCCAACAAGACATCATTTGGAGACAGCAGCACAGGTTAAACATCTGGTGACTTGTATGTGAATTGTGTTGTAAACAATCCATTTCTAATTGCTGAAGTAACAGTATACAGAGGGGGCTCTTTATTGTCCATGTACGTGTAAAGTGCTTTAGTTAAAAATCATTTTTATAGTGTATTTTTGGGAGGACAGATGGATAAGTAATAAAGTTAAAAAGACAATTATGCAGCCACATGTTTAGTTTTTAAAAAATTGATAACTGATTAAATTGGCTGTGGGGAGAAGGACCCAGGTTTGAGCAGAACATTTCTTGCCAAACCTGATGCAAGTATTTTAAAATATTCATATACCCAGCTGGGTAAATTAGTAAAATTATTAGAGCATAAGCAAAATTAGTATGTTTATTCATTTGGCAACAGTTATTTATTTGCCCAACTTAACTGAGGCGCAAACTTGAGGTGTAAGCTGAATGAGGACAACTGGTTTAAAGAATGGAAGCAGTGGGTAATTATTAGGAGAGCAATATAAGTCTGGGAGCTATACCAAGTGGAGTACCTTAGGCATTAGGTTCCGCCAGGTAGAGTGCCCTGGGCATCAGTTTGGGGAGCTGTTCCAGGTGGAGTGCCCTGGACATCAGGTTAGAATCATAGAAGTTTACCGGATGAGCAGAAATGTTCTCCAATTAAATATTGGGAAGACCGAAGCCCTTGCCTGCAGTCCCCACCACAAACTCCGTTCCCTAGCCACCGACTCCATCCCTCTCCCTAACCTCTGTCTGAGGCTGAACCACACTGTTCGCAACCTTGGTGTCATATTTGACCCTGAAATGCGCTTCTGACTACATATCCGCACCCTAACTAAGACCGCCTATTTCCACCTCCGTAACATAGCCCTTCTCTGCCCCTGCCTCAGCTCATCTGCTGCTGAAACCCCCATCCATGCCGTTAACTCTAGACTTGACTATTCCAACGCAGTCCTGACTGGCCTCCCACGTTCTACCCTACGTAAACTTGAGGTCATCCAAAACTCGGCTGCCCGTGTTCTAACTTGTAGCAAGTCCTGTTCACCCATCACCCCTGTGCTCACTGACCGACATTGGCTCCTGGTTAAGCAATGCCTCGATTTTAAAATTCTCATCCTTGTTTTCAAATCCCTCCATGGTCTCACCTCTTCCTATATCTATAATCTCCTCCAGCCCTGCAACCCCGAGATATCTGCACTCCTCCAATTCTGGACTCTTGAGCATCCCTGCTTTTAATCGCTCCACCATTGGTGGCTGTGCTTTCAGCTGCCGAGGCCCTTCGCTCTGGAATTCCTTCCCTAAACCTCTCCACCTCTCCTTCCACCTTTAAGACACTCCTTAAAATACACCCCTTTGACCTTCTGCCCTAATATCTCCTCATGTGGCTCTGTCAAATTTTGTATGATAATGCTGCTGTGAAGTGCCTTGCGATGTTTAATTACATTAAAGGCGCTATATAAATACAATTTATTGTTGTTGAACACATTACACTTGTCAGTACTGAACTTCATGTGACACAGCTCAGCCCTATTGCAAAGTTTCTCAGTTTTCTTTCTGGTCAACCTATTCTATTCCCTAGTTTAGCATTTGTAAATTTGGCAATCTTTTTTTTAAAGTCATTCATGGGATGTGGGCGTCGCTGGCAAGGCCAGCATTTATTGGTCATCCCTAATTGCCCTCGAGAAGGTGGTGGCAAGCCAGGATTTTGACCAAGTGATGAAAATGGAACGGCGATATATTCCCAAGTCAGGATGGTGTGCTACTTGGAGGGGAACTTGCAGGTGATGGTGTTCCCATGCGCCTGCTGCCCTTACCCTTCTTGGTGGTGGAGGTCGTGGGTTTGGGAGGTGCTGCCGAAGAAGCCTTGGCGAGTTGCTGCAGTGCATCTTGTAGATGGTACACACTGCAGCCACAGTACGCCGGTGGTGGAGGGAGTGAATGTTTAAGGTGGTGGATGGGGTGCCAATCAAGCGGGCTGCTTTGTCCTGGATGGTGTCGAGCTTCTTGAGTGTTGTTGGAGTTGCACTCATCCAGGCAAGTGGAGAGTATTCCATCACACTCCGACTTGTGCCTTGTAGATGGTGGAAAGGCTTTGGGGAGTCAGGAGGTGAGTCACTCGCTGCAGAATACCCAGCCTCTGACCTACTCTTCCTGCCACAGTATTTATGTGACTCCAGTTAAGTTTCTGGTCAATGGTTACCCCCAGGATGTTGATGGTGGGGGATTTAATAATAATTCAACTTTTTATTGTCATTGTACAACGAAATGTGATCTTGCAAGCTCCCATGAGTCCAGTACAAATAACATTAACATTAAACGTAAATAGCACCGTCCTGGGAGAAGCAAAGCCGCTGCGTCTGTGCGCGCCGCCATTCCATTTCCACCATTCCTCCTGTCCGACAATCTTCAGCCCAACGCCCGGGCCTGCTCACCAGCCGCCCCTCCCGGGGCTCCTTCTGTGACCTTCTCACCAACCGCCCCTCCTCGGGGCTCCTTCCGTGACCTTCTGCACCTGGTCTTCCCTGATGGTCACCCCTCCAGGTACTAACCAGGCCTGGCTCTGCTTAGCTTCCAAGCCTTGCCAGTGACCCTGTCCCTAGTCCCAGGAACAGGCGATGGTAATGGCATTGAATGTCATGGGGCTGTGGTTAGACTCTCCCTTGTTGGAGATAGCCATTGCCCGGCACTTCTGTGGCACGAATGTTACTTGCCACTTATCAGTCCAAGCCTGAATGTCGTCCAGGTCTGGCTGCATGTGGGCATGGACTGCTTCATTATCTGAGGAGTTGCGAATGGAACTAAACACTGCGATCATCAGCGAACATCCCCACTTCTGACATTATGATGGAGGGAAGGTCATTGTTGGGCTTAGGTCACTGCCCTGGGGAACTACTGCAGCGATGTCCTGGGGCTGAGATTAAACATAACTTTAGGACTGATGTTAAGAAGCACTTTTTAATAAAGTTGTTAATGGCTGACTGGGGAGGGTATTGAGACAAATGGCTTCTTTTATCTGTACTTGCATTTGTGAACTGCTTGTGCAACTAGTTGCATCTGACACCAAGAACATAAATTTAAGCATAGCTGACATTGAGGGATGAATCAAAATTTATGACAGTAATCATAGGTTTTTATTTTCAGATTTATTGGCAATACCTCCCTCCCATGGCTCCTTTATTCACTTAATTTTGGATTTACTTGTTTTGTGGGAGGGGCAGTTGAGGGAGGAGAATTACTTAACCTTCTGGCCTAGTTGTGGTTTCCCTGGTAAATAAAGGTGTTGTCCATTGTAACACTACACTGTACAGAGCAGAAGATCGAAGGTATTCTTGGTCTATGAAGTAGGTCAGCTCAAGTGGCACAGCAGTTGGGATGCTATTCCAGCCTTGGTGTCCTACTCCAATTTGTAATAGAGCACATGCAAGAAGAGATGTCGTTGTCGTACGTGTCTTCACACTGTTCCCTTTGGGGAACTGTATGAAGTGGTGGAAGGATTTCTGGCCACGTTAATGCTCCTTCCGTGACCGTAACCATCTTCATACCAGCCATTAGGGTGATTAGTCCTATGGCGGGAGGGTTTTACAGGCTCCCACAACCCATACGAGGGGGGGGGGGGCCACCCACACCCACACCCACGGACGCAAGTATCCCGCTGGATGTCAACCCAGAATTTAGAGCCGGAGCTCCGACTCCACTTGCCGGGACTGTCTGGAGCGGGGTTCGAAACCCTACACCTTCTGGCCCAGCGGTGGGTATGCTTACCGCTACGCCAAAGGCCCACTCCAGAAGAGAAGTGATTGCTGGTGATGCTGTAGCTATGATTAGCTGGGTAAGAGTGGAACCAAGCAAGGCTATTCCCAGAGAATTGGACAACGGAGGAGGGGCGTTCTAGAAGGACGGTGTGGTCGCCCATGTCAAAGGCTGCAGAGAGGTAGAGGAGAATGAGGAGGAATATTGCACCATTGTCGCAGTCACAGAGGATGCTCTTTGTAACTTTGATTAGGGCATGTTTCAGCGCTGTGGTAGGGGCAGAAACCGAATGTCCGCCATGGCTAAGTGGAAGCACTCTTGCCTCTGTGTCTGAGTTTGTGGGTTTGAGCCCCACTCCAGAGACTTGAGCACTAAATCCAGGCCGACACTCCCAGTGCAGTAATGAGGGAGTGCTGCACTGTTGGTGGTGCTGTCTTTCGGGTGAGACATTTAAACAGAGGCTGCATCTGCCCTCTCAGATGGATGTAAAAGGATCCCATGGTACTATTTTGTGAACAGCAGGAAGTTCTCCCCAGTGTCCTGTTCAATATTTACCCATCAAACAACATCACTAAAACAGATTATCTGCTCGTTCTCATTGCTGTGTGCGAAATTGGCTGCCGCATTTCTTACAACAGTGATTACTCTTCAAAAGTACTTAATTGGCTGTAAAGCACTTTGGGGACGTCTGAAGTTGTGAAAGCCGCTATATAAATGCAAGTTTGGAGGGATAGATTCAAACTTGGAGTTGAGGGAAAGATGGGCAACAAACCGTTAAAGAACTTTGGAGGGGAAATGGAGGTTGGAGATGGGGCAGTTGTTTGGAAGGACAGAAGTATCAAGAGATGGTTTTTTGAGCGGCGGGTTGGGGGGGGGGTGCGGCGGACTATGAAAATAATTTTGAGGGGATTGTACGTGAGCAGAGGGAACCAGTTACAATGTCAGCTGGCATGGAAACCAGTGATGCGCTATCAATTACTCAAAAGACTGAGGTTAAGCGAGTAACTAACAGGCTTTTATTAACAAGAGAATGAAGGTGTGCCTCGAGTGGTCGACCGGTCCAGAATACAGAGGGACTGTGGTGCAGTCACCTTTATACCTGGACTCGTGGGAGGAGTCAGCCGAGGCATGTACAGACATGTACGCAGTGGAATACAAACAGTGGTTTACCACAACCAGGAAGGGAAGTCTGGTGGTCAGCAATTTAGTGGGAAAGGGGTAAAGGGCAGCAGTGGGTCTCGTGGACATGACGAGCTCAGAGAGGGCATGAGGGGAAATGGGAGAGAAACTAGAGAAAGATGTTGATTCAGGGGGCAAGAAGTTGGCTTTGGGGAAGTTTGGCATTGCGGGCAAGAGGAATTGGGTGGGATGCGGCAGAGGCAGCTGAATGGATGGTTTCAATCTTAATCCCTTACTCATCCTACCTCTGATTCATTGTCACTGTGGTGTCTCCCCCATCTTTCTCTCCAAACTCACTTCTCTACCTCTTCCTCTCTTGATTCAGTCTCCTTCTCAATCCATGTCTGACCACTCAGTTATCTTTCTTGGCCCCCTTGCTTGCTGACTTTGTTGATGGCTCCAGACACCCCTCCCTTTCAAGATTTAAGAAGTCACACAACACCAGATTATAGTCCAACAGTTTTATTTGAAATCACAAGCTTTCGGAGCGCTGCTCCTTCATCAGGTGAAGTGGAGAGATGCACAAAGACACAGCTTATATAGTCAGAGAATAATGCCAGATGATTACAGGTAATCTTTCTAACTGCCATTTATCACACCTCGGCAGAGAGATAATCACAGCAATCAAAGGTGTGAATGGTGTCCAAACAGGTTAGTCAGGAAAACATTACATCAAAGAACAATGAGGTGGGGTCACAAGGGGTCAAATGTTGCAGATGCTGGGGTCATAAGCCGTGCATGATTGATGTTCCATATAAACGTAGTCAGAGTTTTCTGTTTTAAATCCACTATTGAATCTTCTAGAACAAAGGCTGAGTGGGCAACATTCGTAGGAAATAATATCTCTGCCCACCGAGGCAATATGCTGGTCTTGGTGAGTAGTCGTCGGGAAATCACCTTGTCAGGAGTTACCTCGCGGTGGATGACATCCTCTGTAAGAACGTGTTTGATGTATGGGTTTGGATAGCGCTACCAAAATGCAGCAAATACTTGGTCCCATGAACTCTTCAGGTCATTCAGACCTAGGTAATACTTCACCATTGGTTCATTCCTATCCTCTGGGAACAATGAAAATGAAACTTCGTGCCTTGGTCAAGTGGGCAGAGATTATTAGTCCTTGATGATAGATTACCTGTCTCATGTTCCTCTGCCGGCTGAAGCCGCCGAGCATCAGCAGCGCTCCGCCATCTTCCTCACCCCCGCCGCCGGGGACCAAGTATATGCTGCATTTTGGCAGCGCTATCCAAACCCATACAGCAAACACGTTCTTACAGAGGATGTCATCCACCGCGAGGTAACTCCTGACAAGGTGATTTCCCGACGACTACTCACCAAGACCAGCATATTGCCTCGGTGGGCAGAGAGATTATTTCCTACGAATGTTGCCCACTCAGCGTGTACTCACCTGTAGGGACATCGGAAATGCCGGTTTCAGGCATGCCCTGCGCATGTGCTGGAAACCGGCATTTCCGATTCTGTGAAGAAAGCTCTTGACAGATCCTCCGGCTGCCCTGGAGCAAGGCCTCTGCGGGTGGAGAGTTCCGTTTTCTGGAGACCCTCCGCCTGCAGAAAACACTTACAATTCTTGCGCCTGGATAAGAGTTGGAAAAAAAGTATTAAAAAAAAAAAAAAAAATGTTTCCACTGATTTATCATTTAAAAATACTTTAAAGAAAGGTAAGTTTATTTTTAGCACCGTTAAAAACTTTAATTATTTTTTCAAAAATTTAAATTTTTGTTTAAAATAGTTAATTTATGTAATTTATAGTCATTTTAAAAATGTGATGTTTTAAAAAAAATGTATTTGAAGTTTTCCTATGTTTTGGGGGTGATCTCTATTCATAGATTTGACAGGTCTTCCTGTCAAATCTATGAATGGAGATTCCCTGCTCTGATTGGCTCCCCGTGGCCCACGTGATCCCAGGGACGCTGCGAACTACCTGCGCCCCTGGGATACGCGTGCCCTGCACACCGGCAGTTTGGAGAGGCCCAGCAACAGAACTCTGCGCCTCCCGGGAGCCCTCCAGTCCAAGCGGAGATTTTTCCAGATCGCAGCCCTCCGCCCGCGCGAGGCCTGCGAACAGAATTTCTGGGCCATATTGTTCAGTCTCGGGCACAGAAAGAAAGACTTGCATTTATATAGCGCCTTTCAGGATTTCCCAAAGCGTTTTACAGCCAATGAAGTACTTTAGAAGTGTCGTCACTGTTGTAATGTAGGGAACGCTAGCCAAAATGCGCACAGCAAGCTCCCACAAAGAGCAGCGAGATAAATGACCAGATAATCTATTTTGGTGACGTTGGTTGAGGGATCTATACTGACCAGGACACTGGGACAACTTCCCTGTTCTCTTGAAATAGTGACTTGGGATATTTTTTGTCCATCTGAGGGCAGACAGGGCCTCGGTTTAACGTCTCATTCCAAAAGACCGAAACTCCACTTCCTTGCTGCTGATTAATTCTGCCTCCACCCCGCCCCCCCACCGGGCTCCTCTCAGACTGAGTTAGGCTGTGCAAAACCTTGGTATCCTGTTCAACTCAGCTGAGCTTCCAACCCTTCATGCTTCTCATCATTTATCTTCCATCCCAGCAATAACGCCCTCTTCCACTCTGTCCCACTCACTTCAATATTAATAGCCTTATCCACTCTTTCATTCCTCAAGACCCCATTTCTCCCTTGTAAGCCTCCCATCCTGCACATTCCATAAACTCCAACTCTTCCAAAGCTGTGCTGCTTGTGTCTGATAAATTCCTGCTTACTAATTCCAACTCTTGCCCATCAGCTCCCTCCTCTCTCTAATTACTGACATACTTTGGGCACCCCATCCTACCTGCATTGTATTTAAAATTCTCTTAATATTCAAATCCCTCACTGCTTACTGCACCCCAACTTTAAAACCTCCTACTTCATTAAGTCCTCTCTTGCGCTCTTTGGTTCTCCCTTCGTACTTTATCAAAGGGCTCCTGAAAACCAAGCTTTCATTCACCTTCTTGCTCCCCCTTCACACCGCCCCCCCCCCCCCTTGATGTTTGTTCCCCATGTAAAGAAAGTGCTGTTGGATATTTTTTACGTTAAAGGTGCTATATAAATGCAAATTATTGTCCATTCCTACTATTAGTCTGAAGATATACTGCCTTCAAATCACAGGGAAACTAAGGAGATGGCAAGCACCAATGTAAAACGTTGCATATTTGTATCAATCCAGGAGCAATTCTTTCTTTACGTTCGGACCTGAACACACAACGAGTATTGGATACTGTGCTTAGTATGACTTCAATTGGGTTTTGGTAACTTTACATTTATCATTAATGGGGGAGGGGACTTCCTCTAACAGTAATGGTGTTATCCTATTACCATCTCGTCTAGCTTCTAATCTCTTTTACTTCTTTTGTTTCTTTTATTCTTTTGTCCGACCGCAGCCCTGCCTTCGATCTAGTTTCTTTTCTTTCCAGTTTTGAAGAAGGGTTCGACCCGAAACGTCAACTCAAATTTCTCTCCACGGATGTTGCCTGACCTGCTGAGTTTTTCCAGCATTTTCTGGTGTTACAAAAGATAGGCTGTAAAATGTGAATGCAGATTTTTAATACTGGTTATTTCCTGCTGACTTGGCTGATCAGATCTCCAGATTTGATTAATAACCCACTGATGCGTATTACGTATTTACAGGAAGTATCCATCTGATCAATCTGCTCATTGGTTTATTTGCAGGGCTAGCAAACCATATAACCGTGGCCAATCCAACATTTAAACCAGTTAATTCTACAATTTTGGAATGGAAATAATGGTGGGGAAAAAAGAATCAATCCAGCTGCCCGTGATTTGTCTGGTTACCATGCTTATCTTCTTGAGCGTTGACAGTGGTACAGCCAGCAATCAGATAAGTGAATGAAATGAAGGGTCATGCTGCCATTGTGCGGCAAAAGGGGGAGATGTTTGTTTTAGAATTATGGCACAGTTGGTCAGTCCAGTGATGCATCAAATGCTAAATTTCTTTCCTATAAAAGAAGCAAGTGGTAGCAATTCAGTACATTGTGGTTATCGCTGATAATTTCTTTAGTCTATAAATGATCTTTGGTGCAATTTAATTTAATACTTCAAAATAGTCAGACAGGTTAGGGTTCTTCAAAACTTTGATTAGTGATTTTATTTTGTGGCTGGAATCACATTGCCAATAAGGAAAGATATATTTATGTTGCACCTTGTTACGGGTATCAGAGTTGGGTCAAGGGCTTAAAATACTGAATTTTCAAAAAGACATCAAAGTCAATTTTTACCTGCATGACAGTAGAACAGAATAGTGGGATATGAGTTCACAGGCATCTTACCTTAAATTGACAAGACCCTGATCTCGGACGTGTTACTGACGGGCGATGATGAGCAGCTCAGAAGCTTGAGAAAAGTGCCATCATCCATTGTCCTAGTCTTTCACTAGCTTTGAGTTCTGTCTCCCAGCATATTGCACCTGACCCTGTGCAATAGAATGCGTGGCAAACTGGGTCCATTATGGGTGAGGGGGGAATGTGCAGCTGTAGCTCTCTCCTGCTCCTACTGAAAGTTGCAGGAACACTACTTTAAGCTGTTTTATTAAAAAGTAGTTTAACAAATTGTGTGCGACTGTATGTATAGCAAATCTCCTGGGATGTTGCCAGGTGATTTATTTATAGAATCATAGAATGGCTACAGCTCAGAAGGAGGCCATTCGGCCCGTCGAGCTAGTGCCGTCTCTCTGTAACAGCACTTCAGCTAGTCCCATTCCCCCGCCCTTAACCCATAGCTCTGCAAAATTTTTTCCTTCAGGTACTTATCCAATTCCCTTTTGAAAGCCACGATTGAATCTGCCTCCACCATCCTTTCAGGCAGTGCATTCCAAATCCCAACCACTCGCTGCGTAAAAAGTTTTTCCTCCTGTCGCCTTTGGTTCTTCTACCAATCACCTTCAATCTGTGTCCTCTGGTTCTCGACCCTTCCGCCGATGCCTGTTGGATTGGAGAAATTGCATAATTTCAAATTCTTAGCCCTATATTGAGGTACAAATTATTCAATTGCTTAAATCTGAATTTTCGTGTAACTTGTAAAATAGTGGCTTTGATTATTATTACCTATGTACTCAATTATAGGCTCCAAAGGAAAATGGTAGTGGAAATGTTCCAGGTTGCAGGTAGGTAAGACGTGTGTAGAGGTACTGGAGAGGGTGGGAGGTTGTGTAATTTTGTGTTGGCAGAATGGTGCAGGCGTCAGGGAGCGGTGAAAGCGCATGAGAGAAGCTGTTGCTTGTTGGGATATTGGAGTATTGGCTTTGTGTCTGGGAAGGGTGTATTGGGAGTCTGGAAGATGCTGATATAAGCCAGGATTCAGTAGTATTGGGGAAGGAGGTCTGAGTATTATGGAGGTGGTTCTGGAGACTGGGAGTAGTGTGAAGTGGCTACTGACGTCTGGCCGGGGCGGGGGTTCTGCAGTCTGGCAGGAAGGGTGTGGGGCTGCTGAGCAAGGGGCCCAGTGGTGTGGAAGGATTAAGGAGCTGGATGTCTAAGAGCATTAGGAAGTCCAGTGTTAGACCACTGGTGGCGGGAATCTGGAGTCTAGCAGTATTGGGGAATGCAACAGAATGTAAGCCTTCCTACATTAACCCCTCGCTTCCATTCCCACCTCATGTCAGAAGCAGCGTGGAAGCCAGTTTCCGAGCATTAAAGTGAAACCAGCCCTTAGTTGATTGAAGTGCTTACTGTACTTTGTGACAAATACACCAAAAAACGCAGTAAATACTTCCAACAGCTTTGTGCTGGGAAATCAGTGTTAAGTGGAATTTGGTATGAGTGAGCAAATACCAAGGTAACAGTGGGATTTGGGGAGAACGAAAGGCATAAAGGAACAAGGGAAGTCGGAGTGGTGCTGTGGACAGTGCCACGGCAACACTTATCTTGGAAATGGAGGTGGGAAGCCTCTATAGAGGTAAATATGTAATAAATATATCTGAACATGACCGAAAGTAAGTGTGATACTTGCAGGCAGTCCATGCTATATGCAAGACTTTTAGTATGATCTCACAATAGGAAAATGTGTTTTGGTATAGAATTAAAATATTGGCAATCCTCTATTCCTACAATTCTGGCCTTGTGCGCATCCCTGACTTCCTTCGCCCCACCATTAGTGGCCATGCCTTCAGCTGTTTAGGCACTAAACTCTGGGATTCCCTCCCTAATCTTCTCCACATCTTCACCTCCCTCCTTAGGACTTTCTTTAAAACCTCTTTTTGACAAAGCTTTCGGTTACATGTCATAATGTCTATTTTGTCTCGGTGTCAATTTTCTTGTCTGATTATGTTTCTGTGAAGCACCCTGGGACACTTGACTATGTTAAAGGTGCTGTATAAATGCAAGTTGTTGTTGTTGTACTGTGAAGAGTGTTGAAGCATATCGCCCACCAGATGCTAGAGGACATTTCTTTTCAGTATGAAATACCTCATTTGCACACATTGAATTAGTAAAGATCTGATTTGGGAGAAACCATTCTTTACATTGCTCTGCTGTATCCCTGAGAAAAAGTAATTTTCTGTTTAAATGGAAACTTCTAGGTGGTAGGACTTTTGGGTTTGAATGTTGAAGGTTGAAACTCCAGATCAGGACTTGGCTCAGAATCTGCACTGACAATCCAGTGCAGTACTGAGTGAATGCTTCATAAATGGGCGTGCAGTCTTTCAGACGTAACATTAAACATGTTCAGGGGGATACTGAAAGATCCCATGACACTATTCAAAGCAGAACAGGGCGTTCTCCGTGTCCTGCCAATGTTTCTCCCTCACCCAATACCACAAAAACATATTAACTTGTCATTAATCATATTGATGTTTGCTGGGACTGCCGAGTTGTCTACACAGCAGTCACTGCATTCTAAAAGTAAATCGTTGTGTGAAATTCTTTGAGCCATTCACCGCTGTAATGTGCTTGTTACCTGTTCAGGTCTGCTGTAAATACCATCTCTGGTTCAGAGGTGTCATTTGCTCCTATAAGTGGTCTGTGTACCTTTCTTTTACTGGAGTTGACTCACATTGCCCTATTTTTACTTCTATGGTAGCAGGACCCTAGAGTGCAATAGTGAAACTTTGGTATGTCTTCAATTTCATTGGTACGTCTTCAATTTCTCCAAAGGTGGACTGAATTAACGCTAGATGAGGTGAAATAACAACAGAAAAAGCTGGAAAAACTCAGCAGGCCAGGCAACATCCGTGGAGAGAGAAACAGAGTCAATGTTTCAGGTCGAAACTCTTCATCAGGACTGAAGTCCTGATGAGTTTCGACCTGAAACGTTGACTGTTTCTCTCTCCACGGATGTTGCCTGGCCTGCTGAGTTTTTCCAGCTTTTTCTGTTGTTATTTCGGATTTCCAGCATCCGCAGTATTTTGCTATTGTACTAGATGAGGTGAAGTTTGATTTGGTACAAAACGCTTTATTCCACAGTCGAGGACAATTTGCAGTAATGTGTTCGATCAGAATCGCATTGTTCAATTGGTATAACTTATGTTCGAATAATGGTACAAAGATTGCCTTCGATTGGCTTCCTTTTATACTTTTGATCCTGCAAATGCTGCATTAACTGGACCTGAATGTGATCTGATGAGATTTACATCTCTCAACTTGGTTCCTGGAGATACTAAACTGAGTGCTTGTCTTTGTATTGGAATTCCTTTTTTAGAGCTGAAATTGACGAGGGCACCGTTTGTTTTTAGTTTCTGCTTTGTATCCCAAGACAGCTTGGAAGAGTTTTTATTCTCGAGTACCTTGAACTAATAACTTGGTACGTTTATGTATTTCAGTAGTTCTTTAGCAGTTATGCTTACCTGCAGATGCACAGTTCAAGAATCAAGTAGCCTTAATGATAAAATATGAAAGAAGAAGAAAGAATTTATATGTATACAACACTTTTCACAACCTCAGGACCTCCCAAATGTTTCACAACTAAGTGTAGATACTGTAGCTAACCCTTTATATCTAGAGGACTGGAATACAAGCGGATAGAAGTTGTGCTGCAGCTATACAAAGCCCTGGTTAGACCACACCTGGAGAACTGTGTTCAGTTCTGGGCACCACACCGTTGGAAGGATAGATTGGCTTTGGAGGGAGTGCAGCGTAGATTTACCAGACTGACAACTGCACTCCAAGGATTAAATTAAGAGGCGAGATTACACAAATTAGGGTTGTATTCCCTAGAATTTAGAAGGTTAAGGGGTGATTTGATCGAAGTTTTCAGGATATTAAGGGGAACAGATAGGGTAGATAGAAACTATTTCCGCTGGTTGGGGATTCTAGGACGAGGGGGCGTACGCAAAAAATTAGAGCCAGACAATTTAGGAGTGAAATTAGGAAACCCTTCTACACACGGGGTGGTAGAAGTTTGGAACCCTCTTCCGCAAACTGCAATTGATGCTGGATCAATTGTTAATTTTAAATCTGAGATTGATAGCTTTTTGTTAACCAGAAGTATTAAGGGATATGGGCCATATGGAGTTAAGTCGCAAATCAGCCATGATCTCATTGAATGGCAGAACAGGCTCGAGGGGCAAAATGTTCCTATGTCCCTTAGGAAATAGCAGAATCCAATTAGCATGCACATATTTCTAACTTTGGTGCTGCAATATTGTCATACTGTAAGTAGGATTCATTATTCCAGTTAATGTCGGTCATGACTGTTGAGCTGTGATCTTTCTTGTATTAAAACCAAATACCTGACATTGAATAAGATCGATGCCATTAATACAGCCCTAAGGTGCCCCGTAGCGCCCCCACCAGGTGCTAACGGGAGACGCTAACCAACTGAATTTCTCCCCCTCAGTGTCTTCGCTTTTCACATGTTCTATGTTTTGCTAGTGTCCTTAATTTCTTTAATGCTGCCTTCCATTGCCTGATGTAAAAATCATCTCACTGTGTAGAATTTTACAGCACAGCAACAGGCCGGAGTAGTTCCGGCTTGGGTGCAATTGGGGAATTGCACTCAAATAGTGCTTGAAATTGTGCTGGTTAAGTTGGGCTTCAAGTTACCACTAAAATTAATTTGCTTAATTACAAACGTAAAATTATAGAATAGTACAGCGCATAAGGAGGCCAGTTGGCCCATCGAAGAGCAATCCAGTTAGTCCCACTCCCTCACTTTTTTCTCCAAATATTTATCCAATACCAAATATTGATCCAATTCCCTTTTGAAAGCCACGATTGAATCTGTATCCACCACCCTATCAGGCAGTGCATTCCAAATCCTAACCACTCGTTGCATAAAGAGGTTTTTCCTCTTGTTCTTTTGCTACTCGCCTTAAATCTCTGCCCTCTGGTTATCAATGCTTCAGCCATTGGAAACAGTTTCACTTCATTTACTCTATCTAAACCGTTGATAATTTTAAACACCTCTATCAAATCTCCTCTTAGCCTTCACTGCTCCAAGGAGAACAACGCCAGCTTCTCCAGCCCATCCACGTAACTGTAATCCTACATCCCTGGAACCATTCTAGTGAAACTCTTCTGCACCCTCTCCAAAGCCATAATGTCCTTTCTAAAGTGTGGTGCCCAGAATTGGACACGATACTCTAGCTGTATATCTCCCTCCAGTCGGAAAAACAGACGTTCATCACAACTCTCTTACTTGTTTTCTATTCCTTAGCCAATTTTGTATCCATACTGCTACTGACCCTTTTATCCTTTGGGCTTCAGTTTTGCTAACAAGCCTAATACTTGGTACTTTATCAAACGTCTTTTGAAAGTCCATATACTCAACATCAACTGTTGTTTCTAAAAGCTTCCCCACCACCGACGTTAAACTGACTGGCCTGTAATTGCCAGGTTTATCCTTCTCCCCCTTTGTGAACAAGGGTGTAATATTTCCAGTCCTCTGGCACCGCCCCTGTATCTAAGGAGGATTGCAAGATTGTGGCCAGGACCTCCGCAATCTCTACCCTTACTTCCCTCAGCAACCTAGGATGCATCTCATCCGGACGGGGTGACTTCTCCACTTTAAGTACTACCAGCCTTTCTAGTAGCTCTTCTTTGTATATTTTTTATCTTATCCAGTATCCCGACAACCTCTGTGTTTATCATAGCTTTGGCAAAGTCCTCTTCCTTGGTAAACATACTTCCATGAACCAGCACAATCAGGCAGAGTGATGGAAAGTAATTGTTTCTTTTTTCTCCTTTCCATGAGAAAGTATTCCTTGATGTATTTAAGAGAGGTAACCTTGTGCAGTTTTATGAATACAATCTGTATCAATGATTTGGATGAGGGGACCAAATGTAATATATCCAAATTTGATGATACAAAGCTAGGAAGGGATGCAAAGAGGCTTCAAGGGGATATAGACAGGCTAAGTGAGTGGGCAAGAACATGGCAAATGGGATATAATGTGGAGAAATGTGAAGTTATCCACTTCGGTAGGAAAAATAGAAAAGCAGAGTATTTTTCAAATGGTGAGAGATTGGGAAATGTTGGTGTTCAGAGGGACCTGGGTGTCCTTGTACACGAATCACTGAAAGTTAACATGCAGGTACAGCAAGCAATTAGGAAAACAAATGGTATGTTGGCCTTTATTACAAGAGGATTTGCGTATAAGAGTAAAGACGTCTTACTGCAATTATATAGGGCCCTGGTGAGATCGCACCTGGAGTATTATATACAGTTTGGTCTCCTTACCCAAGGAAGGATATAAGAGGGAGTGCAACAAAGGTTCACCAGACTGGTTCCTAAGATGGGGGGATTGTCCTATGAGGACAGATTGAGTAGACTAGGCCTTTTTTCTCTAGAGTTTAGAAGAATGAGAGGTGATCTCATTCAAACATACAAAATTCTTACAGGACTTGATAGGGTGGATGTAGGGATGATGTTTCCCCTGGCTGGGGAGTCTAGAACTAGGGGGGTCAGTCTCAGAATAAGGGGTCGGCCATTTAGGACTGAGATAAAGGGAAATTTCTTCACTCAGAGGGTGGTGAATCTTTGGAATTCTCTCCCCCAGAGGGCTGTGGAGGCTCAGTCGTTGAGTATATTCAAGATGGAGATCGATAGATTTTTGATATTAAGGGAATCAAGGGATATGGGGATAGTGCAGGAAAGTGGAGTTGAGGTAGAAGATCAGCCATGATCTTATTGAATGGTGGAGCAAGCTCGAGGGGCTGAATGGCCTACTCCTGCTCCTATTTCTTATGCTTTTATGTTTGAATGCCTCTTCAAGTAAATAAATGACTGACATCCTTACTCCTGGCTTTTCCCAACAGGAAGAGACATTTTTATAACAACTTTGTAAGTCACAATAGATAGTTCAAAAAGTACAAGTTGCTATGGTTTTACATCAACTGCATGAGTCTTGTTTTTTGCAGTCCTAATTTTTTTTAAATTTCTGTTCTACCCCTTCTAAGGCTTTGATTTGGGGTTAAATTCCATGGGTGTAAGTTGCCCTCCAGGAGCCACTCATATGTCAGCTTGGACAGAGTGCCAGCAGGCATTTTTTTATTCATTCATGGGATGTGGGAATTGCTGGCAATGCCAGCATTTATTACCCATCCTTAATTGCCTTTGAGAAGGTGGTGGTGAGCCGTCTTCTTGAACCGCTGCAGTCCGTGTGGTGAAGGTACTCCCACAGTGCTATTAAGGAGGGAGTTCCAGGATTTTGACCCAGCGACAATGAAGCAACGGTGATATATTTCCAAGTCAGGATGATGTGTGACTTGGAGGGGAACTCGGAGGTGGTGGTGTTCCCATGCGCCTGCTGCCCTTGTCCCTCCTAGGTTTGGGAGGTGCTGTCGAAGAACCCTTGGCAAGTTTCTGCAGTGTATCTTTTTAGATGGTGATCACTGCAGCCCCGGTGCGCCAGTGGTGGAGGGAGTGAATGTTTAAGGTGGCGGATAAGGTACCAATTAAGCGGGCTGCTTTGTTCTGGATGGTGTCGAGCTTCTTGAGTGTTGTTGGAGCTGCACTCATCCAGGCAAGTGGAGAGTATTCCATCACACTCCTTACTTGTGCCTTGCAGATGGTGGAAAGGCTTTGCGAAGTCAGGAGGTGAGTCACTTGCTGCAGAATACCCAGCCTCTGACCAGCTCTTGTAGCCACAGTATATATGTGGCTGGTCCAGTTAAGTTTCTGGTCAATGGTGATTCCTCCCCAGGATGTTGATGTTGGGAGATTAGACGATGGTAATGCAGTTGAATGTCAGTGGGTGGTGGTTAGACACTCTCCTGTTGGAGATAGTCATTACCTGGCACTTGTATGGCACGAATGTTACTTGCCACTTATCGAATCATAGAATGGTTACAGCATGGAAGAAGGCCACTCGGCCCGCCGAGCCTGTGCCGGCTCCCTGTAAGAAATCAGCTCAAGCCTGAATGTTGTCCAGGTCTTGCATGCAGGTACGGACTGCTTCATTATCTGAGGAGTTGTGAATGGAACTGAACACTGTGCAATCATCAGCGAACATCCCCACTTCTTGCCTTATGATGAAGGGAAGGTCATTGATGAAGCAGGTGAAGATGGCTGGGTCTAGGATACTGCCCTGAGGAACTCCTGCAGCGATGTCCTGGGGCTGAGACGACTGGCCTCCAACAACCACAACTATCTTCCTTTATGCTAGATATGACTCCAGCCTGTGGAGAGTATTCCCATTGACTACTAGGGCTCCTTGATGCCATACTCACTTAAATGCTGCCTTGATGTCAAGGGCAGTCACTCTCAAGTTGGGAATTCAGCTCTTTTGTTCATGTTTGGACCAAGGCTGTAATGAGGTCGGGAGCCGAGTGGTCCTGGCGGACCCCAAACTGAGCATCGGTGAGCAGGTTATTGGTGAGTAAGTGCCGCTTGATGGCACTGTCGACGACACCTTCCATCTCTGTTGGTAATTGAGAGTTGATTGAGGCGTTAATTGGCCAGATTGGATTTGTCATGCTTTTTGTGGACAGGACAAATCTGGGCAATTTTCCACTTTGTCGGGTAGATGCCAGTGTTGTAGCTGTACTGGAACAGCTTTGCTAGAGGCGCAACTAGCTCTGGAGCACAAGTCTTGAGCACTACAAGCCGGGATGTTGTCGGAGCCCGTAGCCTTTGCTATCACATGGATTGAATCGGATTGGCTGAAGGCTTCTGTGATGGTGGGTACCTCGGGAAGGCCGCGATGGATCATCCACTCGGCACTTCTGGCTGAAGATGGTTGCAAACGCTTCAGCTTTGTCTTTTGCACTCACGTGCTGGTCTCCACCATCATTGAGGATGGGGATATTCATGGAGTCTCCGTTGTTTAATTGTCCATCACCATTCACGACTGGATGTGGCAGGACTGCAGAGCTTTGATCTGATCTGTTGGTTGTGGGATCGCTCAGCTCTGTCTACAGCATGCTGCTTCCGCTGTTCCACAAAGCATGTAGTCCTGTGTTGCAGCTTCCCCAGGTTGGCACCTCATTTTTGGCTTGATAATGGTAGAATGAGGGATATGCCAGGCCATGAGGTTACAAATTCTGCTGATGGCCCACAGCGCCTCATGGATGCCCAGTTTTGAGCTGCTAGATTGGTTCTGAATCTATCCCATTTAGTATGGTGGCGAGCACTGTCGAAGTCTGGTCTTTTGCTCACCTGCACTTAACACTGAACTTTTCAGCAGTGGTCACTGTTTAATCCTTGGTTGGGAATTCTGTTTTCATCATCGTCTTCTTCCCACTACCACTACCTTATAAGCTACCAGTGCCAATTTATAGTACCGTAGCTGCTCTCCTAGCTGAGATCAGCCAATTTAAGCTTGTTGAAGTCCTATTTTAAAAATGGTAATCAAAGTCTCACGGGGGGCAGAAACATATTTATGCATTTTATTAAATTAACCAAACATGTTCTACTTTTTAACTTAATATGATCATTGTGTAGTGCTAAAAATGGATTTTTACCCATGTTAGGTTTATATCTTGTATTACTAGAAACAGCATGTAAGGGGTTAACACCCAATGTCACACTGAGTACTTCTTAGTAGAAAAGCTGTCGGTTGAGTGCAGACAGGCTGGCTTGAAAGGTTTTCACAAGGTATGAGTTTATAAGGCATGCACATGTCGAAAGTATTAGTTGTTTAATTGACCAGGGCAATCACATTGAATCGCAAACATGCTAAGCATTGTTACAGACTGGCTGTTCATTCAATATACAGTAGATGACGGACTCTAGAGATGCAGTCATTAACCACTTCAACTTCAAATGAGTTGGAATGGTATTTCTGTGGATATGCATATCTGCAGTGATCATCCCTAGCTACCCTGGCACAGATCAAAGAATCAGGCCAACATTGGGCAGTGGATTTGATTGACAACTATGCTTGAGACCTTTTCAAGTGGAGACAGGTCACTGATGGGCAGTGGACCTATTTGACGGGCAGCTCTGGTTTTAATTTCAGGTTTACATTGAGCTTCATTGGTCAGTGTTTGAGGTTTGCAGTCACCAGCCTGAGCTATGTGTTTTTAAATTTTTGTGCCTCTGCAGCAGAGGAGATAAGCCAGATTGAATCTGCTGCTAGTTCAAAATCAATGTTTGGAGACAAAGCGAGTGGTGTCTTTATTACTTTATGTATCAAATGTAGAGGAATATGAGTTTCACTGTTACTACTGTTTATTTATTTACCTTTCTTATTGAAATAAAACCATTTGTTGGTTCAGAACCTGAGTCTTGGTCTGGTAAGATTGCATATTCAGTCTGCTTTCTGAAGAGAAGAGAATCACACTGGCATGCTCCAGCAGCCAGTGTACAGAGTAAGCATTCTCCGTTGTGATCCCTGGGTTTCGTTATCCATTACCGAGATGGTGGCCGAAAAGGGAGCATCCTTGATCACTGAGGTCGTAAGGGCCGCTTACATGAGTGGTCAGCATTTGTGAACCCAAGAAAATATCTAGCAGGAAAACCCCAAAACATGACATTTGGCATAAATGTCTCTTTTTTTAATTCGATTGGTAATGGACAGTTTTTGTTGTTTGCAAACACTGAAAATTGTATACAGAGTACAAAACCTATGGAAATGAGCTGACATTAATCCTGTTTACTGCAGCTCTGTAAACTGCAGCTCTGTCTAAAGCTAATGTTATGCATTTCTTTTTCTGTTCTAGTTTTTAATGACCGTTGTCCAACGTGTCCTGTATGGCCTGTTCTTAGCTGTGGCCTCTACCTAGAGTTGGTGATCTGAAGTCCCCGGCCCCTGGAAGCTGTGAGTTTACAGAGGGGTTGAGCTCCGTAGCGATGAAGAGCATTGACCGCAAGAATGCAATCCAAATCCTGACCAGCCGAGAGCGTGGCTCCCAGGAGCTGGGCTGTCAAAGATGCTTGGAGGAGCTGGTGGAGGACAAGACTCGATGGATGCAATGGGAAAGTCAGGTGAGCAACATCGCAACCATTCATTTTTAATACTAAACCAGCTTGCTCCATTTTTGAGTTGCAGGCTCTCAAATATGCAAAAACTGTTGGTTTCATTCTGCTGTGCATGTTTCTTTGCTTCAGATTATTTCCAGGGATGCCCTCCATTTTATATCCAGGATACTTCAGCATTATCGTCCCTTATGGAATGATAACTAAGGCCAGAATGTCATTAGATAGTGGTCGGCTGCATTTTTTCCCGAAACCCTACTGCCAACCAGTTGGGAACAGCTATCTCAACTCTTGGGGCTTTTTTAAAAAAAAGAGGCTTGCAAGACCAAGGCAGTTACTTTTTTTAAAAAGCACCAGAATCGAGGCTTTTTTTTATATAGAAAGGCAGCATGGCTAGAGCTATGAAAAATAAAGTAGCACCCCACTGGCAATGGTATTATTAAAAAAAGGAATACTGCAGGAGCTTATGGAAAACAGCAACAACTGGGCAACTAAAATGAGTAGCATAATATAGGCAAGTTAAGCAGCAATGGGACCATTCAAAAAAAAAAAGCAGCGCCATCATTTTTAAAAGGAGAGTAATCAGGACAATTTTTTTTGTTAAAAAATCAGAATGGGGTTTCAGTTTTTTTTTAAAAAGGACAGAGAAGTTATTGAGAGTAGGTTTGGGATAAATTGTGCACAGAATGCTGATCTAGTCTAGTCCATGAAGAAATAGTTGAGGTTTTCCTCCTATGGTAGAATGGAAATCTATTCTTCACGTGGAGGGTGATTGGCAACCATGTTTTCCACTCTGTTCATAGTTGTCTCTTAGACATCATCAACTGTTTGAAATAAAATAAATATAGAAATAAAGATTGCTGAAATAGGTTCCATCCTTAATTATTATTATTATTATTATTAGTGGAGTTCCAGTTTCCCGCATAACAGCCTGCATGTTTTTCTATGGTCTTCTGGCCCTTGAGGCTCATACGAGTGGGAATGGGTACAGTCCCAGTGCAGACAGGCCATTACCATGGGAGTAAAAATTCGGGCAACCGGTTTGAAGATGGTGGTGGGTGGCCCTGCTGGGAAAGAATGGGGCTGAGAGCTTCGGGTGCAGGGTGGGGGGAGGGTGTGTATTTAACACAAAACTGATGCTGGCACCAGAATATAAAGATACTCTTATAAGGATGTAGATTTATTTTTTCAGTACACAATACGTAGTGCAATCTCTGCCTTGGAGGCTGTGCTAATGGCACGCAGTAGGCCCAGCTTCTCGTGTGAGCAGAGATCATCTTGGCCACAGTGGGAAACGGCATGGGCTGTTTTACTTCTTCATTGGAAAACATTGAATTATTAGACGTTTAAGTGCTTTGCAGTGAAGTTGTAGTTTAGAAGATGCTGACCCAGCGTGGGTTGGCAACTTTGGTGCTGGTGACCTGAGGGGGTAGATTGTAATGGGAAGGAAGGAGGAGAAATACATTAATTTTCAGGCTCCATTAATGTTGAATCCAAGCTTTCTCCCACTCCCACAATATAATTCTAAACCTTGAGGATAGACAATTTGACTGAAGCACTAGACCCTAAGTCAGTCTGCTGCCCTCAATTATAATCTACTGCACAATTTTCCTCATTGCGATTTGATATGTGATAGGCAGCACATTTCACTCTGTTTATAAAGAAAAAAAATCCCTTGCCCGTCTGTGGACTCTGAAGTTAGTGGTACTTTTGTAAAATGGCAGCTTTTCCTTCATCTTTTTGATATACCTCTAAGTGCTGTTCTGGGAGGTCAGCTGGGGTAGCTTCTTCCTCTCTTTCATAGTTGGCATTTTTTCCCTTCCAAGTACCCCTGCGCTTCCATCAAATAGTGCAGATGAAATTGGGATCTTTGGGTCCCAGTTTGTGCTGTACTAGATTGGTCCAGGTCCATATAGATTAATACACCAGTTCAACAAAATAATTTATCGGTGATGCTGCTTGTAACTTTTTTTTGTTACACTTCCTGTCTCTGTGTCTGTCTCTCTCTCTCTTTTTCTTTCTCTCTCTCCCTCTCTCTCTCTCTCTCTCTCTCTCTCTCCTGCCCTGAGGTTTGACTGATGCTGTGGTATGATATCAGTGTTGGTGGCAGGTACCTCTAGCATCTCATCTAAGCTTCCACTCTTCATCCGTGAGGATCACTGTTAGATCCGTGATTCTTAAAGTAGGATGTTTTCCAATAACTACACGGAGGCTGTAACTTAACAATCAACAGGTGTTTACTGGAGTAGGGTAGTCTCAAGACTGGGAGTACAGAGGCATGCTGAAGGCTTATATACAGGTGTGGTCACTGCCGGTACTACAGTATACAGGAGCTGTAAAAGTAGTTCTCTCTTAAAGGTACATACACTACAATCACCAATCTTTTCAACAGCAGCTGGGTCTGATTTTTTTTTTTCTCACATGGTCACGCATGCATACGCCTCAGCAGGGTTTGCTGCATGGCAGTTGGCAGCAGGAACCTTGACCGTGGTTTTTAATCCTTTTCTAGTCCAGGGACACTGAAGTAATTGTAACAACATGACTCCTGTTCTGGCTGAAACCAGCTAACTCGGCACAGGTGGAAAACCAAACCTAGGACCTTCTGATCTCTTCGCTTTAAAACTGCAGTGATCACTGGGCTATTAGCGGGGGCTTTGTAACTTTTTTCTAGTGGAGGAGCTGCAATTCTTGGTCAAATTGTATCACTGGCGCTGAACAATGGTGTGATACAGCAGTGTCTCGAAAGACTAATTTGAGAGAC
Source organism: Somniosus microcephalus (assembly GCF_052327205.1). Lineage (NCBI taxonomy): Eukaryota > Metazoa > Chordata > Chondrichthyes > Squaliformes > Somniosidae > Somniosus > Somniosus microcephalus. The sequence continues at coordinate 30,417,016 of NC_141001.1, read as the reverse complement.
ACATTCCAGTGTATTGGGTATTGATGTAACTTTATTGAGTTATTTTCTTTTTACAGAAAGTAGAACTTCCAGACAGTCCCCGATCAACTTTCCTCCTGGCATTTAGCCCAGATAGGTAGGTGGCAACATGATTAATCTGCTTGCATTGAGCAGCTTTAAAGTAAAAGGATTCTGTGCTAACTCCTAAAACTATTCCTTACTGTTAAAAATGAGTAGGTTTTGAAGTGATTTTATTTACAGTTTAGGGACAACTTTGACAAAAGTGATTCCATCACTTGATTGCTTTAACGGGATCACAATTTTTACGATGTCCTGTTAAAGTGGCAGCTTAACTCGGTGGTGGCACTCTGAGAAAGTCCTAGCTTCAAGCCCCGTTTCAGGACTTGAGCACATAATCTCGGCTGACACTTCAGTGCAGTACTGAGAGAGGGCTGTATTGTCGGTGGCGCTGTCTTTTAGATGAGACGTTTAACATCTGCGTCTTCAGGTGGATGTAAAAGGTTCCATGGCACTATTTGAAGATGACATGGGGAGTTTTCCCAGCTACCAGCCTGCCCAGTGTTTATCCCTCAACAAACATCTCCAAAAAGCATAAATTGTCTGTTCATTTCATTGCTGTTTGTATGACTTTGGTATATGCAAATTGGCTGCTGTGTTTTCCTATGTAACAGTGACTGCACTTGATAAGTAATTCAGTGGCTGTAAAGCACTTTGGAATGTCCTTAGGTCATGAACGGCCTTACATAATTACAAGTTCGTTCTTCCTTGACTGAAGTACTTTGGGACACCCTAAAGATGCTATTTAACAACAACTACTTGCATTTACATGGCACCTTTAACGTAGCAAAACGTCCCACGGCACATTACAGGAACATTATCAAACAAAATTTGACACTGAACCACATGAAATATTGAGACGGGTGACCAGAAGCTTGGTCAATTAGTTAGGTTTTAAGGAGCATCTTTAAAGGAGGAGAAAGAGGTAGAGAGGGTTAGCGAGGGCATTCCAGAGCTTAGGGCCTAGGCAGCTGCAGATATGACCGCCAATGGTGAGGCGATGGATATCGGCAATGCGCAAGAGGCTAGAATACAAGTTCTTTTATTCTTTCCTTTCTTTAGCATGGGAGTGAGAGCTTGGGTGATTTTGAAGGAGGACCTGGTTTTAAAAACAAAATTGAAGCTTCATCATATGGATATAATTGTCAATTTCCTCTTTTTTTGTGAGGTTGCCAACAGGCAATCCCATCAGTATTAATGAATTACACTTGCATTATTTTAATTGCATTTTAAAAGAAACTGCCTGGAAACAAAGGTCTTTAAAGCTGATGAGCCCTGTAGATCTAATTGTTTTTTTTGTTTTGTTTGCTCTGAAATGATTGCTTTTTAAATAAAGCCTTGTTTCTTATGTGTCATCCAGGCATGATTGAGCAAATATTAACTTAGACATTTCTGTAAGGGTGAATGTGCCAAATAAGTTAGTTCTTTGTGCTGTAATACATACAGAAAAGTTAAACGTAACAGTGGCAGACTGAAGTTGTGTATAGGAGCCAGTGTCCATGTCATTTGGTTTGAGAAGTTCTATGAGAAATAAATTTCAGTGTAAGTACTGTACTTGATTTGTTGCCATCTTAGTTCAATATTAATGAACATGGCACTTGGCTGTAGGAGTATCTGAAATACTTAAAAATGACAGAGTATTTGGCCTATTAAACAATATACTAAAAGTTTCCCAGCTTTCATTTTGTGTAGTGACTGTTTTGGGTGCATTGCTGGTCGGTGGTACAGGATACATTACTGTTTTAACCTCCTTTCACCAGAAGGGGTGAGAGTCCTGCACATAGTCACAAAAGTCAACAACTCCCCTGACCCCTGCCCCCCCGCAAGCTTCATTGTAATATATATCAAATAATTTTTCATTTGTCTCATCAAAATATATTTTTGACTTTTTTTGATGTGCTCCACAATGCTTTCTACTCTCTTCCCGTCCCTCCAACCCACATGGGATTGAGACTCTGAAGTGGGGAACTGTTCCCCACTGCATTTCCCACTGGGTGGAACATTTGTACATGTGACCATTCTGTCATTTTCAGTCACTCAAACCAAGAATTATGGATGATGAGTCTGAAACCCTTTTCAGTTTGGTTTTGTAAATCATGATGTTTTAGTACAATTGACAGCCATTCAATGTTTGACTACTTTTTTTAAACCTTTCATTTAGGACTTTGATGGCCTCCACCCATGTAAATCACAATATTTACATCACTGAAGTTAAGTCTGGGAGATGTATTCATTCACTGGTGGGTCATAGAAGGACACCTTGGTGTGTGACCTTTCACCCCACCATCCAAGGGCTTGTGGCATCTGGATGTCTAGATGGGGAGGTTCGAATTTGGGATTTACATGTAAGTATGCAAAAACCACAGCTTTGGCGAGTACAAGATGTGATTCAGGTGTATGAGAGATTATGCAAGTTAGAAACGAAATGATTGATCATTGGTGTAAACAACATAATTGATAATACAAGTGCCACAACTGTCAAGTCAGAGCACATCAGCCAGTGAAGGCAAGCGTTTGCTGTGCGCTTTTACATGAAGGAAATCTGCTTTAAAAAGTAATTTTTGATGAGATTTTAAGGATAGGTACTCGATTGAGAGTCAGAATTGCATTTCTTGCCGCCTTGTGGCACTGACTCATGGGTGACTGCCCCTGAAATTTTATTTCAGTAACTAGCTAACTGCGGGGAAAGAAAGGACAGTTCCAGCTATCTGAATTTTCATATAAAATTAATGTCTCTCAAATGGAGCGTCTTTCTTTTGTTATAAAAGATTTTTTTCCCCCTCTCTCTAAATTAAATTAAATTCTGGGTTACTGCATTGTGTAACAGACATTGACAGTGTTACACTAAACACAGCATAAATATTCTTCCGTGACTTGTTCTTCTTTCAGGGAGGCAGCGAGAGTTGGTTTACTGAGAACAATGTGGCCATAGCGTCTCTAGCCTTCCATCCTATGGCACAGCTCTTGTTGATAGCTACTGCAAATGAGATCCACTTCTGGGACTGGAGTCGGCGAGAGCCATTTGCTGTGGTGAAAACTGCTAGTGAAATGGAGCGGGTCAGGTGAGTGTGCACAAGGCTGACTCACAGCTACTGCCTATAACATGTAATGCTTCCTGGAAAGTGTATGTTACTGTATTAATGTGAGAATCTTGTGTTTAAAAAATGTCGTCATCTTTGTAGTTGAGCTAATAATGTGAGCCTTCAGTTTAAAACAAAAAGGTTTCTTGTTCACAGTTGAAATCCTATTTGTCAGTTCAGGGCATGAGTCAATAAAATGAACTTCTGAAAGCTGTTGCATTAAATGAGGTTTAACAAAAACAGTGTCAGGGTCACAAAAAAACAAAGACTGCTCATAATTAAAAACAAATTGAATCCTCCAAATGTCGGTGGTAGAAAATTATGCACGTTGAGGGATCCTATTAGCTGATTCCATTGGGGTGTATCCAGACGAGCAAATTTAAGATGAAAGAATTACACAATGTAAACGGTAGTACTTGGAGTGCAGGTGTGACAATGAGTGTCATCTCGTCAGGGTGAGGGAAAAATGTTAAGAATCTAACTTAAAGTTCATCATAATACAAAGAAAGAGCTACATCGTTCGGTCATCTCCGTTCTGACCTGATGAGGCATGTGGATAACTGATTGATTGTAAAAATGTTTGCTCTTTGTGAATCCAACAAAAGAGAGAGTTTTGTATGGGTCAGCTGAGTGCTATTTTATAAGTGCCATATTATTGGTACACAGTAGCAGGCAATTTATTTCACAACTGCCCAACACCATTCTGATCTTTTTATAACGTTCTTGGAAGATAGTGACGTTGGCAAGTTCACTTTTCTTGGGGCATCTAGGGATGACCAATTAAGATGGCAGTGGGTGGTTTTGTTGTTACAGCTGAGTGGCCTCCAAAGAGCACATCAGAGGGCAGTAAGATTCAACCATGCAGTGTGAGACTTTCTTGAAAGACATTAGTGAACCAGTTGGGCTGTTGGTACAATCTGGAAACTTTCATGGTCATCCTTTTTGCAGGCGCCAGCCCACAAATCACTAAATTTATTGAACTTAAGTTCCTATCTTGCTCTGGTGGTATTTGAACACTCAACCTCTGGATTGCTGACTCAGTGCACTGTTATTGTATCTTATATATATAAATCGGTACTTCTGTCTGTCATTCTGTCTGTCATTCTGTCTGTCATTCTGTCTGTCATTCTGTCTGTCATTCTGTCTGTCATTCTGTCTGTCATTCTGTCTGTCATTCTGTCTGTCATTCTGTCTGTGCGTGTGCGTCTGTCGGGCTATGCGCTCGAAAGTTACAGGGCGTACCTACGCGCGCGTTACCTCCAAAGAAAGCTTACGCTTCCGAGACGGTTTTAAGCGTATTTACGTTTCGGCCGGGCTAAAATCGCGCCCGCGGTATCCCAAAAACCTTCAACATTCCGCTCATTAGCATCTCATTAGCGACAGAGTGACCTCGAGGTCGACCAATCGTACGGCGGCTTGCTGCCGCGTGCGGCCGGGCCCTCCTACGGTCGAGTGACGGGACGATTGACCAATCCTACGCTTTGGTGACCTGACGGTCGACCAATCGGTGCATGTGTGGGCGGGCCTTATCGTTCTGAACCGAGGTGAGTCGCCGCCATCTTGCTTCCATTCTTTTTCCTGCTTTCTGCGTATTTCTTTTCAAATATACATTTCCAGCAAAATAAAATTCAATTTATTAAATTCTTTTAAAATAAATCACTCATTTGTAAATATTTTATCTAACCTGAACATTCTTTTTCCTACCTTTGCCCGTTTTTTTCCTTAGGCCTGAAAGCCTGGGCCTTTCTTGCCCAGCCAGGCCCGAGTTAGGTAACTGGGCTGCTGCTAAGCTCCTCACCCCCCCGCCCCCCCGCTGTCACGTTACCCGGGGCAATGGCGTCAGCCACAAGGGTCAGGGTGCGCGCGCAGCAGGAGCAGGGGAGACTCTGTTCCGCGCTCGGCGGGGGGGGGTGGGGCTCGGCCGCCGGCCGTCTCTCAGAGCCGCAATCGGGCTCGGCCAGGGGGGGGGCGGGGCTTGGCCGCCTGCCGTCTCTCCGAGCCACAATCAGGCGGGGCTCGGAGAGCGGGGCTCTCGGCCGGGGGGGGGCGGGGCTCGGAGAGCGGGGCTCTCGGCCTGGGCCCCCGCCCCTTCCCCGCCCCCCCTTGCCCCCGCCCCCCCTTGCCCCCGCCCCCCCTTGCCCCCGCCCCCCCTTGCCCCCGCCCCCCCTTGCCCCCGCCCCCCCTTGCCCCCGCCCCCCCTTGCCCCCGCCCCCCCTTGCCCCCGCCCCCCCTTGCCCCCGCCCCCCCCCGCCCCCCCGCCGCCCCCTTGCCCCCCTTCCCGCCCCCTCCCCCCGCCCCCCCTTCCCGCCCCCTCCCCCCGCCCCCTCCCCCCGCCCCCTCCCCCCCGCCCCCTCCCCCCCGCCCCCTCCCCCCCGCCCCCTCCCCCCCGCCCCCTCCCCCCGCCCCCTCCCCCCCGCCCCCTCCCCCCCGCCCCCTCCCTCCCCCCCGCCCCTTCCCCCCCGCCCCTTCCCCCCCCTTCCTTCCCCCCCTCCCTCCCTTCCCCCACTCCCTCCCTTCCCCCACCCGCTCTCTTCCCCCCCCCCCAGTCGCGCTCTCTCTTTTCCCCCCACCCGCTCTCTCTCTTCCCCCCAGTCGCTCGCTCTCTTCCCCCCAGTCGCTCGCTCTCTTCCCCCCAGTCGCTCTCTCTCTTCCCCCCAGTCGCTCTCTCTCTTCCCCCCCAGTCGCTCTCTCTCTTCCCCCCAGTCGCTCTCTCTCTTCCCCCCAGTCGCTCTCTCTCTTCCCCCCAGTCGCTCTCTCTCTTCCCCCCAGTCGCTCTCTCTCTTCCCCCCAGTCGCTCTCTCTCTTCCCCCCAGTCGCTCTCTCTCTTCCCCCCAGTCGCTCTCTCTCTTCCCCCCAGTCGCTCTCTCTCTTCCCCCCAGTCGCTCTCTCTCTTCCCCCCAGTCGCTCTCTCTCTTCCCCCCAGTCGCTCTCTCTCTCCCCCCCAGTCGCGCTCTCTCTTCCCCCCAGTCGCGCTCTCTCTTCCCCCCAGTCGCGCTCTCTCTTCCCCCCAGTCGCTCTCTCTCTTCCCCCCCAGTCGCGCTCTCTCTTCCCCCCCGTCGCTCTCTCTCTTCCCCCCCAGTCGCTCTCTCTCTTCCCCCCAGTCGCTCTCTCTCTTCCCCCCCAGTCGCTCTCTCTCTTCCCCCCCAGTCGCTCTCTCTCTTCCCCCCAGTCGCTCTCTCTCTTCCCCCCAGTCGCTCTCTCTCTTCCCCCCAGTCGCTCTCTCTCTTCCCCCCCCCAGTCGCTCTCTCTCTTCCCCCCCAGTCGCTCTCTCTCTTCCCCCCCAGTCGCTCTCTCTCTTCCCCCCAGTCGCTCTCTCTCTTCCCCCCAGTCGCTCTCTCTCTTCCCCCCAGTCGCTCTCTCTCTTCCCCCCAGTCGCTCTCTCTCTTCCCCCCAGTCGCTCTCTCTCTTCCCCCCAGTCGCTCTCTCTCTTCCCCCCCCAGTCGCTCTCTCTCTTCCCCCCCCAGTCGCTCTCTCTCTTCCCCCCCCAGTCGCTCTCTCTCTTCCCCCCCCCAGTCGCTCTCTCTCTTTCCCCCCAGTCGCGTTCTCTCTCTCTCTCTCTCTCTCTCTCTCTCTCTCTCTCTTACCCCCCCCCAGTCGCGCTCTCTCTCTCTCTCTTCCAACAACAACATGCCCTCGAAAAAGCCTCGGCACCGCCGGGCACTTCAGTTAGTATCATATAAAAGAACATAAGATCGTGAGAAGTAAGAGCCGGAGTAGGCCATCGGCCCGTCGAGCCCCACACCATTCAATAAGATCATGGCTGATCTTCAACCTCAACTCCGCTTTCCTGCCCGATCTCCATATCCCTTGATTCCCCTCGAGTCCAAAAATCTATCTATCTCAGCCTTGAATATACTCAAAGACTCAGCATTCACGGCCCTCTGGGGCAGAGAATTCCAAAGATTCACAACCCTCTGAGTGAAGAAATTCTTCCTCATCTCAGTCTTAAATGACCTACCCCTTATCCTGAGACTATGCCCCCTAGTTCTAGACACTCCAGCCAGGGGAAACAACCTCTCAGCATCTACCCTGTCAATCCCCTTCAGAATCTTGTAAATTTCAATGAGATCACTTCTCATTCTTCTAAACTCGAGAGTATAGGCCCATTCTACACAATCTCTCATCATAGGACAGCCCTCTCATCCCAGGAATCAATCTAGTGAACCTTCGTTGCACCGCCTCCAAGGCAAGTATATCCTTCCTTAGATAAGGAGACCAAAACTGTGCACAGTACTCCAGGTGTGGTCTCACCAAGGCCCTGTACAATTGTAGCAAGACTTCCTTACTCTTATACTCCAACCCCCTTGCAATAAAGGCCAACATGCCATTTGCCTTCCTTATTGCTTGCTGTACCTGCATGCTAGCTTTCTGTGTTTCTTGCACGAGGACATCTAAATCTCTCTGAACACCAACATTTGAAAGTTTCTCAGCAATTAAAAAATATTGGGGGAGAAATTGGGTGAGTAGCGCCACCTGTTAGCGCCTAAAGAGGCAGTCAGTGGCTGTAGCGCCACTGGCTGTGCCTCCCGCGATATTCAGCAGGGGCGCTAATACTGGCGTTAGCCTTTTGCGCTGCGCCGTCATCGGTGTGCGTAGCGCCCCGATCGCGATATTTGGTAGCGAACCGCGCTGAACGGTTCACGGGGCCTTGCTGCGCCGGCAGAGGCGCAAGTTAAGGTGGAGGTGCGGGGCAGCCGCTTTTTTGGCGGCCGCCTGCCAGCACCTCCGGCCTCCTGGTTCCCCCCCCCCCCCCCCCCCCCCCCCCCCCCCCGCGGCATTGCCGGCTGTTTCCCGAGAGCCCGGCACTTCTCCTTGCTGCCAGGCTCTTTTGCCGGCATTCGCGATCGGGGCTCGCGCTGCTGCAGGCCCCTCCCCCTAAACAGTGGGAGGAAGGCCTGCAGTACCGCAACGTGGTGTGGCGCTGCGGCACGTAGCGCTGCGAAATTCACTTTCAGCGCCTTAAGAGGGACGCGGAGCGCCTCGAGCCGCGCCCCGTCTCCCTCTAGGGGCACTTCAGCTGAATTTGCGGCGATCGCAGCGCAAATTCCAGCGCCCAGGCGAACTTTGCGCCGCTTGGGCGCCTCAGGCCAATTTCTTGGCCCTTCTGTTTTTCTATTCTTCCTACCAAAGTGAATAACCTCACATTTCCCTACATTATACTCCATCTACCACCTTACTGCCCACTCACTTAATCTATCTATATCCCTTTGCAGACTCTGTGTTCTCCTCACAGCTTACTTGTCCCACCTAGCTTTGTATCGTCAGCAAACTTGGATACATTACACTAATGTCTTTCAAGAAAGTCTCACACTATGTGGTTGAATCTTACTGCCCTTTGATGTGCCCTTTGCAGGCCACTCAGTTGGAACAAAAACAAAACCGCCCACTGCCATCTTGGGGCATCTAGGGATGACCAATTTAAAAAGTGAACTTGTCAACGTCACCTATCTTCCAAGAACATTATAAAAAGATCAGAATGATGTTAGGCAGTTGTGAAATAAATTGCCTGCTACTGTGTACCAATAATATGGCACTTATAAAATAGCACTCAGCTGACACATACAAAACTCTCTCTTTTGTTGGATTCACAAAGAGCAAACATTTTTACAATTACTATTCAAAATTAACTGACAAAAAGTTGATTAAAATAAAAGTTCTTTGTTCCTTTATTTGGTGTGTAAGCTCTCAGTGGTGGTGTGGATTCATCACAAAAAGTGTCATCCAGAGTACTGGGAAGGTGTGTTCAGTAGTTCAATCATTATATGGTCTTGGATACCAGTGCACCAGATCTTTATTTCTGTTCTATCTGGAAGAGAGAGAATGTAATTAACCACATATTGTTCCACCACTGAGTTTCACTGGGGGTTATCACAGCTTTGCAGGATAATTACATAGCAAATAACTGATGGCTGTGAGTTCCTTAAAAGACTTGTAGCGCAGTTGATGATTTGGTGTGAATAATATACTGACCATGAACAATGTTTGCATGGTGTATTGTGAACACAGTCCCAGTTGTGTCCTTTTTCCCTTATTAAATATCACTTAATTACTTCCTCCTGTTGTGTTCTGTCTTTTTTTGTCACAATTCAACTTACCTATTCATTCCACTTACCTCTGATGGAGGTCTGCAAGGTAGATGGCATGGTTAGTTACATAACTCTGAAACCACCCCAGTTGTATCTTCCAGCTATATGGCACTCTGCATCTTCCCTCTCAGTACTCCTGTACCTAGCAGGGCAATGCTAATTCCCCTCCATGCCTCCCGTCTTTCCCCCCCCCCCCCCCCCCACCGCCCTGCCCAAACCCCCCTCCAATCCACCATGTTCCCAAATGATACACCTTCCCACCATTCCTCTTTTTCTGTTTTCCCAGACACTTGAATCCTCCTAATGTACCATGACCCCTGCTTTGAAACCTCAGTACCACCCTCCCACCCTTCAGCATACCTCCTACTACCTGCAGCTAAAACATCCTCTGTATCCTGGGCTTTTAAAATAGCGAAGAAATAAAATTAACTGCACTTAAATTAACTTTTAATGGTAAGGCCACTGATTTACTGTTTTCAACCAAATCTGACATTGTACAAATTAGATCGAAAATATCACTGGTACTCCTGCAATAAAAACACAATTTGACTTGTTCAACTACTACAAATCAGTGGCCTTGATGTATTCCATTACATGGCATAAAATAGCATATCATCGGACTCTTTCATGAGATGCGGTATGTGTATAAGTTTACCTTGGTTAACTGCATCTATTTGGGGTGTCTTGATCTAGTTCCTTATGAGTGTGAGCCCACAGTACAACATGTTGTCATCAATTAGCAGTAAATTACCAATTTTAACTGAGATGTTGCACTAATGGTTGGGCAGGGAAATAGAAATGTTGCTTATCTGAGCCTATGGCTAAACAAACAATTGTTTGGGAAGGGCGAGTTTTACTCTGTCTTGGCTTGTGCTAGATATTTATTTAATAGTGGTGGGTGTGGTGACAAAAATCTCGATTTCTTGCAATGCAATTTCTTGGTATGTTAAGTATTTTTCTTAATTTGTAGTCATTCTTTGCTCACAGTATTTATTGAAAGCTGCTTTCAGAACAACAATTTCATCTCGTATCACTATCAGATTTCTCAATTCCTGTGTCTCCCCATTAGATGCACATTACAGTAGGTGAGTGATGATACTGTTTTTGTGTTTTGCAGACTGGTAAGATTCGATTCACTGGGACACAACCTCCTGACTGCAATTGTCAATCCTTCCAACCAACAGGTGATTTCTGGCTTTGTATTATTAGCCTTTTGAGTTCTCTGGTAGATAATGGCCTGTATTTTCCGGTGCGTATGTGGTGCGTACGTGCCCATAAGGGCCCCGCAAGTTCCAGGTTTTCGCGTGCAAAGCACAAGTGCGAAAACCCAGAACTAGCGATCAGTCAAGAACAGATTGTAGCTATCCATGGGAAAAGGGCATCCGTGGGCTGAGAGTTGGGCTATTTGCCCAACTACTGCCCAGCGACTGCCAGTGAAAATCTCACGCCTGATAAAAGCAGGCGTAAGACCAGCTTTTACCAGCGTAAGAGTTTAAATGAATATAAAAATCACACTTTTTTCAATTATGTAAACATTAAAACACCTGTAAAATAAGTTAAGGTTATTTTTAACTCCTTTAAAACATTTACATTTATTTTTCAAAAAAATTAAGTTTTTGTTTTAAATGTTTAATTAAATTGTATTTTAATTAATTTTAAAGGTAATTTTTTTTAGTTATTTGGCATGTAAATGTGTTTTTTATGTGATCCTCATTCTTTCATTGGTTGGGCCGGCCCACGTGATCCTGGGGCGCTTGTGAACTGCATGCGTCCCTGGGACACGTGGGTCTCGATGCCTGTCAGAGGCCCAGGAGCGTGAGTCTTTGTGGATCCCGAGGCAGGCGATAGGCGCAGATTTTATTTGTGGACCGGAGGCATTTCCCCTCCGACCGCAAATTCAGGCCCAATATATTATAAGCAGCCTCCATGACTCATTGAGGTTACACCGATCCAGGTTCAATCACTGAACTTTGCTGAGCTAGCTGACCTCAGCCAGAGTGACCGTAGGCGTGCTGCAGTTAGCCTCAATACCACTAGAAAATCAGCCAGGGTTTCCACCCCTGATTGCTATCTAGCAACCCATGCTGGAACTGTTCATGTGTGGATACCAGGAGAGGACAATAAAGATGTCGTTGTTTTGTTTAACCTTATGGTTGAATAGCCTGCTAAAACTCACTGTCTAGGTTCACGCATGAAGAATAGTGGTGGGTGTGGTACTGAAGGATGCATTGCATCTGTAGAGCTGTAACCCAATAAGGAATCACTGCATTCAGGAGAGTGGAGGCAAATGGACAGGGAAAAAAAAATGAAAAAATGGATATTGTAGAGTTAATTAAATAAAAACAGTTAACACACGTGCACAAGCAAATAAAACAGATTTAAAGAAAAAGGGTGTTTTTGAAGATTGTTAATGCTCCTGGCCCAGATGGGTTGCATCCAAAAATACTAAAATAAAGCAAGAAGTAGGAGATACAATGTTAGATATTTTGTAAAGCTTATTGGATGTTGGGATGGCATCCAAAGGCTGGAAGATGACTGTGACTCCAATCTTTCAAAAATGATCAGAAGGATGAACCTGAGAATTTACAGCTGTTGGCTTTGCATCAGTGGGGAGGAGAGAGGCAGTTCAGGAGCATCTAGCATGATGCAGGAATAATTGTATGCCAGTAGGGATTTATGAAGGGTATTTGTATACAACACATTTTTCAATGGATCGGAATTGGTAATGAAGGCAACAGAATATATTTGAGGTTCCTCATCAGAGACTTGTAGCTGGAGGAGATGTTCTTTGAATCCAAGATGCAGTTGTAAGCTGACTCAATCTCTCCATTTCCCATTCACCAGACACTTATCACTAAGAATTTTCCTCACTTTCTCCTCTCCTACGAAGGCACAAATGTACACTGGGTTTTGGTACCGTAGATGCAGATGGCCTCCTGGTACCTCGCCCAAAAGCCATTCCACATGCTTTTCTCAGAGCTTCGATCATTTAGAGGAGCATTGGGTACTGAAATTTTCAGATCTCTGCACTTGCAACTTAAATGCCCCAAGCAGTTTGTAGCCTGTTGCAATTGGGAAGCTGCTATTTTTATGTCTGGCAGGAGACTTCACAGAGTGCAATCTGACCATCCTTGGATCTTTTTTATATTTCTAGGTGTTGCCAGCTTATCAGACACATTTATGTGACAGTGTGCTGGTGTCCATTCTCAGCCCTAGCCTGCCCTTCATTTCCCCCCCCGCCCCCACTGTTCTCGACTGCTTCCTACCATATCCACAATTGCTGAGTTTGAGTGGCAGCAGCCAGCCACCAGGTAATTAAAAGAAAACAACCAATTGGGAGGGAGGAGGAAAGGAGAATCAATCATAACTTGAATTTTGTTGCTTGACTTCTCAACTGAAGTTGTCTTTGCAGTATTCCATGGCTTAGATTTGCCTGCACCTTCCCATGCACGTGCCGATCTCCGGCACCCACCATCCCTCCCAGCCCTATCCTACCAGTTTTTCTTTTGTCAGTACATGTTGCAGCAGCTCCTGAACATTAGTTTCTCACCTGTTCCTGGGGTCCATTTTATTCCTGTTCCATGTTGGCCATCATCTTGATGCACACCCTGGCTTTATAAAGGTTAGAGATTGAGAACATCAGTCAAGGAGCGTGTGAGAAAGCCAGGCAGAGAGATCGTAAAGGAAGGAGGAGACACAGGGGAGGAAAGGCCCATTGAAAAAGACAAGGAATTAGCAACAAGTTGGACACGCTATCAGCTGTAGGAACCTCAGTGAGAAAAGAGTTTGAGCCATACAGAGAGAGAAAACATTCAAATCTAGATAGGGAGAAAAGGAGGAATGAGTGAAGCGGAGGCACAGTTACAGCTGAGAAACAATGGTTTATTTGTCCGAGCAATGCCACAGGAGGTCAACTATATTAATTCTAATATGCCTCTTGATGGTTGAAGAAATTTTTTGACTTGCCTACATTTCAAATACTAATTTTTCACTAAGGCTTGATGGATCATAATTAATGAATTGAATGTATAAATAATAGAAAAAGATTACTAGCATGCTACAGTACTTCTTGGTGCATACATTTTTCATATGAGCACTGCTCTTCAAAAACTAATATTTGAATGCACTTTGGTTTAAAGGTGCGGATGTTTGAGTTTGCTGGGGAATGAATCTGATATTGCTATTAAGTTCTGAGTACTTGAGACATTTTTATTGCAATATAAATTTTCAGGCATGAAATTGCAAGGGTGTTATGCTGCAGAGCATATCGTTGGCTTTCTCGTATGTTGTTGGGAGATGGCGAGTTGAAATCAAAACTGAAATTTTTAAAATTAAACTTTTGCCAAACAGTAGTTTGCTATATTTGATTGGCTTTGTATGATATTCTGCTGCACACTTGCTTGTGATGATGCCTAAAAAATAAGTCATGCTAAGCATTTCTGATTTCCATTTGGGTCTTGTCAGATTCACAAATTAAATGTAATGTAATTCACTCTGGTTGAGTGACTATTTTATTATTGAATCATCTTTGCGAATAATTCTTGCATAAATCCCTATTCAGTGGTGGTCTTTTCAAAGTAACTTTTTGAACAATTGTAATTTATCGTGAAATAATACAAGGCAAGAGCTGGAAATATGCCCGAGACAGTTATGTTTTAATGCTGTGCCTTTTGTCATGGGAGTCATGAGTACTGCGATTTCTATGTTTTTTCAAAAAGTAATTTATGCAGTGGCACTGGAATTTTTTAATCACGCAAGCTCCTCTGATTAGCGGAACAAGTACCAAATGAGAGAGTGAGAGTGATAAAAACAGGAAAAAAGTAAGAATGGGAAAGGGGGAAATGGAGAGGAAAGGAGAGAAAGAAAATAAAGAAAGACTTGCATTTATATAGCGCCTTTCACAACCACCGGACGTCCCAAAGCGCTTTACAGCCAATCAAGTACTTTTGGAGTGTAGTCACTGTTGTAATGTGGGAAACGCGGCAGCCAATTTGCGCACAGCAAGCTCCCACAAACAGCAATGTGATAGTGACCAGATAATTTTTTTTGTTATGTTGATTGAGGGATAAATATTGACCAGGACACCGGGGATAACTCCCCCGATCATCTTCGAAATAGTGCCATGGGATCTTTTACGCCCACCTGAGAGAGCAGATGGGGCCTCGGTTTAACGTCTCACCCGAAAGATGACACCTCCGACAGTGCAGCACTCCCTCAGCACCACACTGGAGTATCGGCCCAGCTTTATGTGCTCAAGTCCCTGGAGTGGGACTTGAACCCACCCTTCTGACTCAGAGGCGAGTGTGCTACCCACTGAGGCACAGCTGACACTAGAGAGGTTCCAAATGGGAGCAGTTGAGTCTGATGATGTAGCCAAGGACCTAAGCAAAATTTTCAAATGGTTGGAATTACAGCAGATATAATTCAATACAGATAAGTGTAACGTGTTAGACATTGGGAAAAAAAAATGGCCGACATGCTAGAGATTCTAGAACGGTTCCCGTGAATTGGAAGGTAGAAAATAATAATAGGATTGGGCAGAGTCAACACGGATTTATGAAAGGGAAATCGTGTTTGACAAATCTGTTTTTTGAAGTTGTAACTAGCAGAATAGATAAGGGGGAACCAGTGGATGTGGTGTATTTGGATTTTCAGAAGGCATTCGATAAGGTGCCACACGAGGTTATTAAACAAAATTAAGGCTCATGGGATTGGTGGTAATATACTCGCATGGATTGAGGATTGGTTAATGGACAGAAAACAGAGTAGGAATAAACCAGTCATTTTTGGGTTGGCAAGCTGCAACGAGTGGGGTACCGCAAGGATCAGTGCTTGGGCCTCAGCTATTCACAATCTACATCAAAGCTGGGTGGGAATGTACGTTGTGAGGAGGATGCAAGGAGGCTTCAAGGGGATATAGACAGGCTAAGTGAGTGGGCAAGAACATGGCAAATGGGATATAATGTGGAGAAATGTGAAGTTATCTACTTTGGTAGGAAAAATAGAAAAGCAGAGTATTTTTTAAATGGTGAGAGATTGGGAAATGTTGGTGTTGAGAGGGACCTGGGTGTCCTTGCACACGAACCACTGAAAGTTAACCTGCAGGTACAGCAAGCAATTAGGAAAGCAAATGGTATGTTGGTTTATTACAAGAGGATTTGCGTATAAGAGTAAAGACACCTTGCTGCAATTCTAGAAGGCCCTGGTGAGACCACAGCTGAAGTATTGTGTACTTGCCATTGAGGGAGTGCAACAAAGGTTCACCAGACTGCTTCCTGGGATGGGGGGATTGCCCTATGAGGAGAGATTGAGTAGACTAGGCCTATATTCCCTGGAGTTTAGAAGAATGAGAGGTGATCTCATTGAAACATACAAAATTCTTACAGGGCTTGACAGGGTAGATGCAGGGAGGATGTTTCCCCTGGCTGGGGAGTCTAGAACCAGGGGTCACAGTCTCAGAATAAGGGGTCGGCCATTTAGAACTGAAATGAGGAGAACTTTCTTCACTGAGGGTGGTGAATCTTTGGAATTACCTACACCAGAGGGCTGTGGAGGCTCAGTCATTGAGTATATTCAAGACCGAGATTGATAGATTTTAAAATATGGGGATAGTACAGGAAAGTGGAGATGAGGTGGAAGGTCAGCCATGATCTTATTGAATGGCAGAGCAGGCTTGAAGGGCCAAGTGGCCTACTCCTGCTCCTATTTATGTTCTTATGCTTAATGAATGTGGTGAACGGGCACGTGAATGGTTGAAAGGTCTGGGAGGGCCAGTATACTCTGTACTTATCTTGTGCAGTCACTGCAGAGCAGCAATCAACAAACTAAACAACATGCTTAGTTATGTTGCCAAATCAGTAACGTACAAGTCTGAGGATCATCATGCTTAAGCTGTGTAGTGCTCTGGTCAGACCTTGAACTTCAGGCCACTAAAGCAAAAGAAGAATATCGAAGCTCAGTAAGTGATGCAGAGAAGGACAATGAGGTTGATCTCCAGCACCCGAGAATTGAGTTAGAAAAGTTGGGTTCTTTATCCTAAAATGAAGGCATATTGGGGGGAGGTTCCTTCATGAAGTAAAAAAGATCCTAAGTGGAATAGAAAAGTTTAAATGGAGTACCATTTCATGTTAAATTATAATATAGGCTAAGGGGACTTGGTTACAATCTGGTTAAAGGCAAGTTCAGGACTGATATGCCAAGGTTGATTAATATCTGGAGTGATAGTTAAGGCAAAAACTGAAATGGTTCAACATAGATGTTATGATGATGGAATATTAGTTTGCTGTGGAAAGATGAGCTAGATGGGTCGAATTGCTTTCCGAATCTGTGTCTTTGCTTTGATTCTTGTTTAAGCAGCCAGGAATGCCAACTGCCTGGAACTGACTCAGCTATACATTGAAAGTTATGACTTTGTGTCCCATAGATAGTTCATCCCAAAGGTTGGCTGGGAGTAGGGGATGCACCTTTGTACGGCTGGCAGACTTGTGCTAGCCTTTGCACTATGTGGATGGGGGAGTAGTAAGAAAGGGTTTCCTCTCGATTGCATAGATCCATCAAGCATGGGACCGTGGGAACTTTCCTGCAGCCTTGTGAGGCCAGTTGGGGCTTCCTGGATTGCAGTCAAAAACAGTTGGATGTTGCGGCATGACCAGAATACATGCAGTCGGGTGCAGATGTTGCAACACCTCTCGAAGAGTGGAATTTGCACAATTACTAAGATAGGTGGTGTGTGCAGTGAACAATTTTAAGTTGGCCTTCCTGCATCCTGCTGTGCACACAATGGTCATGAGAATATGTCCACACCTCTGACAATTCCTCATCAATTATGTTATGTTCCAAGGCCCCCTTCTAGGTTTTGTGTGCGGTCTGTTGACATGGAAGTGAACATTATGGACAGGGTGAAGGTATTTATGTAGGGTTCTTTCAGGATGTGGCAGTCGGGTTTCAGTGGGTCTTGGTGAAGATTTTGAGTAATTGTTCTGGAGTTAAAATTTGAACCCAAAGGTAGCAGATATTGAGTGAGGTGGCATTTGCTGGCAAACTATTGGAAGGGCTTCATCTCGCTCGTAGTCTGGCCAGACTCGTGGTAGTTCCTGAACGTGTTTGAAGAATATTTCTAGGCGTTTCCTGTTGCTCCAAGTTGGGATAACGTGCCCAGGGGATCTTCAGGGTTGCTCAAGCTTCTTTCCAGATTGAGAGGATGACTGCTAATAAAAGGTGTTTTAGGATCTCAATCAGCTTTATCTGAGGGTAATTTAGGACAATGGGTTGGCATTGAAGCATGACTTCCATTCTCGTTGTGGGTTTTATGAGGTGGCCTGATTCCAGGCCATGGAGTCTAGTTGCCGAGTAGTTTCATTACAGGCACAAATACACGTGGAATGTTACCGCAAAGTATGTCCTGGTGATCTTGTTTTTTAGCACTCCTCCCATTCTTTCATTTCCTCTCCCAAAATAAAGTGAAGTGGAAATGCACTTTAAGGAGGCTATTGTGTTTGGTACAGAGAATTCTTGAAGAGAAAAGACGCGTCGAATTCTGCAGCTTTATGTATTCTAATTATTATTTTTTTTCCCCAGAATGACGACGATGGTGAGATGCCATTGGATAATGTCGAGACCCCTCAGTATCGTCAACGCTCTTTCCTCCAATCACAGCCTGTCCGTAGAACACCACTGCTCCACAACTTTCTGCACATGTTGTCCTCACGGTCGTCCGGTACGACGACTGCAGATCAGAGCCAGAGTGAGGAGAGCACCTTGCCAGCAGGTGAAAGTGGTAGGACTTCGGTATATGCTGTGCTTCGTGACCGCTTCAGCTACCCTGTACAGGAGTGTGTTCACCACATGGGATTGGTTTGTTTTTGTAGCCGTTGCTCTGCCCTGAGGTCGTCCTCCTCCTCTTCCGTACCAAGTGAAGACAGTACCCCTTCAACATCCTCTGCAGCCACCACCTCTACATCTGCACGGACTGAGCCTCGCCTTCCTCCAGAAAGGCCCTTATCCCAGCCTGACCCTCGTATTCCCGACCGCCCTTCTGCATTCAGTACAGTAAACTATGAGAACTCTGGCAACTCTCTCCGAAATCTGTCTGCAGCCACAAGCAGGAGGGGCTTATTAGGGCACACAGCATACCAGTCGGGGGGACTGCAACAATCTAACCCTACCCCAGGGTACAGGGAACCGAGTTCAAGGTTAAGTGGGTCTGATTGGACAAGAACAATGCTGAACATATCACCAAGGTCTGAATTGGAAAGCATGCCACCCCCTAGAACTAGTGCATCATCCGTGAGCTTACTATCTGTGCTGAGACAGCAGGAGACGAACGCTCAACCTGTTTACACATTAGCCTCTGAGGGGAGAGGTGTCTCGAGTCCCAGCACAAGCAGTAGTGCTAACACTGGTGCTAACAGCAGCACAGGCGAAGAGAGACCGAACAACCAGCCCTCTGGCAGGAATGTCCTGCAGTGCAACCTGAGCCGCTATTTCATGGAGATGGACCGCTTCCAGGACGTGGAGCAGCGAGTTGGTGGTGAGTCCAATCAATCCCAGCAGGTGCAGGAGATCCTGAATAATAACATAGAACCTAATAGGGCAGGGCCGACGCAGCAAAATGGCGAAAACACTTCCAATTCATCAGGTGGACATCTTAGTCGTTGCAGAGCCTGCCATAACCTTTTGACTTTCAACCATGACACTCAGCGATGGGAGCGGACCACACAACTTTTTTCATCCAATGAGAGCAGCTCTTGGCATGTGCCAAACAATTATGAACCACTAGGGCAAGGTAGCAGCCAGCCTCCAACCCCACCGAGTAGAGGGATCATGGGTAGGGCTCATGGATTGAGTGGTTCAGAAGGTAGATTTGCCCGTCATGGCTCTGGCCAGCAAGGGGAACGTACAATGGGTCTAACGTTTAACAACGAGACGGGACACTGGGAGCGGGTGTACAGTCAACCAACATCAAACAGAATGTCGAATGTTTCACAAGAGGCCTTAAACCAAGAAATGCCTGAAGAAAACTCGGAAGAAAATTTACTGAGAAGGTAATTTTTGCTTTTAGTTTTAAGAATATATGAAGTTAAAAATAATCTTAAGCATCTGTTTTCCAAATGTGTAATAATCCAAAGGTAAACGAAGCAACCGCAGGAAGTTATACATGTCCAAGGCACAACAATGGTACATGTTAAGGTCAGCTCTCGCTCTATTTTCTGTGCACCCACTTGTATGTGTACACGAGCACACAATTTGTGGTTGATAGTGAGCTTGAAATTACACCATCTTGGTTAGTATTTAAATTCACGATGCTTGGTTAAGTCTTCAGTAATAACTTGGGTTAAGTACTGGGTGACCCACATTTGAAATTGCAATCTTGACTTCAGTTGCAGCTGGAGCGCGTTGGACTGCTGAGAGTTCCCTGGACCACAGGAGTGCATTAGGTGTTTGCTGATCAGTAAGAATCATGATCATGAATTGTGGCTGTGAAGAGGTCTGTGGGGTGGTAGAGGGCAGCAGTGAGGCTGTAACAGGTAGCGATGGAAGGGCAGTGCTGTAATTTGTTCTCGTTCTATCGTTGCTGATCATTTCATCACTTCACTGCCATCTTTGTTTCATTTTAAGCTACAGAGCTTTACGTTGGTTTTCACTAGTTGACCAGCAATTGAGAAGTTATTATAAAAAGAGCATTGATGGTTAAAACAACACCAACTTGTATTTATATAGCAGTTTTAACGTAGTTAAAAGTCCCATGGCGCTTCACAGGAGTGTAATAAGACAAAAATTTGACATCGAGCCACGTAAGAAATTAGGGCAGATGGTCAAAGAGGTAGGTTTTAAGGAGTGTCTTAAAGGAGAAAAGAGAGGTGGAGAGATTTAGGGAGGGAGTTCCAGAGCTTGGGGCCTAGGTAACAGAAGGCACGGCCACCGATGGTTGAGTGATTATAATCCGGGATGCTCAAGAGGGCAGAATTTGAGAAGCACAGATATCTTGGGAGTTGTGGGGCTGAAGGAGATTACAGAGATGGGGAGTGACGAGACCATGGAGGGATTTGAAAACAAGGATGAGAATTTTGAAATCGAGGCGTTGCTTAACCAGGAGGCAATGTAGGTCAGCGAGCACAGGGGTGATGGGTGAACAGGACTTGGTGCGAGTTAGGACACGGGCAGCCAAGTTTTGGATGACCTGAAGTTTAATGTGGGAGGTCATCCAGGAGTGTGTTGGAATAGACAAATCTAGAGGTAACAAAGGCATGGATGAGGGTCTCAGCAGCACGTGGGCAGAGACGGGCGATGTTACGGAGGTGGAAATAAGTGGTCTTAGTTATGCTGCGGATCTGTGGTCGGAAGCTCATTTCAGGTCAAACATGACACTAAGGTTGCGAACAGTCTGGTTCAGCCTCGGACAGATGCTAGGGAGATGGATGGAGTTGGTGGCTAGGAAACAGAGTTTTTGGCGGGGACCGAAGACAATGACTTCGGTCTTCCCAATATTTAATTGGAGAAAATTTCTGCTCATCCAATACTGGATTTCAGACAAGCAGTGTGTCAATTTAGAGACTGTGGAGGGGTTGAGAGAAGTGGTGGTGAGGTAAAGCTGGGTGTCGTCTGTGTACACATTGAAACTGATGCTGTGTTTTTGGATGATGTCGCCAAGGGGCAGCATGAAGATGAGAAATAGGAAGAGTCAAGGATAGATCCTTGGGGGACATGAGGTAACTATGTGAGAGCGGGAAGAGAAGCCATTTCAGGTGATTTTCTGGCTACGATTAGACCGATAAGAATGGAACCAGGCGAGCTGGACGACAGTGGCGAGGCGTTGGAGAAGGATGGAGTGGTAAGCCGTGTCGAAGGCTGCAGACAGGTCGCGGAGGACGAGGAGGGATAGTTTACCTTTGTCACAGTCACAAAGGATGTTTCGGTACTGTGGCGAGGGCGGAAACAACTTGGAGGGACTCAAACATGGAGTTCCAGGAAAGATGGGCATGGATTTGAGAGGCGACAACATGTTCAAGGACTTTGGGGAGGAAAGGGAGGGAGGAGATGGAGTGGTAATTTGCAAGGACGGAGGGGTGAAGGGTTGATTTTTGAGGAGAAGGGTGATGACGGCAGATTTGAAGGAGAGAGGGACAGTACCTGAGGAGAGCAAACCATTAACTATGTCCAGTAACATGGGAGCCAGAAAAGGAAATTGGGTGGTCAGCAGTTTAGTGGAAATAGGGTCGAGGGAGCAGGAAGTGGGTCTCACGGACAAGATGTGCGGGGAGATTGGAGAGAAACTGGAGAAAGGTGTGAGTTCAGGGCTTGGGCAGGGGGGAACCTTGAAGGAAGTTTGGCCCAGTGGGTTAGGGGAAGGAAGGGAAGTGGATAATGCTTTATCTGGTCCAGCCAGATCTGGCGGTGAATGGCTAAACCAGTTGTCCACCATGTCGGTTCAAGTCTGCATCCCTTGGATTTGAAGGAGCGAAGATGAGGACTGTACTAGGGTGAGAGAGAGTAATGGTTTTAATGGGGACTAGGGTGGTGCTGGTGGTGAGGGTGTGGTTGATCAGATCGGTAGCTACAGAAATGACGTGGTGAATGGAGGGCCAAAGGCTGACTGGTTGGGATTTTGTAAGTGCAGTTGTAGGAGAGTTGAGAGAGAGTTTTTTTCCAGGGGTCGATACAGAAGGAAGTAGGGTTGGGTGGGGGAAGGGGGATGTGGGTGGAGAGTAATACAAAGAAGTGGTCAGAGATGGTCTTATCTGTGATTGACACGATGGGAGTACAGGAAACTTTCTGGTATCCGGCACTGACGGGACCGAGCTGGTGCCGTACCATCAAAACTGCCGTAGAAACCAGCGCTAATGTTAAAACATACGGAGCTTTTGAGCTCTCTGTGAATCAACAAACCCTGTTGCTTAGCAACAGCTTCAAAACAGTCGACGCAGCTTAAAAGCGTCTCTGTAGCTAAGCAACAGCTTCAGCTAGACGCTTGCAGAGCCTGACTGGGGAAAAAAAAAAGCAACGAGAAGTAAAAAAACTTATAGGAAACGGCTCCTGAATTTTGCCGGTAGATAGAGCTTTCCGGACATTTAACCTCCGGTTAAACGAAAGTTTCCTGTAGTAAGGCCCAGACTGGCAAGGTCAAGGGAATGGCCGTAAATGTGGGTGAGGGAGAGATTAAGGGAGGATAGGAGGGTAGTGAACTCAGAGGAGAGAGAGCATGATGGAGGTTGAAATCACAGAGGATGAGAAGTTTCTCGGTGCAGAGGCTGAGGGAGGCAAGCAGTGAAGATATCTCGGTGATGAAACTGCTAACGACAAAGATGGAGGGTCATTGAGGTTAGTAGTATACTTGTGGGACTATGTCATTCTGATAATAGGAATCACCTCCTCTGCAGAAAGCAGATGGTTCTATCCTCGCTGAATAGCAGTTTACTTCGAATGAAGGGTTTTGAAGATGCCAGTTTGGATCGTTATCCTGTTTAACCTTTCGTGTGAGTCAACAGTCTCATTAATCATACCATAGCAGGTGTGTACTGCTACAAGAGGATGAAATAGTCTTGACCTGAAACTGCCATATGAGAGGCTTCCTGCTCATGGCTGAAGTTTGTTAACAAGGTCATGACTTACTGAAGGGCAGTTGAGATTCCCTTGCCCACAGTTATTTGTTTGCTCATTTTACACACCTGAGGACATTTAACAGAAACATAGAAACATAGAAAATAGGAGCAGGAGTAGGCCATTCGGCCCTTCGAGCCTGCTCCGCCATTCAATGAGATCATGGCTGATGATCCAAGTTCAGTACCCTGTCCCTGCCTTCTCCCCATATCCCTTTAGCCTTAAGAAATATATCCAACTCTTTCTTGAAGATATTTAATGAACTGGCCTCCACTGCCCTCTGTGGCAGAGAATTCCACAGGTTCACCACTCTCTGGATGAAGAAATTCCTCCTCATTTCAGTCCTAAATGGCTTACCCCTTATCCTTAGACTATGACACCTGGTTCTGGACTCCCCGGCCATCAGAAACATCCTTCCTGCATCTAGTCTGTCCAAGCCTGACAGAATTTTATAGGTTTCGATGAGATCCCCTCTCAATCTTCTAAACTCCAGTGAGTATAAGCCCAATCGACACAATCTCTCCTCATACGTCATTCCTGCCATCCCAGGTATCAGCCTGGTGAATCTTCGCTGCACTCCTTCCATGGCAAGAACGTCCTTCCTCAGGTAAGGCAACAAAAACTGCACACAGTACTCAAGATGCGGTCTCACCAAGGCCCTGTACAACTGTAGCAAGACATCCTTGTTCCTGTACTCGAACCCTCTTGCTACGAAGGCCAACATACCATTTGCCTTCTTAACCGCCTGCTGCACCTGCATGCTTACCTTCAGCGACTGGTGCACAAGATCACCCAGGTCTCTTTGCACTTCCACTTCTCCCAATCTATTGCCATTCAAATAATAATCTGCCTTCCTGTTTTTGCCACCGACGTGGATAACCTCACATTTATCCACATTATAGTGCATTTGCCATTTTTCTGCCCAATCACCCAACCTGTCCAAATCGTACTGGAGTTTCACGACATCCTCCTCACAGCTTACCTTCCCACCCAGCTTTGTGTCGTCTGCAAATTTGGAGATATTACATCCAATTCCCTCGTCCAGATCATTAATATATATTGTGAACAGCTGGGGTCCTATGACCGATCCTTGCGGTACCCCACTAGTCACTGCCTGCCACTCGGAAAAAGACCCGTTTAGTCCAGCTCTTTGCTTTCTGTCCGCCAACCAGTTCTCTATCCAAGTCAGTACCTTGCCCCCAATCCCATGTGCCTTAATTTTGCACGCTAATCTATTATGCGGGACCTTATCGAAAGCCTTCTGAAAGTCCAAATACACCACATCCACTGGTTCTCCCTTATCTATTTTACCAGTTACATCCTCAAAAAATTCCAGTAGATTAGTCAAGCATGATTTACCTTTTGTAAATCCATGTTGACTTTGTCCGATCCAGTCACTGCTTTCCAAGTGCTCTGCTATTACATCTTTTATAATAGACTCTAGCATTTCCCCCACTACCGATGTCAGGCTTACCGGTCTATAATTCCCCGCTTTTTCTCTACCACCTTTTTTGAATAGTGGGGTAACATTAGCTACCCTCCAATCCATGGGCACTGTTCCAGAGTCTATCGCGTTCTGGAAGATGACCAGCAGTGCATCTACTATTTCTAGGGCCACTTCCTTAAGTACCCTGGGATGTAGATTATCAGGCCCTGGGGCTTTATCGGCCTTCAGTCCCATCAATTTTCCTAACACCATTTCCCTACAAATACTGATTTCTTTCAGTTCCACCTTTTCATCAGACCCTATGTTCCCTGGCATCTCTGGGAGGTTATTTGTGTCCTCCTTTGTGAAGACAGAACCAAAGTATGAATTTAGTTGGTCTGTAAAAGCTTTTACAGTCAGTTTTTATGTTCCCTGCTAGCTTACTCTCATATTCTATTTTCCCTTTCTTAATTATCCCTGTGTCCTCCTTTGTTGAATCCTAAACTGCTTCCAATCCTCAGAATTATTGCTTTTTCTGGCCAATTTATATGTCGTCTCCTTGGATCTTATGCTATCCCTAATTTCCCTTGTTAGCCACGGTTGAGTCACCTTTTTTGTTTTATTTTTATGCCAAACTGGGATGAACAAATTCTGTAGCTCATCCATTCGGTCTTTGAATGTTTGCCATTGCCTATCCACCGTCAACCCTTTGAGCGCCATTCCCCAATCAATCCTACCCAACTCGCTCCTCAGACCATCGTAGTTTCCTTTATTTAAATTGAGGACCCTAGTCTCTGAGTCAACTACTTCATTCTCCATCCTAATGAAGAATTCGATCATAATATGATCGCTCAGACCCAAGGGGCTTCGTACAACAAGATTGCTAATTAATCCTTTCTCGTTACATAATACCCAGTCTAAGATGGCCTGATCTCTGGTTGGTTCCTCGACATATTGGTCCAGGAAACCATCCCGTAAACACTCCAGGAATTCCTCCTCCACAGTATTGTTACTAATTTGGTTGGCCCAATCTATATGTAGATTAAAGTCACCCATGATGACTGCTGTGCCCTTATTGCACGCTTCTTTAATTTCCCTTTTAATGCCATCCCCAACCTCCGCCTTACTGTTGGGAGGTCTATATACCACTCCCACTAATGTTTTTTTCCCCTTAGTATTTCTCAATTCTACCCATACAGATTCCACATCATCAGAGCTAATATCCTTCATTACAATTGTATTAATCCCTTCTTTAACCAGTAATGCTACCCCACCTCCCTTTCCTTTTGGCCTATCTTTCCTGAATATCGAATACCCCTGGATGTTGAGTTCCCAGTCTTGGCCATCCTTGAGCCACGTTTCCGTAATCCCAACCAAATCATATTCGTTTACCTCTATTTGCGCAGCCAATTCGTCCACCTTATTACAAATGCTCCTCGCATTAAGACACAAAGCCTTCAGGCTTGTTTTTTTAATGCTCTTAGACCTATTAGAATTATTATTTACAGTGGCCACGTTTGAATTAAACCGTTGATTTCTCTGACTGCCACTTTTGTTTTTCTCCTTATCTTTTGCTTTTATCCCTGTTTCCCTTTCCTCTGTCTCCCTGCTCAGGTTCCCAACCCCCTGCCATTTTAGTTTAAACCCCCCCGAACAGTGCTAGCAAACCTCCCGCAAGGATATTTGTCCCGCTCTGGTTCAGGTGCAACCCGCCCGACTTGTACAAGTCCCACCTTCCCCAGAAGCAGGCCCAGTGATCCAGGAAACTAAAGCCCTCCCTCCTGCACCAACTCTTTAGCCACGCATTCATCTGCTCTATCCTCCTATTCCTATACTCACTAGCACGTGGCACCGGGAGTAATCCAGAGATTACAACTTTTTGAGGTCCTGCTCTTTAATCTGCTACCTAGCTCCCTAAATTCTTGCTGCAGGACCTCATCCCTCTTCCTACCCATGTCATTGGTCCCAATGTGAACCACGACCTCTGACTGTTCACCCTCCCCCTTCAGAATGCCCTGCAGCCGTTCAGTGACATCCTTGACCCTGGCACCAGGGAGGCAACAAACCATCCTGGGGTCACGTCTACGGCCACAGAAACGCCTATCTGTTCCCCTTACGATGGAATCCCCTACCACTATTGCTCTCCCACTCTTTTTTCTCCCTTCCTGAGCAGCAGAAGCACCCCTGGTGCCAGGAAGTTGGCTGCTGCTGCCTTCCCCCTCAACAGTATCCAAATCGGTATACCTGTTTGAGAGGGGGATGGCCACAGGGGTCCCCTGCACTACCTGCCTGCCTCTACTGCTCTGCCTGATGGTCACCCATTTCCCTTCTGCCTGTGCAGCCTTTACCTGCGGTGTGACCAACTTACTAAACATGTTATCCACGACCCCCTCAGCATCGTGAATGCTCCAAAGCCCATCCATCCGCAGCGCCAGCGCCGCAATGCGGTCTGCTAGCAGCTGCAGCTGGATGCACTTCTGGCACACATGGTCGTCGGGGACACCGGCAGTGTCCCTGAATTCCCACATAGAGCAAGAGGAGCATAACACGGGGCTGGGCTGTCCTGACATGACTTACCCTTTAATTAATTTAAATTAAATCAATGCCACCAATAAAGCCAATCAGCCAGTTGAGACAAATCTACTGCAGGTTTGGATCTGTAATCACCCACGTGGTTCACACCTTCTCTCAAACGTTTACTGCTAATGTAAGGTGCCAGATGTTTTACCACAAGGAGGAGGCAAAATCGGAGGGGTAGCCACTTTTGTACACCTCCTATTACCATGGCTTCAGACTGGCATTGGGGGAAGTCAGACAGCAGATTGTCTGCTTCTGGTCATTCGAAGACATATATGGCACCAGGGGAAGGTGAGAAAATGAAGAGGAAGCCTTGCCCTCAGAACAACACTCCAAATCGAGCATCCATTTTTCCATTATTTTACAGTAAGTCAGACACCAGTATGACTTGTCGGGTTTTTAATGTTCAACGTGAAAACATACAAGAAGGTATAACCTAAAGAGGATTTCTACCTGTGGTTATTTCACATCGGAAATGGAAACAGAATAAACTTTAAACTTAGAATCAAATCACTTAAAATTTGTGTTGACTGACTCCACAGGTTGGACTTGCTTAAAATTATTCACCTTTTGGAAAAATATCTAATAACACTTCAAATTCACCTCTGGGCCTGGGTTTGTGGCCATGGAATGAGAAGTTTCTATTCTCTGCTAGAGTCCTAAGTGAAATGGACTTGAAGAATCTCAATCCACTTGGTAGTTGGCCACAAGTCCATAATATGAAACTGCCCATGATTCAATGCAGCAGTCTTGCTTTGGCCTCGAGTGTGACAGCTGTAGAAAATGGAATTGGTACAGTAATGCTGTTTTTTGGGATTGGGGTTAAAATGCATTCTACATGCAGGAAACTTTCGATTAACCAGCCCCTAAATAACCGGAAATGTCGGTTAACCGGCAAAATTCAGGAGCAGGTTCAGGTAACTTTTATTACTTTTTTTACTCCATTTGTTGCTGTGCAAGGGTGTGGCTGCAGCTGTTGCTAAGCTACAGAGACGCTTGCAACTTGTGCCGATTGTTCTGAAGCAACAGGGTTTGTTGCTTTCCGTATCTTTTACTATAGCGTTCGGTTATCCGGAATTTTCGATGAACCGGCACCACGTCGGTCCCGTCCGTGCCGGATAAAAGGAAGTTTCCTGTATTTGTTTCACATTATTTGAATTTTGTTCTCAATTTTATTAATTCACCCACTTTCCCTGTGCCATAACCCTAATTGGAAAATATTGCAACTAAATTCACTGCCGCAACACATGGAGACTTTGAGAAATGGTCCCTTGTGCACAAACAGGCTGTTTTTGACGCATTGATAGTTGGAATCTTAGAATTACTTTTGTGGGTTTTTTTTGGTTTGGGTGACCTTAGTCAGGGTTGGGAATAGAGTTGTATTTAATGTTTCCAGGTTAGGGAGGAGAAAAATCAGCAAGGAGTCCTGTTACTGATTGTTATTCAGTGACCCCCTTCTGGAAGTGCTTCTGCATGTTGTTATTGGGGGAAGATAAGGTTGCATTTGACTGGGTATTTGAGAAAATAGGGACATTGGCAAAGGAGGAACTGACGCAAATCAATATCTCTAAGGATATGGTGTTAAGGAAGCTAAAGGGATTGAAGGTGGACAAATCCCCAGGGCCTGATAACATGCATCCTAGGGTACTGATGGAGGTGGCCCTAGAGATAGCGGATGCACTAAGGATGATTTTTCAGAATTCATTAGACTCGGGAACAGTGCCGATGGATTGGAGGGTAGCTAACGTTACCCCACTATTCAAAAAGGGGGGTAGGGAAAAAGCAGGTAATTACAGACCTGTAAGCCTTACATCAGTTGTGGGCAAAATGCTGGAGTCCATCATTAAGGATGAAATAGCGGAGCACTTAGCAAATGGGGACAGGATAGGACAGAGTCAACATGGATTTACAAAGGGTAAATCGTGCTTGACTAATCTATTGGAATTTTTTGAGGGAGTAACTGGTAGAATAGATGGGGGAGAGCCAGTAGATGTGGTGTACCTGGACTTCCAAAAGGCCTTCGATAAGGTCCCACATAAAAGATTAGCATGGAAAATTGAGGCTCATGGGATAAAGGGGAAAGTTTTGGCGTGGATAGGGAACTGGCTGTCAGATAGAAAACAGAGAGTTGGAATAAACGGCTCATTTTCTGAATGGCAGGCAGTAACAAGTGGGGTACCACAGGGATCTGTCCTGGGCCCCCAGCTGTTCACAATTTACATTAATGACCTGGATCAGGGAGTCGGATGCAGCATTTCCAAATTTGCAGACGACACTAAACTAGGAGGGGGGGTGGGCTCAGAGGAAGAGACCAGGAAGCTCCAGAGCGATTTGGACAGACTGGGCGATTGGGCGGATAAATGGCAGATGCACTATAATGTGGACAAGTGCGAAGTTATCCACCTTGGGTGCAGGAACGGGAGGGCAAATTATTATTTAAATGGCAATAGATTGGGAGAGGGGGAAGTACAGAGAGACCTGGGTGTTCTTGTACACCAGTCACTGAAGGCGAGCATGCAGGTGCAACAGGCGGTCAAGAAGGCAAACGGTATGCTGGCCTTCATAGCAAAAGGGTTAGAATACAGGAACAGGGATACCTTGCTGCAGCTGTACAGGGCACTGGTGAGACCACACCTCGAGTACTGTGTACAGTTTTGGTCGCCTCATCTGAGGAAGGATGTTCTTGCCATGGAGGGGGTGCAGCGGCGATTCACCAGGCTGATACCAGGAATGGCGGGAATGACCTATGAGGAGAGACTATGTAGTTTAGGGATGTACACACTGGAGTTTAGAAGATTGAGAGGGGACCTCATAGAAGTGTATAAAATTCTGACAGGTCTAGACAGACTGGATGCAGAAGGAATGTTTCCCTTGGCGGGTGAGAACAGAACTAGAGGACATAATTTAAGGATAAGGGCTAAACCATTTAGGACAGAGATGAGGGGGAATTTCTTCACTCAGAGAGTGGTGAACCTGTGGAACTCATTGCCACAGAGGGCAGTGTACGCCAGCTCATTAAATATATTTAAGAGGGAATTAGATATATTTCTACGGGCAAAAGGGGTTAAGGGTTATGGAGAGAAGGCGGGGACGGGATACTGAATTAAAGGATCAGCCATGATCTCATCGAATGGCGGAGCAGGCACGAAGGGCCGAATGGCCTACTCCTGCTCCTATCTTCTATGTATCTATGTATCTATGTAACAATAGCCTGCTGGCACTTGCTATCCAGGATCACACATGGCCACTTGGGTGGAGTATTGGATCGCAGGAACGTTGCAGCATGAGCCAATACTTTCAGGTGAGAAAACTTGGGGGAAGGAGCAGACATAATTGTAATATCAATGTTTGAACAACAGAAAAAAATTAAGATCGAGAGCATGTAGTCGAGATTCCAATACAAAGAGCTGAATTTGAGTTAAAGAACTCAGTTTATAATTCGTACAATGGTTGTGTACACCCTGTGAATAAACTTGTGTTATAGACTCTCACTCACTTAAATGCCACCATTCCACAGATTACATTATTTGTGCAGTACAAGGGGTTGGGGTGCTATAACATTTGATACAGTTGTAGAATCGCCTTTAATGGTCTTGTGAAGATCGTGGTGGTAATGGTTACGTTGCATGACCGGGTGATTTGAGTACAATGACCACTTCAATTAAAGTTCGTTTGCGTTTTCCATCTGATGGCAGGAAGGGTCTGTGACGTGAAAATTGTGACAAAGGGCTGGGTGAGTAGCAATTGTTCACAAGAGAGAGAAGCCAGGAGGTTATCTGCCAGTTAGTCTTGTCTCGGTTGTGGGTAAATGTTGAGCCTATATAACAGGATGAAATTCATGAAGGCATGATATCGGCAGCATGGATTTGTAAAGAAAACGTTGTGCTTGACTAATTAAGTTGAATTTTTGGAGACGTCACCGAGTCTGTAGAAAAAAGGAATGCGACGGATGTATTTGTGGATTTTCAGGAGGCAAGAGACTTGTTGTGAAAATGAAGGCATATGGACAGAAAGCAAAGAGTAAGAGAAATGAAATGTTTTTCGGTTTAGCTGGAGGTGGGTAGTCGTGTGCTCCAGGGATCTCTGCTGTGATTTCTTTTGTTTTCCATTTCTATGAATGGTTTGGGTATAAGAAGCAGAAGAATGATATTGAACTTGGCTGTTGATACCACATTCAGGGGCATTGTGTGTGTGAATGTAATTGTATTTCACATGGTGTGTCTTGTTACACTGTATAAAACGTAGTCGGAGTATGCTCCAAAGTAAAACGCGCGAGTGGCAGGATTGTGACATGGTGATTAAGAAAGCCAGCTTCTGCTTTAATGGTGGCGTGTGAAGCTTCCAGCTGCACTTTTACCCAGCATGCAGTTGGTGTAGTGCTACTGCAACTGGCACTAGTTTGAAAGCAAAACTAAGTCTCCAATTTAAAAAGAAAAGTAAGGGGTGCCAAAAAAATGAGATCTGTGCCTTTTATCTTTAAAAGAATCCAAGTTACAGGATTGCGCCACTTCAAACTAAATAGATCTTTGCTCCAAATGGTAGTCAATAAGTGGCTGGCCCACAGAAGTAGCTACTGTAATTGGATAATAACTGTAACACCGATATTTTCCTTGAGCTATTTGTTCTGTGGAAAGTATTGGATAATTGAGGCATTTTCCATTTAGCCTAAGTATGTGTTTTTCTCGCACTACCTTTTTTCTTTCTCTCTTCCTTGCACACTATTTCTCTTGCTACACACATGACCAGAGCCAGATTTACGGTGACTGAAATAGTCAAATTCAGTTTGTGGCTGGGTTTTTACTGCTTTTTTGGATATCATGTTTTGCAGTTTCCCCTATTCTTTAATGGAAACTGTAAATCAGTTGTTTTGCACATATTTGTTTGATTTTTTGGTTATTAACCTCATCTAGCTGCCATTAAAGTGACTTGTCCAACGTCAAGAGATGTTGCTAACTCTGGCGTGGAGGCAGAGGAAGAGAGAGAATTCTATGATGTCACCAGTAGAAATCATGACTCCTTTGGCTATGAAGCCTTTACTCTGTTTCTCGGTGTTGCAATCTTTCAGTGGCTTGTGTAATGAGATGTAAAGCAAAGTGTGAGTGACTGGTCCAGCTTTGGATTGATTTCATATGATATGAAATTGACCTGAAACTGTGAGCCATATGATTTGAAAAGGAACTTTGCAACAAACCAAAGAAACCCAAACTTGCCCTGAAGCTTCATGCAGAATAGTGCATTCTACTAGAACCACTAATGAGGCACAAATGACAGTCAATGAAGTGTGAATAATGGACAAAATGGCCACTGTGTATCCGGGTGCAAAATTAATTTTCAGACCGCTTGCAGTTTTTGCTGTAAATCAGTAAAATACAATCTGTTGTAGCTTTATTGTTTCCTTTTCATCTGCTGATCTGACCTGCTCCCATGTTTCGCAAAAGAGCTTTTTTTCCTTTTTCAGATTCTCTCCAGGCTTGTGCCTGTCATTCAATTCTGATTCAGAATCTTTGTACAATGAAAACTGCCTGGTCCAAATTGCAGGGTCCATTCCACAGCAGCTGTAACAGAGAGGGGAAAAATAACCTTCGTGCTGCACAGCTACTTTTAAGCCATCATTCATTACTTTGTTCCTGGCCAGCAATAGTTGGGAAAAGTTGTCAGTCGACTCTTTAATTGAAGTTGCTGAATTATCTGTTAATTCAAATTGAGGTCATATAAAAAGCCTCCTGAAATGTTTTATTAAATTACTTAATTTGTGCTAGAGGATAATTTCAATTCTCCTCCTTTCAACATTTTTCCTATCTCAGTATTGGTGACTGGTACAACCCTCCCCCCTCCCCTTTCACAAATCTAGTGATCAGACCGTGGGGAGAGGAATTTGGCATTTTGCCTCCAGATTGTCTTGAGTGGACAGTACATTGCACCTGGTGCTATATGCGTAGAGCTAGTTGAAGAAGCTCATTATTTCAAACTTGAACCAATATGTATTTAACAGAAAACTAGAAAAAGTATGACTGAGTCCAGATGAAGCACACAGGGTTGTACAGGACAGTGTACATGTATATCACGAGAGAGTGCGTCGATTTCTTAGTGAATTCTTTGTGCTGCCTAATACTACCATAGTTATGGCTAGTTCAAAGAGCCGCTGCAAGATTTGTTTTAAAAAATAAATAAACTGTTTGAGGTTTTATGGTTGAAGTATATGTCTGTTGTACTGAGATCTGGTCGTGTAATACAGGCTTTGCGTATGGAACTGTAGGATGAATTAGTTCAATTACTCTTCTATGGATCTGCTCAGGAGGGCAGCTACACATGAACCTTGTGTTTCTTTTTACTTTAAATTTATGTCAGTAGGATGTGGAACTCATGCCTGTGTGTATGTGTGTGCTATGGGGAATAATAGCTTGGGCATTCTGTTTATAGTCTGTTTCCTGATGTTATTGTCAGAGGTTCAAGGCAATTTTATCATAAACCACTCCCAGATAATGGCCAAGTTTACAGTGGCACTGTTTCAGATTCAGGCGAGTTATTTTATTACAGCTGATTGCAGAGTTGATCTGATGTGTCGTTGTGCTGTGTATAATTACAGACCCACATTGCTCAACAATCTGTCTGCCAGTGGAAACCTCCAACTTGCATTTAAGTGAGAGCTTCAAGTAAATTTGGCCTTTAAATGGTCTTTTGTAGTAAACTATCCGTGTGTGTGTGTGTGTGTGCGTGCGTGCGTGCGTGCGTGCGTCCGTCCGTCCCCGTCCAACTCAATGTTATTGTTGTAATGACCAAGTTCACCTCCCTACAGGTGGACTCTCAGCAATGTAATGCATGGAACTGAAAGTTGAAGGAGCCCTGCACCTGGGGTTTATCTTATCAAAATACAAACGATTTAAACAAGTTCTCGGATTGGATATTTTCGTTCTATCATAGAAGGAGGTTATAATGAAGGCCACGTGATGAAAACTGGGGTATGAGTTACGGGCTAGAATCTAATTGACCTATATGTAGACTAATAAATATTTGGGAGTGATTTAGTGGAATCTAATTGAGGGGTTCACATGGTTTATATGTGGAATAATGGAGATGCCAATGAGTTACAGGTTGTAATTCAGTTGAGTAACCCATATGATTCACATTTGGAATAATGGACACCTTGGAGTGAGTTGCGGGATGGAATCTAATTGTGGCGATCACATTTTCCACGCATTAAATAAGAACATAAGAATTAGGAGCAGGAGTAGGCCGTACAGCCTCTCGAGCCTGCTCCGCCATTCCATAAGATCATGGCTGATCATCGGCCTCAAATCCACTTTCCTGCCCTATTCCCATATCCCTTAATTCCTCTGGAGTCCAAAAATCTTTCCCTCTCAGCCTTGAATATACTCAATGACTCAGCATCCATACACTTTGGGGCAGAGAATTCCAAAGATTCACAACCCTCTGGGTGAAGAAATTCCTCTTCATCTCAGTCTTAAAAGGCCGGCCTCTTATCCTGAGACTATGCCCCCTAGTTCTAGACTCTCCAGCCAGGGGAAACAATCTCTCAGCATCTACCCTGTCAATCCTCCTCAGAATTTTATGCTTCAATGAGATCACCTCTCATTCTTCTAAACTCCAGAGAGTATAGGCTTAATCTCTCCTCATAGGACAGCCCTCTCATCCCAGGAATCAATCTAGTGAACCTTCGTTGCACAGCCTCGAAGGCAAGTATATCCTTCCTTAAATAAGGAGACCAAAGAAGTGCAGAATACTCCAGGTGTGGTCTCACCAGAGCCCTGTACAATTGTAGCAAGACTTCCTTACTCTTGTACTCCAACCCTCGAGCAATAAAGGCCAACATGCTAATTGCTTGCTGTACCTGCATGCTAACTGTGTGTTTCTTGTACTAGGACACCCAAATATCCCTGAACACCAACATTTAATAGTTTCTTACCATTTAAAAAGTATTCTGGTTTTCTATTCTTCCTATCAAAGTGAATAACCTCTCATTTCTCCCCATTATAAGAACATAAGAACGTAGGAAATAGGAGCCGGAGTAGGCCATTTGGCCCCTCGAGCCTGCTCCACCATTCAATAAGATCATGGCTGATCCGATCTTGGCCTCAATACCACTTCCCTGCCCGCTCCCCATAACCCTTGACTCCCCTGTAGCTCAAATATCTGTCTATCTCCGCCTTGAATATATTCAATGACTCCGCCTCCACAGCTCTCTGGGGTAGAGAATTCCAAAGATTCACGACCCTCTGAGAGAAGAAATTCCTCCTCATCTCCGTCTTAAATGGGCAACCCCTTATTCTGAAACTATGCCCCCTAGTTCTAGATTGCCCCACAAGGGAAAACAGCCTCCCTGCATCTACCCTGTCAAGCCCCCTCAGAATCCTATATGTTTCAATAAGATCCCCTCTCATTCTTCTAAACTCCAATGAGTATCGACCCAACCTGCTCAACCTTTCCTCATAAGACAACTTCATCTCAGGAATCAACCCAGTGAACCTTCTCTGAACAGCCTCCAATGCAAGTATAGCCTTCCTTAAATAAGAGACCAAAACTGCACGCAGTACTCCAGGTGTGGACTCACCAGCGCCCTTTATACCCCCCATTATACTCCATCTGCCATCTTATTGCCCACTCACTTAACCTGTCTATATCCCTTTGCAATCTCTGTGCCCTCCTCAAATCTTACTTTTCCACCTAGCTTTGTATCGTCAGCAAACTTGGATTCATTGCACTTGTTCCCTTCATTTAAGTCATTAATATAGATTGTAAATAGCTGAGGCCCAAGCACTGATCTTTGCAGCACCCCACTAGTTACAACCTGCCAATCTGAAAATGACCCGTTTATCCCTGCTCTGTTTTCTGTCTGATAACCAATCCTCTATCCATGCTAATACCTTACCCTAACCCCATGTGCCCTTATCTTGCGTAACAACCTTTTATGTGGCACCTTATCGAATGCCTTTTGGAAATCCAAATATATTACATCCACTGGTTCCCCTTTATCTACCCTGCTAGTTACATCCTCAAAAAACTCTAATACATTTGTCAAACACGATTTCCCTTTCATAAAACCATGTTGACTCTGCCCAATCGTATTATGATTTTCTAAGTGCCCTGATACCACTTCCTTAATAATTGATTCCAGCATTTTCCCGATGACTGATGTCAGTCTAACTGCCTGTAGTTCCCTGTTTTCTCTCTCCCTCCTTTCTTGAATAGCGGCGTTACATTTGCTACCTTCTAATCCGCTGGGACCGTTCCTGAATCTGGGGAATTTTGGACGATCATAACCAATGCATCCACTATCTCTGCAGCCACCTCTTTTAGAACCCTAGGATGTAGACCATCAGGTCCATGGGGATGATGGATTGCAGACGCTACAAGCTTCTGACTTACCTAATCCAAGCGCCAGATGAAATCCCACACTACAAGCATTAAGTTTAGGCCTGGTGTCTGTCACTTAAAAAAAAAAAAAAAAAAAATCCTCCAGTATAAAGGTGTGGAAATTATAATCTTGTATCTAATTTACAGAAATTATTGCAAGGTAATTAACTTCTTAATTAAGGCCAACATTTTGATGTTGAAGTTCAACCATGATCTTATTGAATGGCGGAACGTGCTCGAGGGGCCATATGGCCTGCTCCTATGTTTATTATTTTCACATTTCTAAGGCTGGGTTTGGGATCTCAAATGTTTCAATGCTTACTTTGCCCGATCACCCAGAAACCTACTCTTCTTCTTCGGCAGTTCCTCGGAACCAAGGATGACTTGCTTCCACATTAAAAATGAGTTCGCAGGTGACTGATGAGTCCAATGCGGGACCTACAGTCTCTGTCACAGGTGGGGCAGATGGTGGTTGCGAAGCCTACCCCATGGAGGCGGCATTCTTCTTCAGGTTTGCCTTTCCAGAAGAAGGTGTAACCACCGCCTTGCTCCTTGAGCTGGCCTTCCCCTGCCCGCCGGGTCTCACTTAGGGCGGCGATGTCAGTGTCGAAACATCTGAGCTCCCGGGCAACGAAAGCAGTACGGCGTTCCGGTCTGTCACTGTTGGGGTTGTCCATGAGAGTCACAGAAATCACAGAAACCCCACAGTGCAGATAGAGGCCATTTCGGCCCATCGAGCCTGCACCGACACATATCCCACCCGATCCCCGTAACCCCTACACCAACACATATCCCACCCTATCCCCGTAACCCCACATATTTAATCCCCCTAACACTAAGGGTCAATTTATCATAGCCAATCAACCTAACCCGCACATCTTTGGACTGTGGGAGGAAACCGGAACACCCGGAGGAAACCCACGCAAACACGGGGAGAATGTGCAAACTCCACACAGACAGTCGCCCGAGGCCGGATTCGAACCTGGGTCCCTGGTGCTGTGAGGCAACAGTGCTAACCACTATGCCACCGTGTCTGCCCCTGACGTTCCAGGTCCCGAGCTTCATTTTAAAGGGTGGAAGATGCCTGTGCGTGAATTCTTTTAACGTGGGGTGGCCGTTGCACACCAGCTACCACACGGGCTTGACAGAGCAAGGTCTTGGTCCAATGGCAAGGGGATCCAAGACGATTGGAGACCAGGCTCTGCTACATCGGCCTAGCACACACACACAAACATTCTCCTACTGTCCTCCTCCATCCTTCCCGCAGGTCCTCTCTGCTTGGATTTTGTAGGATGCGTTGTGGTCCTTCCAACCTTGCTGTTGGCCCATGCCGCACCTTCCCTGGGCCCCGACCCCGCTGTTGGTCCATGCTGCGCCTTGACCTCGCTGCTGGGCTCATCCTCGCTCCTTGGTCCCGGCCTCGGACATGAATGATGTTGTCTCTCACAGGATCAAATTAACACTGAGATTCTCGCGGTCCCTGGTCTCGAGCGCCACTTGCGATCCGCTAGTCACTAGATCACTAGTCCAGTGGAGAAGCGTAGTCTTGACGGCAGAGAGGTCTGGGAATTTGGGAGCTAAGTTTAAGTGAAGAGCCAGCGCTCACTGAGAACAAAGAACAGGGATGGGCAGTGGGCTCAGGTAACTTTAACCTTGCAGCTTGAACTTGTAGTTAGGGATAAAATGCACCCACTATTGGAGCCAGGGGAACTTAAACAGCAGAAGAGAGGAGACTGGGGGGAAGAAGAGCAAAGGATGGCAACGGATGGTCAAGGATGGCAAAGGAGCTCCCTCGGGAGCTGCCAGCACAGGAGCCATCCCAGCACTAGAAACCTACATTGCTTTACTGAATGTAGTTATTTTCTAATTTAGGGGTTCAAATGGTTTATACATAGAATAATGGAGACTTGGGAATGAGAAATAGCCAATCTTAGCACTGTTTTTCTCCAAATGTACATGTTTCTCTTGTATGTCTGCTAGTGTGCGTGTGGAGAACAGACTGGTGTCTCATCTTTGGAGAATACTTTTGTTCGGCCTCACTTGCCTTTTGCCAAATATCTCCATCCCCCAAGGGTATTGATTCCTTACTGGGGTATGGCGGTACATCACCCTCTGTTTCCCAAGTGCCTGTTATTCATGTGTGATCCTTGATGGTGGAGATGGTTAGGCTATTCAGTCATAACCAAACCTGTGTTCACACAATGACCTCACCGATACAGTTTCAGCAGGTGTTGGTGGATCGAAATGAGGAGTGGCTCGTTTTACCTTCCCGAACCAAGGTCAATTATCGCTTTGCTACCACTATTCCTACTAAGATGAACTCGGCACAGATTGAGAATCAAATCTGGGACCTTGCCAGTCTGTGTGGCTCAGCTGCTCTCAAGGTAAACATGCTGAACATTGGGGCACCCTTCGGTTCTCTCTTGACTCTCCACTGGAAGGCACTTGACAGCAACCCAGCAATGACGTGTCAAGCCTCTGTTTCTTCCAGTCTCTGTCTCAATGCAGCAGTAATCAAGAAGGCTGAGGCACTGGTCCTATCCCTTGCAGTTTTCAACTCAGTATGATTTTTGTAGAATTTATACTGAATGTTTAAAAAAAACAAAGCTTTATAAGAACTTCGTCAGGTGGCAGGTTGGTGTTCCAAATCCATGGTGAGGCAGGAAGCAGCCTCGTACCTCAGAATTGCCAACACAGTCAGCTTTGCACAGGGAGGGAAATGAAAAATTGGCAGTCTAGTCATCCTGGGCATCGCTTCCCGAGGTTGAAGAAAGAACAAATTTTATATTTGTGTAGTGCCTTTCACATTCTCACAATGTCCCAAAGAACTTTACAACTAACTAATTACTTTGAGGTGGTGGTTATTGTTGACTAAGCAAGCACAGCAACCATTTCGCGCACAGCAAGGCCCCACAAACAGCACAGATCGAGATGAATGACCAGATTGATTTGTTGTGATGGTGTTGGCCAGACCACCAGGAGAACTCCCCGGTTCGTCTTCGAAATAGTGCCACAGAATCTCTTACATCCATCTGAGCAGACAGACCGGGCTCGGCTTAATACTTCATCCGAAAGACGTTACCTCCGACAACACAGCACTCCCTCAGTACTGTACTGAAGTGCCACAGGCATCGATCATAGTGTCCCCTCTAAGTTAGTCAAGACAACATCTTAAAAAGCTGTGAATCATTGCAATGTCTCCTGGTTTGTACAAGCTTGCAAAAAAAGTCACCTCTCGCTGACAAAACACAGATCATTTTCCGATGGCATTTTACAACCAATTACTCCAAAAGATCCTTTCAAATGTCAAAAAATAACAATAAGATTTTCTTGCCGTTCATCAGAACTGGAAAAAGCTGGAAATGTAACAGATATTTCCCTGTCTCTGCACCTGCTTAATATCTGTTACATTTCCAGCTTTTTCCAGTTCTGATGAAGGGTCCCAGACCTGAAACGTTAACCCTGTTTCTCTCTCCACGGATGCTGCCTGGCCTGCTGAGTATTTCCAGCATTTTCTGTTGTTATTTCAGATTTCCAGCATCCGCAGTATTTTGCTATTAAATAAGATTTTCTACTCTTACTTATTTTCACATTTTTCACCATTCGGTCAGCCTAGATTATGTGCTCAAGTCCTGTAGTGGGGCTTGAACCCACAAACCTTCTGACCTATCGGTGAAAATGCTGCCGACTGAGCTAAGATGACACTTCGAGCTGAAGAGTGACATTGGCAGAAGCATGGGGGGCAGGTCTCTCCTGCATCCGTTTAGCTGGGGAATGGTGATAGATGTGGAGAGAAGGATTTAAAAAGTGGTGGAAAAATAAGCGAAAATGATCACCTGAGAGTTGTTGAGTCTGTGTGTCCCAGTTATGCTTATTATAAATCACTGGACACAGACAACAAGAATAACTTTAACAGGTCTTTACTATTCGGAGGTCAGGGCTGAACTGCCCAGCAAATCACTACACAACGTTTTTATACCGGTGTGGTCACCACCGGTATTACAGTATACAGCAGCCAAGAGAAAGTAGTACATCTCTTAAGGTAGTTCTCTTAAGGTGGAACAGGTTACATACACCACAAGAGTGACCTGTGTTTTGTCATGGAGAACTTTTTCGCAAGCTTGTATAAACCAGAGGAGACACTGCAATGATTCACAGCTTTTTGAAAATCATCTCAATCTTTGTGGAAATCTAGTTCAGCTGCAGCATTTGAAATTGAAGGCCCACGTTGTCTTGACTGACTGGGGTGTCACATTTGGTGTTTGCCTGAATCCTCATCTCTTTAGTTAAAAGAAAAACTTGTACAATTCATTTAAATTTAAGAACAGTGTTGGTAATCATTAGACAAATTGCACTTAAAGTTAAGAGAATGGATATTTCAGTATTCTCAAACGTAAGATTTCAGCAGTGCTCAAACCCCCCAGAATACAAATGTTAGGATCA
This sequence comes from Somniosus microcephalus, assembly GCF_052327205.1. NCBI lineage: Eukaryota > Metazoa > Chordata > Chondrichthyes > Squaliformes > Somniosidae > Somniosus > Somniosus microcephalus. Next base: position 30,376,379 of record NC_141001.1, on the reverse strand, counting down.
ATAATGAGGTGGGGGGTCAGAGGAACCTTGATGGTCTGAGGCTAGAAAATGAAAGTGTAAGTAACCAAGACTAAATTCGTAACTTGTACTGGGTGCCCATAATTATCGATGTTTGAATTTTCTTGGGATCCCACCCACTGTAAATTGTAAAGTCGCTTTGCCAGAAAAAGAATCAATTTTTGTTGAGTATGTGATGCCTTCCTTTTAATGTATTTTTCTTCTTGGTCTGCCCAAAGGATGCAGAATTTCCAGATAGTCAGCCACCTCTCGGGCTGTGCCAATGGCTTTCTGAATCTAGATGTGCAGTAGTATAGGTAACTGTTTTCCTTTCACTCCTTCTCATGGTGGCATGAGTGAGATTTGGCATCTCGGTGCATGTGATTGTGAAGCTGAGCCCATTTCGTATTTGTCTGTGCCAGAACACCAACATTCTGGCCCACAAGAAAATAGGGGTTTATAAATTCAAAAGCAAAATACTGCGAATGCTGGAAATCTGGAATAAAAATAGAAAATGCTGGAAATACTCAGCAGGTTGGGCAGCATCTGTAGAGAGAGAAACAGAGTGAACATTTCAGGTGTTGCTATGGGAACCCGCATGGGCCCTAGCTATGCCTGCCTGTTCATGGGATATGTGGAACATTCTCTGTTCCAGTCCTACTCAGGTCCCCTCCCTCACCTCTTTTTTCCGGTACATCGATGACTGTATTGGTGCCGTTTCCTGCTCTCACCCTGAACTAGATAAGTTCATTCACTTTACTTCCAATTTCCACCCTTCCCTCACCTTCACATGGTCCATCTCCGACTCTTCCCTTCCCTTCCTTGACTTCTCCGTCTCCATTTCTGGCGATCGGCTTTCGACAAACATCCACTACAAGCCCACCGACTTCCACAGCTACCTGGACTACACTTCCTCCCACCCTGCTTCCTGTAAGGACTCTATTCCATTTTCCCAGTTTCTCCGTCTCCGCCGCTTCTGTTCTGACGATGCCACCTTCCATACCAGTGCTTCCGACATGTCTTCCTTTATCCTCAACCGAGGATTCCCCTCTACTGTGGTTGACACAGCCCTTGACCGTTCTATTTCCCGCACTTCTGCTTTCACCCCTTCCCCTCCCTCCCAGAACCACAATAGGGTTCCCCTTGTCCTCACCTTTCACCCCACCAGCCTCCACATTCAACGGATCATCCTCCGCCATTTCCGCCACCTCCAACGTAATCCCACCACCAAACACATCTTCCCCTCACCTCCCCTTTCAGCATTCCGAAGGGACCGCTCCCTCCGCGACACCCTGGTCCACTCCTCAATCACCCCCAACAGCCCTTCTCCTTCACTTGGCACCTTCCCGTGCAAGCACAGGAGATGTAACAACTGCCCTTTTACCTCCTCCCTTCCCACTGTCCAGGGCCCCAAACACCCCTTCCAGGTGAAACAGCGATTTACTTGTACTTCTTGCAATTTAGTATACTGTATTCGCTGCTCATGATGCGGTCTCCTGTACATTGGGGAGACCAAACGCAGATTGGGCGACCGCTTTGCGGAACACCTCCGTTCAGTCCGTAAGGGTGACCCTGAGCTTCTGGTCGCCTGTCACTTTAATTCACCGCTTCACTCCCACTCTGATCTCTCTGTCCTCGGGCTATTACATTGTTCTAATGAAGCTCAACGTAAGCTCAAGGAACAGCACCTCCTCTTTCGATTGGGCACTTTACAGCCTGCCGGACTCAACATGGAGTTCAACAATTTCAGATAATTATCCCTGCCCCCATTTTTCATGCAGTATGATTTTGCCATTCCCATTTGCAACATTTTCACAGCATGTTCTTTCAATTCCTTCCTCCCCTCCTAAACCTCCCCCCCCCCCCCCCCCCAATCTCTGCACCTGCTTACATCTCCAGCTTTTTCCAGTTCTGATGAAGGGTCCCAGACCGGAAACGTTAACCCTGTTTCTCTCTCCACAGATGCTGCCTGGCCTGCTGATTATTTCCAGCGTTTTCTGTTGTTATTTCAGATTTCCAGCATCCGCAGTATTTTGCTATTGTATGAACGTTTCAGGTCGATGACTTTTCATCAGAACTGGAAAAAGTTAGAGATGTAACCGATTTTAAGCAAGTGCAGAAGCAGGGGGAGGGGAGGAAAGAAAAATAGGGTAGGTCTATGAATGGGTGGCAGGTAGGAGAAATTAAATGACAAAAGGTATGATTGTACAAGGCAAAAGGAGATGGTAATGTGACAAGTAAAGAAACAAAAGGTGGGTCGAGAAGAGGTGTAAATGTGAACCGCAGAATCATCAGTTGTTGTCTGGAAAATATAGGGGCAGAGGTTATGATCTGAAATTGTTGAACTCGATGTTGTGTCCAGTTCTCGCCCGGAACTGGAAAATTTCATTCACTTTGCTTCCAATTTCCACCCTTTCCTCACCTTCACATTGTCCGTCTCTGACTCTTCCCTTCCCTTCTTCGACTTCTCTGTCTCCATTTCTGGGGATAGGCTATCAACCAACATCCAGTATAAGTCCACTGACTCCCACAGCTACCTTGACTACACTTTCTCCCACCCCACTTCCTGTAAGGACTCTATTCCATTCCCTCAGTTTCTCTGTCTCTGTTGCACTTGTTCGGATGATGCCACCTTCCATACTAGTATTTCTGATATGTCTTCCTTTTTCCTCAACCGAGGATTCCCCTCTGTAGTGTATGTACCCATCTACCTTTAAGGGAACTATTGAATGTAACCGTTCACCTTTAAGGGAACTACTTTTGGTGTGGCACTATTTGTTTGGCTTCTGTATACTGTAATACCGATAGTGACCACACCAGTATATAAGTGTTGTAGCAGGATTGCTGGGGCAGATTCGCCCGGACCTTCGAATAGTAAAGACCTGTTTGTTTGTTACTTCTGAAGTCTGTGTATTTATTAACTGCACAACCCACAGACTTTACACCCTCCACCGTGATTGACAGGGCCTCGACCAAGTCCGTTCCATTTCCTGCACTTCTGCTCTCACTCCGTCCCCCTCTTCCTCCCCCCACCCCCCCCCACCCCGCAGAACCATGATAAGGTTCCCCTTGTCCTCACCTTTTACACCACCAGCCTCCACATTCAATGGATCATCCTCCATCATTTCTGCCACCTTCAGCGTGATTTCACCACCAAACACATTTTCTTACCTTTCAGCGTTCTGAAGGGACCGTTACCTACACGATACCCTGGTGGTCGACTCAATCACCCCTCCCCTTCCCACGGCACCTTCCCGTGCAAGCACAGGAGATGCAACACCTGCCCTTTTTACCTCCTCCCTTTCCACTGACCAGGTCCCCAAACACTTCTTCCAGGTGAAACAGCGATTTACTTGTACTTCTTGCAATTTAGTATACTGTATTGGCTGCTCATGATGCGGTCTCCTCTATATTGGGGAGACCAAATGCAGATTGGGTGGCCGCTTTGCGGAACACCTCCGTTCAGTCCACAAGCATACCCCGAGCGTCTGGTCGCCTGTCAGTTTAATTCTCCGCTCCACTCTCATGATATTGAATGGCAGAGCAGGCTCGAGGGGCTGAGTGGCCCACTCCTGTTCCTATGTTCCTAATAGTGTGTAGCCATGCTGGAGAATACTTGGTGATTGTTTTTTTCAAACTCCTCGGAAATTTTAAATATGTTTAACTATCTGATTAAGATGTGCCAATTTTTTTTTCACAAGCCAATTGCTGTGAGAGGTTTCTCAGTTTTTTTTTAGTGAAGGCTCATAGTGCAGGCCATCACCAAAATTGTAAAGAGGAAGCAAAAAAAAAGAGAAATTTAAAGTAGTCAACTAATACCAAGCCTGAGTTTAAAAAGAACCAGTCGATTGTAGGGAATGTGGAAGACCAAGGGATGTTGAGTATTCTTTGCATGTCGCTCACTCCAAGCTGAACCTTCACTCCTATGCTGCTTCCCAAACTGGGCTTTGCTCCACCGCTGCCTCCTGACACTGAGGCTTCTCCCTCGATAGGTCTTGTAACATTCAACTGGTTACCTTTCTCATGTCAGCCCCTACTCTGTGAACCTTCCTTGCTATGCGTAGCTTTCTGCCACTGGTCCTTACAATCTGAAGTCTGTGCATCCATTCACGTGCACGTATTGCCTCCAGCTCTGGACCCAAGTCCCCTACTCCAGCTTCCTTTTTTGGCCATTTCTGGGTCCAGCTCTGCTCTTTTCCCCCTCTCTTTCATTCAACCAGTCCCTTTTTCATCTCCCTTTTCTTCAGAATCATGCCTCCCGCAATCCTGCCACCCACTTGACACGACTCCTCAGCCTATCTTCTCTCCTCCTGCATTTCCAGGCTTCAGTGCTTCTTGATTGAGCCCACATCCTTGCTTTGTGCCTCCATTGATATTCTCCTCCATGCTCTCTGAGCAGTAACCTGATCTGTCTCGCCCTCTACTTTCAGGGACCCTCTTGCCCAGCTTGCTTCTTGGGTTACTCTCCATAACTTCCTCCCACCCCTCTCTTGCTGCCACCCACCATCTCCAAAAACTGCTACTGGATCATTCATTACCACCCTGCACTGTAATGCCCTCCAGAATGTTTGCTACCCTGCACACCAGGCCCTCGTCTTCTGTGACTTCATTGTGGCTGAACCGATCAGCATTCTGTCACTGACAGAAACCTGGCTTATGTGGGGCGAAGCCTTCCCACCTGGCTCTCTCTTCTATTATCTGCCTTGCCCAAACCGTCGTGATGGTGGTGTAGCTCTTATTGCCAAGGTTCCCACCACTCCTCTGGAATCTTTCTCCTCTTCTGAGTACCTCATCCTCTTCCATTCCTCTTTGGGGTTTTTTCTTTTAATCTCAGCCAGTGGCTCAGTGGGTAGCACCCTCGCATCTGAGTCAGAAGGTTGTGGGTTCAAGTTCCACTCCGGAGACCTGAGCACAAAAATCTAGGTTGACACGCCAGGGCAGTACTGAGGGAGTGCTGCATTGTTGGAGCTGTCATCTTTCGAGTGAGATGTTAAACTGAGGCCCCATCTGCTCGTTCAGGTGGCTGTAAAAAAAAAAAAAAAAAATCCCGTGGCACTATTTCGAAGAAGAGCAGGGCAGTTATCCCTGATGCCCTGGCCAATATTTATCCCTCAATCAACATTACTAAAACAGATTAACTGGTCATTATCACATTGCTGTTTGTGGGAGCTTGCTGTACGCAAATTGGCTGCTGCATTTCCTACATTACAACAGCGACTACACTTCAAAAAGTGCTTCATTGGCTGTGAAGCACTTTGAGACATCCGGTGGTCGTGAAAGGTGCTATAGAAATGCAAGTCTTTTTTCTTTTTTAAGCTGTCAATAATGCATGAAATTCCAATTTGTTCCTTTAGTGCAAGGAGTAAAGAAAAGAAAAACTTTGATATAGAGCCTTCTCCGACATCTTAAACCACTTCATATCTAGTGCATTACTAGGAAATGCAGTTGCAGCAAAAAAAAAAGTACTACATGAAGGAGACTCTCTGCATGTATTCCATTTAGGGATATGTATGTTGTGTAAACAATATTCTAGTTTATCTACATGCAGTGAGATTATGTATGCATAAATGTGTTGTCTGCACCAGTTGGCTGTATTTTCTTTCTCCAGGTGGTGGTGCTGTTGTGTTGAACATCATTGTGAAAGCAACAATTTTCCTTTTGAAGTATGCAAGTCGAGGACGTTTTTTTTTAAACCAAAATGGAGAAAGTTTGGTTATCCGAGGAAAGCTAAGGCTTATTTCTGTTTCGAATTAGTACTTGTTACATCTGCTATGTGGTTAGGATTTTTTTCCTAAAAGCTTTCCCCCCCGCCCCAACTCTTTAAACCACTGACTCATGGTGGCACCCGCAGCCCTCTTCCTCCAAAGTGGCTATTCTTTGTATGTGAGCCTAGACAGGTGGCAGGCTATTCAATTGCATGACCAGCTGGGCCTGATCGTGTTCTCATCCGACGTGTACACGTACACTTAGCATTTGGTGTCCCTGATGGCAGTCGGGAGTGGAACCTTTTTCCCTTCGCTCCCTCCTCTATCCTCAAAGCCTAAAGACATTGAGGCGGATGTGCCCTGCCTGAGATTGGCTAACTCTGGATAGATCAGGGATCGAACCTGAACTTTCCTGGTCTTGATGACTTGGTAGCCAACTGAACAAGCACTGGGATCTTGCAGATATTAGATAATTTGGAAAGTGCTAGGCCTAAGGACTGTTGCAGTGTAAAGTCTAAGACTGTCAGTTTAAGGTTAATTCAAACATTTGTGACTTGTTGCTTTTGAAGAAAGTTTTGTTGACTGTATAGGTCAACAAACAATAAAAATGGATAATTAAAATTATTTGTTTTAGAAGTAATATTAGTAGCCATTATTGACATTTGGGGAATGAAGTCGGGCAAGTGTGTTGCAATGGGAGAACATCTGGATAATTGTTAGGTTTAAAGTAGTTATGGACAGAGACAAAGAAAAATGAAAGGTGAAAACTGATGGAAAAGAGCCTAGTTCAGTGATTTGAGAAGGGATTTAGCACAGGTGGACTGGATACAAAGATTGGCCAGGAAAACAGTCAATGAGAAATGGCAGACCTTCAAGGTGGAGATACTTCAGGTAGAAACAAAGCATGTTCCCATGAGGAGGAAAGGTGGGGCATGCAAAGGTAGAGCTCCCTGGACGACAAAGGAAATGGAGATTAAAATAAAACAGAAAAAGGAGGTTTCTGACGCATGTCAGGTACAGAGTGCAGGCACAATACAGAGAGTGCAAGGGGAAATTGAAAAAGGATATGAGAAGGGCAAAAGGAGAGTATGAGACAAGATTAGCAGGGAACATAAAAGGGAACCCAAAAATCTTTTATAAAAAGTGAAAGGATAGTTAAAGGAATGGTGGGGCTGATTAGAGACAGAGGGCACGACTGAGGTACTGAATGAGAACTTGGCACTTGCCTTCACAAAAGAAGAGGATGAAGTTAACGTTGCAGTAGAGGAGAGGGAGTAGCGATATTGGATAGGATGAAAATCAATAGAAAGCTAAATAGGTTGGCATCACCCAAAGTTAACAAGTCACCTGGTCCAGATGGGATGCATCCTAGGTTGCTGAGGGATGGAAGAAGCTCTGACCACAATCTTTCAATCCTCCATGGATATGGGAGTGGTGCCAGCGGACTAGAGGATTGCAAATGCTACAGTTCCGAAAAAGGGGAGAGGGATAAACCTGGTAACTACAGGCTAATCAGTCTAACATCAGTGGTGGGAAAACTACTAGAGATCATTGTCTAGGACAACATTAATTTGGAGAAGCATGGGAGAATGAGGAACAGTCAGCATGGATTTGTTACCGGTAAATCATGTCTGACTAACCTTTTAGTTCTTTGGAGTAACAGAGAGGGTTGATGAAGGTAGTACAGTGGATGTATCTATGGACTTTCAAAAGGCATTTGATAAAGTACCACATCAAACTTATTTGGAAAATAGAAGCACATGGTAGTAAAGGGACAGTGGTAGCTTGGGTACATAATTGGCTAAGGGATAGGAGGCAGAGAATAGCGGTGAATGGATGTTTTTCTGACTAGAGAGAAGTCTGCAGTGGGGTCCCCAGGGTCGATATTAGGACCATTGTTTTTCTTATTTATAAATTACCTGGACTTTGGTATAGGGAGTACAATTTCAAAGTTTACGGATGATACAAAACTTGGCAACGTAGTAAATAGTTAGCAGGATAGTAGTAGACTTCAGGAGGACATAGGCTGGTGAAATGGGCAGACACATGGCAGATGCAGTTTAATGCAGATAAGTGTGAAGTGATACACTTGGGAGAAACAACATGGAGAGGCAGTATAATCTAAATGGTACTATTTTTTAGGGGGTGCGGTGAGAGCAGAGGGACCTGGGGGGTGAGAGCAGAGGGCCCTGGGGGGTGTGCATATTCACAAATCCTTGAAGGTGGCAGGGCAAGTTGATGAGGCAGATAAGAAAGCATATGAGTGGTCTTAAACGGCGCGCTTCTAAACAGAGTATTGAATTTAGAGAGCGTGGGAGTTTGGAGGAGAGGGGAAAGAGGTGCTGCTTTTTAGTGCTTTGTGTTACAGGTAAATATTTAATTTAAACTAGATCAAGTAAAATTAGTTAAAAAACTAAATTAATGCTAAGTTAATTAAATATATAAACTCGAATTAATTAATTAAATAAAACAAGGTTATATAGGGATGGCAGTGCAGGTGGTGTGCCACAACTGCAGCATGTGGGAGTTTCTGGACAGCATCACGATCCATGATGACCACGTCTACAGTAAGTGTCTGCATCTCGAGGGACTTCAGCTTCGAGTTATTGAGCTGGAGTCCGAGGCGCAGACATTGCGGAGAATCAGGGAGGGGAAAAGTTACATGGACACTTTGATCCAGGAGGCAGTCACACCCCTTGGGTAAGTAGTGGTACAGCTCTGGTTAGTGGTCAGGGACAGGAGGATGTGACTGCAACTCGGGCAGGTATGGGGACCCCAGGTACAGTGCTGGAGGAGCCTCGGCCTTTGCCCTTATCCAACAAGTATGAGGTTCTTGCTGCCTGTTTAGATGAGGGCAGAGTCTGCAGGGTGGATGAGCACCGTGGTACAGGAGGCCATTCAAATGGATGGGGTGGGGGTGGGGGGGGAGGTGAAAAGTAATGTTGTAGTGGTAGGAAACAGTCTAGTTAGGGGGGTAGATACTGTTTGCTGCAGCCGCAACCAGGGGTTCTGAAGGCTGTGTTGCCTGCCCAATGCCAGGGTTAAGGATGTCTCTTCATGGCTGGAGAAGAATTTGGAGTGGGAGGGGCAGGATGCAGTTGTCGTGGTCCACGTAGGAACCAATGACATAGGTCAAACTAGGAATGAGGTTCTGCTGCGAGAGTTTGAGGAGCTATGGTCCAAATTAAAATGCAGAACGCACAAATTGGCATAGGGACAAGCAGATCAGAGAGTTAAATGCGTGGCTTAAAAAGTGGTGTGGGAGGAAGGGGTTTTGATTCCTGGGGCACCGGCACCAGTACTGGGGAAAGAGGGAGCTGTTCCGTTGGGACAAGTGTCCTGGCGAATCGAATAACTTGGACTGTAGATAGGGCTTTAAACTAAAAAGTGGGTGGGTGGGTTGTGGGGGGGAGTAGTCAGGTGAGGGGAAATTGTGAAATCTAAAGAGAAAAGTCAAGGTTGTGGAGCAATGTAGCGATTTGGGTAAAGATAAGCAGAGTGTGACAGGAAGGGACAGAGTTTAACATTAATAGTGCATCAGCAAATAAAGTAAAAGCAGGCAATAATGGTAAGAAGTTAAAATTAAAGGCTCTTTATCTGAATGCACGAAGCATTCGTAACAAGATAGATGAATTAGTGACACAAATGGAGATAAATGGGTTTGATCTAATTCCATTACAGAGACGTGGCTGCAAGGTGACCAAGGTTGGGAACTAAATATTCCACTTGACGTTTCGAAAAGGCAGACAGAATGAAAAAGGAGTGGGATTTTCCCTGATAAAGGATGACATTAGGACAGTAGTGAGAAAGGATCTTGGCTCGGAAGATCAGCAAGTAGAATCCGTATGGTGAAGATAAGAAATAACAAGTGGCAGAAAACACGAGTGGGAGTAGTTTATAGGCCCCCTAACAGTAGCTTTGGACAGAGTATTAATCAAAAAATAATAGGAGCTTGTAATAAAAGTAATGAAATAATTGGGGGGGACGTCAATCTTCTTTTAGACTGGGCAAATCAAATTGGCAAAGGTAGTCTGGAGTTTGAGTTTATAGAATGCATTCAAGACAGTTTCCTAGAGCAATATGTTGTGGAACTAACCAGAGAACAGGCTATTTTAGATCTTGTATTGTGTATTGAGACAGGGTTAATTAGCAATCTCATAGCAAAGAATTCTCTAGGGAAGAGTGACCATAATATGATAGAATTTCACATTTTGTTTGAAAGTGATATTCTTAAGTCCGATACTAGAGTCTTAGTCTTAAACAAAGCCAATTACGTAGGTATGAGGGATGAGTTGGCTAAGGTAGATTGGGAAATTAGATTAAAAGCATTGGCAATCATTTAAAGAAGTATTCCAAAATTCTCAAAGAATATACATTCCGTTGAGAAATAAAAACTTCATGGGAAAAGTGATCCATCCGTAGCTAACTGAAGAAGTTAATAGTTTATAATGTTGTGAAGAGCAGTCATAAGCCTGAGGATTGGGAGAGTTTTATAAACCAGCAAAGGATGGTATGTAAAAAGGAAGAGAGTAGCAAAAGTAAGCATTGGTCCCTTAGAGGCTGAGACAGGAGAAATTATAATGGGGAATAAGGAAATGTCAGAGACTTTAAACAAATATTTTGTGTCTGTCTTCAGAGTAGAAGACACAAAAAGCATATCAAAAATAGCGGGGAACCAAGGGTGTAATGAGAGTGAGGAACTTAAAGTAATTAATAGTCATCGAGGAAAAAGTACTTGACAAACTAATGGGACTAAAAACCGACAAATCCCCTGGACCTGATGGCCTGCATCCAAGGGTTCTAAAAGAGGTGGCATCATTGGGTTGTGATCTTCCAAAATTCCCTAGATTCTAGCAGGGTCCCAGCAAATTGGAAGGTAGCAAATGTAGCCTTGCTATTCAAGAAAGGTGGGAGAGTGAAAACTGGGAACTACAGGTCAGTTAGCCTGACATCAGTGGTTGGGAAAATGCTGGAATCCATTATTAAGGAAGTGGTAACTTAGAAAATTATAACATGATTAGGCAAAGTCAATTTGGTTTTATGAAAGGGAAATCTAACAAATTTCTTACACTTTTTTGAGGATGTAACTAGCATGGTCGATAAAGGGGAACCAGTGTATGTAATATAGTTGGATTTCCAAAAGGCATTCGAGAAGACGCCACATAAAAGGCTGTTATGCAAGATAAGGGCGCACGGGGTTGGGTGTCAAATATTAGCATGGATAGAGGATTGATTAACGTACAGAAAACGGAGAGTAGGAATAAACGGGTCATTTTCACATTGGCAGGCTGTAACTAGTGGGTGCGACAAGGATCAGTGTTTGGGCCTCAGCTGTTTACAATATTTATGACTTGGATGAAGGGGCTTGAGTATAATATATCCAAGTTTGCTGACGATACAAAGTTAGGTGGGACAGTAAGATGTGAGTAGGACACCGAGCCTGCAAAAGGATATAGCCAGGTTAAGTGAGTGAGCAATAAGATGGCAGATGGAGTATAATGTGGGGAAATGTGAGGTTATTAACTTCGGTAGGAAGAATAGAAAAAAGGAATATTTTTAAAATGGTGAGAATCTATTAATGTTGGTGTTCAGAAAGACTTAGGTGTGCTCGTACAGGAAACACAGTTAGCATGCAGGTACAGCAAGCAATTAGGAAGGCAAATGGCATGTTGGCCTTTATTACAAGGGGGTTGGAGTACAAGAGTAAGGAAGTCTTGCTACAATTGTACAGGGCCTTGGTGAGACCACACCTGGAGTACTGTGCACAGTTTTGGTCTTTTATGAGGAAGGATATACTTGCCTTAGAGGCGGTGCAGTGAAGTTTCACGAGGTTGATTCCTGGATGAGCGGGTTGTGGAGAGATTGAGAAGATTGGGCTGATATTCTCTGGAGTTTACAAGAATGAGAGGTGGTCTCATTGAAACATGTAAGATTTTGAAGGAGATTGACAGGATAGATGCTGAGAGGTTGTTCCCCCTGGTTGGAATGTCCAGAACGAGGGGACTTAGTCTCAGGATAAGGTGTTGGCCATTTAACACTGAGATTAGAAGGATGTTCTTCACTCAGTGGGTTGTGAATCTTTGGAATTCTCTACCCCAAAGGGCTGTGCATGCTGAAATGTTGAGTATATTCAAGGCTGAGATAGATTGATTTTTGGACCTAGGGCATCGAAGGATATGAGGATTGGGTAGGAAAGTGGAGTTGAGGTAGAAGATCAACCAAGATGGTATTGAATGGTGGAGCAGACTTGAGGAGCTGTATGGCCTACACCTACTCCTACTCCTGCTCCTAGTTCTTGTGTTCGCATGGGATACTTGGCTTTGTAAATAGGGGCATAATACAAAAACAAGGAAGTCATGCTAAACCTTCACAAATCACTGGTTAGGCCCCAGCTGGAGTATTGGAAAGGGGACAGAAGAGCTTTATGAGGGACTTCAGTTATATGGAGAGATTTAGAGTTCCTCACTCTCATTCCCCCCTTGGTTCCCCGCTATTTTTGGTAGGCTTTTTGTGTCTTCTACTCTGAAGACGGATACAAAATATTTGTTTAAAGCCTCTGACATTTCCTTATTCCCCATTATAAATTCTCCTTTCTTAGCCTTTTGGGATTGTTCTCCTCGGAACAGAGAACGTTAAGGGGAGAGCTGATAGATATTCAAAATTATGAGGGGTTTTGATAGAGCAGGAGGGGAGAAACTGTTTCTTCTAGCAAGAGGGTCGATAAACAGAGGACAGAGATGTAAAATAATTAGCAAAAGAATTACAGGGGAAATGAGGAGAAATTATTTCAGAGGATTATTATGACCTAGAATGCACTACTTGAAAGGGTGGTGGAATCAGATTCCATAGGAACTTTCGAAAGGTAATTGGGCATGTATTTGAAGAGAATTAATTTGCAGGGTTATGGGGAGAAAGTTGGAGTGTGGGATTAAAGCTGACCCAGGCACGATGGGCTGAATAGCCCCCTTCTGTCCTGTGCGATTTTATGTCGCAGAAAAATCTAAAACTAGAGGTGAGGTACAAATATACCAGAAAGGTTCCCGTCACTCTGTCTTTAGCTGGCCTTTCATCCCCTAGGGGAGAAAGTGCCCTCTGCAGTTGGGGCTTTTTCCCGTTAACTACTATGCTAAAAGATTAATTGTAATAACAACCAGAAAACTACTCCTGAAATAAGAATCACCAAATTATTTTTTTTAACTGAACAGTGCATGGCTTGATGGATTCTTCAGTTTTGGCATATTTCACTTCTCTGGATCTTACACCTGATTTTCCCTTTCCTTTCCTTCCCCCAATCCCCAGAAAATGCAGGATAGAGGTAGCAGTATATTATAAGTTGCCATGTGTGTTAATGATGCTCGTTATATTCTGTTTCTGGCTCAGTTGATCTTGCATTAAGGGTTCAAGTCCCACTTCCGGTGTTGAGCACATCGGACGACACCTCGGTGAGGCTTCGTGCTACATTATAGAAACATAGAAGATAGGAGTAGGCCATTCGGTCCTTCGAGCCTGCTCCGCCATTCAATGAGATCATGGCTGATCATCCAAATTCAGTACCCTGTCCCTGCCTTCTCCCCATATCCCTTGATCCCTTTAGCCTTAAGAAATATATCCAGCTCTTGAATATATTTAATGAACTGGCCTCCACCGCCCTCTGTGGCAGAGAATTCCACAGGTTCACCACTCTCTGGGTGAAGAAATTCCTCCTCATTTCAGTCCTAAATTGCTTACCCCTTATCCTTAGACTATGACCCCTGGTTCTGGACTCCCCGGCCATCAGAAACATCCTTCGTGCATATAGGAAGTGCTATTGTTTGGCGCACATATTAAAGGGAGGCCTGTTCAGTGGTTCAGGAGAGTGGTTACGATCCTGTAGCACTATTGGCAGAAGATCAAAGACTTTTGGTATCTTGGCAAACGTTCCTCCCTCAATCAGTGCCCCCGAAAATCAGATTAACAGGTCCTTTATCATATTGCTGTTTCTGGGATCTTACTGTATGCAAAATGGCTGCTGTGTTTGCCTACATAAGGTTTCAAAGTAATTTTGTCCGTCAGACTTCAGTGACATTTTTCTGAGAGACGTGCCATGTAAATGATGATTTTATTTCTGTTTAGGTGAGCAAGTAGTTTGAAACCATTGCTTATTTTAATAAGATAAAGTGCCATATAATTGCAATATGATGAGCATTTTCTAATGGAGGTAAATATCCTAATATTGCAGTGAAAGTTTGGTTGGATCAATGGTGCTGCACTTACATTCATATTGACAGTGACATTTTATCCTTTCAGAAAAAGAAAAATTGCAAATCATTATTTTCCACGTGGGTATAAATTGAGTGCTTCTTTCCAAAGTATATTGTATATGTACAATGGATGTAATGCAAAACACAACACTTGAAGTAAAATTAATGCCGTCTGATGAAAGACAATCACTTGAAATGTGCAGCTCCACGTTCAAGCAGGTGGAAAATGGTTTCGGAACATTAGTACTTTCACTGTTTTGACTCCTTCCCAAATGGATATTTTACAGTGAAGCACAAATGTTAATTACATGTTGGCGTGCTTTTAGAGAAATTATACAAGAGTCATAATTGCAGTGTTCTTCTGTGTTTAAAGTGCTGTAATAGGTGCTCTTTATATCTTCGCAATGCTGTATTTATGATTACAAAGCTCCTAAAGCCACAAATTGTTAAGGTAAATGAGAAAGTAGACTGAATATACAAATATTCCAGAGGAAAATTATGGAACCTCCCCGACCAGAAAAAAATTGTAAACTTTATATGCACGCGGTTTCTTTTCAGTGAGTGAAGCATATTGATTCCAGGAATTTATATGCAAGTTGATGCATTAAATTGATCTATTTTCCCCTCCATTCTCTTGTATAATACTCAATTTTTCAGTTAAGAGGATGGCCAGGTGACACGCTCCCATGAATCTGCATTGTGTAACCAGCTGAGTAACCTGTCCCCATTCTGTCTTCCCTTAATTAACATCTATTTATACTCCCTTTATTTTCATCTCAGCGCCCCATCTACCTGATCACTGCTTAGCAGAAAGGATCTTGATTGCTGCGTACTGTAGGTTGGAATTCCTGTTCTTGCGAAAATTCCTGCCTATAGTATGCAGCGGCTAGAATTGCTTCTATTAGCTGCAAGACTTTTCAAGGAGGGGCCTGATGTGCAATGAATTTTGTCAAGTCCCCAAAAACACTGATTGTCATATAATAATACCAAAGAATATTAATGTAAATATGATCAATTTTTTTCTCGACCGTATTTGCATCAATATCCTAAATGAGTCAACGGAGTAATATTATGCTTAAAAATTTTATAAATTTGCCTTGGTAAGTTGATAATGTAAAAACTTACACTTTTCATGGTCTCAAGACTAAAATCATTAAACTCCCATCAGTTGAATTTGTTTGTACTTGTGCTTCAGAAATTTAAAGGTAAGCATCAATTTCAGCAATACTTTTGTTGGGTTCTAGTTAGTCACCATACACACACTTTCCATATTTGGCATAGTAAAGCAAGAAGGCAAATGAGGCATTTACAAGGTTGGGAGCAGCAACAACAACAACTTGTATTTATATAGTGCCTTTAACGTAGTAAAACTTCCCAATGCGCTTCACAGGAGTATTATAAGATAAAAAATTGACACCGAGCCACATAAGGAGAAATTAGGGCAGCTGACCAAAAGCTTGGCCAAAGAGGTAGGTTTTAAGGAGTATCTTAAAGGAGAAAGGGAGGTAGAGAGGTTTCGGGAGGGAGTTCCAGAGCTTGGGGCCTAGGCAGCTGAAGGCACGGCCACCAATGGTTGAGCGATTATAATCAGGGATGCTCAAGAGGGCAGAATTTGAGGAGCACAGACATCTCGGGGCGGGCAGGGGGAGGCGGGGTGTGGGACTGAAGGAGATTACAGAGATAGGAAGGGGCGAGACCAAGGAGGGATTTGAAAACAAGGACGAGAATCTTGAAATCGAGCCGTTGCTTAACCGGGAGCCATTGTAGGTCAGTGAGCACCGGGGTGATGGGTGAACGGGAAATTAGGACACAGGCAACCGAGTGTTGGATGACCTCAAGTTTACGTAGGGTAGAATGTGGGAGGCCAGCCAGGAGTGTGTTGGGATAGACAAGCCTAGAGGTAACAAAGGCATGGATGAGGGTTTCAGCAGCATATGAGCTGAGGCAGGGACGGAGACTGGCAATATTACGGAGGTGGAAATAGGCAGTCTTAATTATGCTGCGGATATGTGGTTGGAAGCTCATTTCAGTGTCAAATATGATACCATGGCTGCGAACAGTGTGGTTCAGCCTCAGACAGATGCTAGGGAGAGGGATGGAGTCTGTGGCTAGGGAAGGTACTTTGTGGTGGGGACCTAAGACCAGGGCTTCAGTCTTCCCAATGTTTAATTGGAGAACATTCTGCTCATCCAGAACTGGATGTCGGACAAGCAGTCCGACAATTTAGACACCGTGGAGGGGGGCGAGAGTAGTGGTGGTGAGGTAGAGCTGGGTGTCGTCAGTGTACATGTGGAAACTGACGCTGTGTTTTCGGATGATGTCGTCCAGGGGCAGCATATAGATGAGAAATAGGAGGGGGCCAAGGATGGATCCTTGGGGGACCTCGAGCAGCCATCGGTTGCATTCTGATTTCAAGAGTCACTTATCAGTTGCCTGTGGCATTGCTCAGATTTAAAAAAAGGCTCTTTTCCTCTGTCTGTGTTTGGCTCCCACTCTTTAATTATTTGCTACCCTCTCCGTCTTTGTTTGTTTTCACACTTTCTTTTCTTTCACATTGTCATCTGGGTCTGACTTTGTCACTGTTTTGTATTCCTCCTTCCCTCTGTCTTTACCTTTCATCACTATCTCTCCCAAATTCTGTCTGCCTCTTTTTTTTGCTCAGTTTGTATCATTTTCCAGAACCCAGAGCACATGACAAAATTGCAGCTGACATCTGAGGCAGGAACTGGTATAGAAACATAGAAGATAGGAGCAGGAGTAGGCCATTCAATGCGATCATGGCTGATCATCCAAATTCAGTACCCTGTCTCTGCTTTCTCCCCATATCCCTTGATCCCTTTAGCCTTAAGAAATATATCCAATTCCTTCTTGAATATATTTAATGAATTGGCCTCAACTGCCTTGTGTGGTAGAGAATTCCACAGGTTCACCACTCTCTGGGTGAAGAAATTCCTCCTCATCTCTGTCCTAAATGGCTTACCCCTTATCCTTAGACTGTGACCCCTGGTTCTGGACTCCCCGACCATCGGGAACATCCTTCCTGCATCTAGTCTGTCCAGTCCTGTCAGAATTTTATAAGCTTCAATGAGATCCCCTCTCATTCTTCTAAACTCCAGCGAGTATAAGCCCAATCGACCCAACCTCTCCTCATACGTCATTCTTGCCATCCCAGGTATCAGTCTGGTGAATCTTCGCTGAACTCCTTCCTCAGATAAGGTGACCAAAACTGCACACAATACTCAAGATGTGGTCTCACCAAGGCCCTGTACAACTACAGCAAGACATCCTTGTTACTGTACTCAAACCCTCTCGCTACGAAGGCCAACATACCATTTGCCGCCTTAACCGCCTGCTGCACCTGCATGTTTACCTTCAGCGACTGGTGCACAAGGACACCCAGGTCTCGTTCCACTTCCCCTTCTCCCAATCTATTGCCATTCAGATAATAATCTGCCTTCCTGTGTTTGACACCGAAGTGGATAACCTCGCATTTATCCACGTTATATTGCATCTGCCATGTACTGGTGGGGGAGGGGCAGGATGCTGGGAAGAGAAAAACTCAAGGACAGTATTTGGGAAGGGAGGGATTTGGAGGTGCAGGGCTTTCAGTCTGGCTTAGAACTGGATGCCAGGGCCTGATTTTAGGTGAACCTTTACTGGTTGGTCTGTGAGTGGAAAAGACTGATGGTATGGTTGGGCAGAGATGTTATTGGGGCCAGGGAAAAGTGCAGCGGCCTTCCTGAGGCTGAGGCCAAGTAGATTGAGGTGCCCAGGGCAGAGGCTGGTATTCAGCAAGTGTGCCTTGAAGTATGGAGGCAGTTTGAGCCAGGAATAGAGGCAAGGATTTGGGAGAGTGCCGAGTAGAGTCTCTTGAGACGTAAGGATTGAGTGGATGCTGGGTGGGGAGTTTGAGGAAAAAAAGTGATCATGAAGCTATCAGATCTTCATAAAAACCCAACTGGTTCACTTCTGTCCTTTAGGGAAGGAAACCTGTTGTCCTTACCCAGTCTGGTGTATATGTGACTCCAGTCCCACACCAATGTGCTTGATTTTTAACTGCTCACTGAAGTGACTGAACAAACCACTCGGTTTTGTGATGGTCAATAAAAGTCAGCCTTGCCAGTGACACCCACAACCTGAAAATGAATAATAAATCAAGTGCTAATTGGTGGAATGGGTCACAAACTTTCCACAGATCAATCAAATCAAATCGTTAGAATCACACACTGCTTCAATACTTGGTATCCATGGGCCAGTTGGATGTTAGTGTGACACGTTTTGAATTTAAACCGGTTAGTGTGTAGAGTCAAGACTAGGTATAATCTTCAGCTGAAGTAGGTGTCTGTTGAGATAATTGGGCCAGGGTGCACCAACATAATTCCGTCCTGATTTGAAGTCCTGCATTCAGTCCTTATTTGTCATATTGCCATTATGAATTCCTATGTCCACCTTTTAGAATGGAAACTTCCTGTGTAAACATGTCATGCTATAATTACAAAAGCAAAATACTGCAGTTGCTGGAAATCTGAAATAAAAACAGCAAATGTTTCTACCTCCTTCCCAAGATCCACAAACTGGACTGCCCTGGTAGACCCATTGTTTCAGTCTGGTCTTGCCCCACCGAACTGATTTCTTCCTATCTCGACTTTTTTTTCACCCCTTGTCCAGTCTCTTGCCACGTACAACTGCGACTCTTCCGACGCCCTCCGCCACTTTAACAGTTTCCAGTTTCCTGGCCCCAACCGTCTCCTTTTCACTATGGACGTCCAGTCCCTCGACACCTCTGTTCCCCCACCAGGACAGCCTGAGGGCGCTCCGCTCCTTCCTTGAACAGAGGCCCAACCAGTCCCCATCCACCACCACTCTCCTCCGCCTGGCTGAACTTGTTCTCACATTGAACAACAACTCCTTTGACTCCACTCACTTCCTCCAATTTACAGGTGTTGCTATGGGAACCTGCATGGGTCCTAGCTATGCCTGCCTTTTCGTGGGATATGTGGAGCATTCTCTGTTCCAGTCCTACTCTGGTCCTATCCCTCGCCTCTTTTCCGGTACATCGATGACTGTCTCGATGCAGTTTCCTGCTCTTGCCCTGAACGAAATAATTTCATTCACTTTGCTTCCAATTTGCGCTCTTCCTTCACCTGATCTATCTCCGACTTTTCCCTTCCTCGACTTCTCTGTCACCATTTCTGGGGCTAGGCCGTCAACAAGCATCCACTATAAGCCCGCTGACTCACACAGCTACCTGGATGATACTTGCTCCTATCTCTCTTCCTGTAAGGACTCTCTTCCATTCACCCAGTTTCTCCTTCCTTTTTCCTCAACCGGGGATTCCCCTCTACCGTGGTTGACATGGCCCTCCATTTCCTGCCCTCGATTGTATCCGTTCCATTTCCTGCACTTCTGCTCTCACCCCTTCCCCTCCCTCCCAGAACCACGATAGGGTTCCCCTTGTCCTCACCTTTCACCCCACCAGCCTCCACATTCAATGCCATTTCTGCCACCTCCAGCGTGATCCCACCACCAAACATCTCTTCCCTTTCAGCATTCCGAAGGGACCGCTCCCTTTGCGACACCCTGGTCCACTCCTCAATCACTGCCAGCACCCCCTCCCCTTCCCATGGCACCTTCCAGTTCAAGCGCAGGAGATGCAACACCTGACCTTTTACCTCCTGTCTTTCCCACCGTCCAGGGCCCCAAACACTCCTTCCAGGTGAAACAGCAATTTACTTGTACTTCTTGCAATTTAGTATACTGTATTCGCTGCTCACGATGTGGTCTTCTCTACATTGGGGAGACCAAAAGCAGATTGGGTGACCGCTTTGCGGAACACCTCCATTCAGTCCATAAGCGTGACTCCTTGCTTCCAGTCGTCTATCACTTTGATTCTCCGCTCCACTCCCACTCTGACCTCTCTGTCATCAGCCTCCTCCACTGTACCAACGAAGCTCAGCACAAGCTCGAGGAACAGCACCTCATCTTTCGATTAGGCACTTTACAGCTTTCTGGACTCAACATTGAGTTCAACAATTTCAGACCATAACCTCAGCCCCTATTTTTTCACACTGTTGATGATTCTGCCATTCCCATTTACATCTCCTTATAGACTCATCTTTTGTTTCTTTACTTGTCCCATTATCATCTCCTTTTGCCTTGTACCATCATACCTTTTGTCATTTAATCTCTCCTGCCTTCCACCCTATCACAGACCTTCCCTTTTGTTCTTTCCTCCCCTCCCCCCCTTTCCCTCCCCCGACACTTGCTTAAAACCTGTTACATCTCTAACTTTTTCCAGTTCTGACGAAAGGTCATCGACCTGAAACGTTAACTCTGTTTCTCTCTCCACAGATGCTGCTTGACCTGTTTCTCTCTCCACAGATGCTGCTTGACCTACTGAGTATTTCCAGCATTTTCTGTTTTTATGCTATAATTACAGCCTTCTGCCAAGGGTGGCACTGCAGCACGCAGTTGGGAAGAGGGTAGAATTACAGCGCAACAAGTTTACATCGGTTTATAAATGTGGATATAAAAATTTATAGTGAAAAAAGTTGACCGTGCATGCATACGTTAGATTTTTTAAGGTTATTTATTGCAGATATAATTAGTCTGTTAATTCAGTATAGCATAAAGGGAATGGATGCCTTCTATGTGAAACAGCAATTTACACAAACTATCTAGCACTCTTAGAGGACCAAACACCGATTGGGTGACCATTTGTTGAACACCTCCATTTGGTGTGCAGATACATTCCTGACCTTTTTCACAAACGAATCCAACTATTCCTACACTGCTTTGTTATAGGTGTGCCTTTCCCATGCTGCACTTGGCTCCTTTCACATCCTTTTTATTTAATTGTTTCACTACGATGACCTGTGTGTATTTTCCGCCAATTTCCACCTCTACAGCTTTTTATTTGTTGGTCATCTAACCTGTTTAAGCCATTACTGTGACAGAGCTCAGCACTTGGTTCTAAACTTCTACTTTTCGCTGCTCCCTCTCATTTTGTTCAGTCCCATTAAGGGACTCGCTTAACTTGTAAGAAAAATAAGGAGGTCGCATATTACTTGGAAAATAAGAATCTAAATAGGGTAGAAGAGCAAAGGAATCTCGGAGTACTAAAACGATGCAGGTTAATGCCATTTAAAAAAAAAAAAAGCAAACCAAGCACTAATGTTTATTTCTAGCGTGATAGAATTGAAAAGTAGGGAAGTTATGCTAAACCTGCATCGAACCTTGGTTAGACCACGCCTGGAGTACTGCGTATAGTTCTGGTCGCCATCTTATAAAAAGGATATAGAGGCACTGGAGAGGGTGCAAAAAAGATTAACAATGATACCAGAAGTGCAAGGGTATACCTACTAGGAAAAGATGAACAGGCTGGGTCTCTCTTATCTTGAAAAGAGAAGGCTGAGGGGTGATCTGATAGAGGAATTTAAAATTATGAAAGGTTTTGATAAAGTAGACACAGAGAGAGTGTTTCCACTTGTGGGGAAGAGCAAAACTAGAGGCTATCAATATAAGATAGTCACCAAGAAATCAAATAGGGAATTCAGAAGAAACTTCGTTACCCAAAGAGTGGTGAGAATGTGGAACTCGCTACCACAGGGAATGGTTGAAGCGAATAGTATAGATGCATTTAAAGGGAGGCTAGATAAGCATATGAGGGAGAAGGGATTAGAGGGCTATGCTAATAGAGTAGATGAGGAAAGACTGGAGGAGGCTCGAGTGGAGCATAAACGTTGGCATGGACTGGTTGGGCCTGGCCTGTTTCTGTGCTGCATATTCTATGTAATCCTATATAACTCATCAGGTCTACACCTGAAGCTCTAACCTACCTTTTACCTTCACAGATGCTGATGGATCTGTTGTACAGTTCCAGCATTTTCTGTTATAATTTTCTGACTTGAGATATTTTGATTTAAGACTCTTTAATGATTACAGTTAACAATAATACAACAAAATTGTACTTTTGAGGTTTGACAGTGTCATGAATGTTCTTAATAACAGAAGGCTACAGGAAAGGAAAGTTGCTGTGTTGAGCTGGATAATTGTTGTGATAAGTCAGTGTGACGGCTGAAGCAGTTGCATGCTAATAAGCTTTTGGAACCTAATTATTTTTTTTGGCGTTGCGTGTTATGTGAAAAGAAGGAAATTGCAAGGACAGTTTCTTTTATCAACTCATTTCCATTCAATACGTGTCAAATTTTAATGCTTTTTAATAAGAAAATAATGTGAGAATATTCAAGAAAGTGAAACTTTTTTTTGTTTTGAACTCTCCCAGTAATTTGAATAATTTAGTATTGGTTCCACTTTCCTGTGCTCCTGTCTAACAATGTTCAGTGAGTTCATGTAAGTTTATAAGTTTCATACCCTTGCAGGTTTAAAAAAAAATTGCTGATGGGAAAACGTTATTAAAATCTTGGTATCCCTAACATTTTTTTAAAGCCGCCTTATTTTGTCAAAAGCAAAGTACTGTGGATGCTGGAAATCTGAAATGAAGCCTTGTTATTTTGTGCTGTTCAAGGTGAAGGGCGCCACTGTTGGTATCGACCATTTTCCGATCAGGTGCAGCATGGTTAGGTATATAGTAAAGCTATATCTAACGTGTTCCAACAATGTACCTCTGTGCTATCTTCAGAAAAGCACAGCATGCTGCACCAATATGACATTTTATCCCCATTTCTCACAGTAGCCAGTCAGTGGCACCTCTGAATGAGGTTGTCAGTTTAGAGCCAATTGGTACCCATGCCCACAAGTGACTGGATTGACGCCAGCAAGCAGAGAATTTCATGCCATCAATCTAAGCTGGATTTGAAGATGGCTCCCAAAAGTGCGTGGCCAACATCTGAACCACTGCACCATCCATAGAATTGTACAGTGCAGGCAGAAGTAATTTGGCCCTTCGGACAAACACCGGCTCTGTGAAAGACCTCTCCATGAATTTAGTCCCATTCACTGGCCCTTCTCCATACCCTTAAAAAAATTTCTGTTATAAATATTTATCCACTTTTCCATTTAAAAACTATTATGGATTTTGCCTCCATCACTGTTTACGGTACGACATTCCATGTCTTGACAACCCTCTGCAGTACAAAAAAAAATTCTCCGAATCTATATTGATCTTT
The DNA here is from genome assembly GCF_052327205.1 of Somniosus microcephalus. NCBI lineage: Eukaryota > Metazoa > Chordata > Chondrichthyes > Squaliformes > Somniosidae > Somniosus > Somniosus microcephalus. Next base: position 30,353,309 of record NC_141001.1, on the reverse strand, counting down.
TGGCAAATTTATGCTCTTAGTTATCTACTGACTGACCAGTCCCTCGCCTCCCAGAGTTGATAGAAGTTGTGGACAGGGGTGCAAATTTACAGATCGATGGAAAATAATGGAGACTTACTTCCCCTGATACTGTTGCCCTTATTTTGTGGTAATTGAGCTTTACTCTTCAGTTCAGCCTTTTGATATATTTGTTGAAGTGTCAATAAACAATAGCAAAATACTGCGGATGCTGGAAATCTGAGTTGGAACATGTATAGGAACACAAGAACCTTTTGCTGCATCCACTGTGTCTCCTGCTAAAACCCCTATTTTAGTATTACCAGAAAACCTGACCAGTTTAGTTTTAGTATCTTAGTCATCAATGTAGTTTAGAAACAAGAGGTCAAATGTGAGAGTCCACTCTGCACTTCTCACAGTCTGATCGTACACCTCTCATGAGAACTCTGTTTACTAATTTTTAATCAGTTAAGTTTGTCTGGATTCCTCTGGCTTTTAATTTGATTTGAAGTCTTTTATGCAGAACTTTATTTGCATTTTCATAAAACTCTTGATGCCATTTGACTATTTGCCTGCAACATTGAAGAGGCTTGTCAGGCAGGACCTTCCTGTCTAAATTCATGCTTGTTAAGTTATTATGCAGGTACTCTTCAGCCTGCGCTTGGAATTGCTTCCATTATTTTACCTATTGTTGATGTTAGTGTAGGTGCCTGGGTCAGATTTGTCTATCATTTATAGGTACTGCATTTGTTTTTTCCCAGTCTTGTAGACCTTTACAAATACCCAATAAGAACATAAGAAAGTAAGAAATAGGAGCAGGAATAGGCCACTTGGCCCCTCGAGCCTGCTCCGCCATTCAATAAGATCATGGCTGATCTTGGGCTCAATGCCCCTTCCCTGCCTGCTCCCCATAACCCTTCACTCCCTTATCTTGCAAAATCTGTCTGTCTCCACCTTAAATGTATTTAATGACCCAGGCTCCACGGCTCTCTGGGGCAGAGTATTCCACAGATTTACGACCCTCTGAGAAGAAATTCCTCCTCATCTCAGTTCTAAAAGGGCGACCCTTTATTCTGAAACTATGCCCAATGATTCCTTCATGAAGGAATTTCTGTAAATTTTCTCTTTCAGCACCAAAGGATATATACCTTTAATCTGTTTTATCACGTATCTCTGCCATGCTGACCTCAAAATCCTCTGGAATATTGGGTGTACAACAGAAGCAAGATTGGAAGTTAATGTTGTACCCTTTGGTGAAACTTTTGGATAATCTGTACAGTTGAAAGTCTTGTTGAGCGAGTGTCTGAAGCATTACAACTTTCAAAGGTGCCAAACAGGAGTGTGGCCTCAGACACCACACTTCATGGCATTACACATCCTCGGGGCAAAAAAATTGTGATTAGGTCAAATAACCGCTAATCTATTGAGTTACCAATCAAGTGCCTGATTAAATCTGAACGAATCAAAAGTAGCAAAAAATACCAATGAGGAATGACCAACTAGCAGCAATCAAGAGGAAATAAATTCTTCACATGGTTGACTGCACGAGATGTACTCATTTATTTAATGTTTTATTTTATTAATTTTACTGCCACTTTATAATTCTAATTTAAAGTATATGTGCTGACAATTCGTGTTCTCTTAATCTAATGATGTTAAAATTTTCGTTGTTTTAATATTTTCCAGGAAGAGCTCCTACCATATTGAAACTGGCCAGTAAAGTTAATATTTTTCTGTAGCCTCCATGGTATCATTTCCATGAACAATTATACAAGATTAATCATGTTTTAACTTAAACTTACTGAGATTGAATGTGCTACGAGCCACAGCTTAAAATTAATTTAATGAAGCTGTCTGCAGTGAATTATGTGTTGGATAGGACTGGAAGGCTAGTTTAAAATCATTTTTAAGACTTTTTAATTTGCTTGCATTGCTGCAAATTATGAAGTTTTTTTCTCATCAATTTTTCCTCTTTTTTTAATTAGAGACCAAGCCCCACCTGTGTGAATAGATTGAGTCATTAAATCTGATACTAAAATCTGTTAATACTCCTTCGGGACATAAGAATGTAGATGTTATTCCTAAGGTTAAGTCTATGGCTCCTTTAGCTTCACATCCTCTGGTTCTCCTTTCTGGTATTGCATTTTTACATCCACCTTATTGATTTCTTTTATAATTTTACAAATCTGTTTCATGCCCCCCTCCATGTTGATCACTTTACCAACAAGGACTGATTCAGCTTTGTTGACCCCTGATTTTCAGAATTGAGTTTGTTTTCGTTGGAGTAAAGATAATTGACGTAAGATGTGATCTAGATCTTTAAAATTCTCAGACAGGGAGCAGACTACAGTACTTGACTTTGACTGTGAGCACAGAATTAGAGGGCACAGGTTTAAAACCAATGACGTTTGTAGGTCTAGATACTGGAAGAAACATTTTTTCCTTCCAGACCAGTGGATATGTAGGCAGACTTCCAACAATATCGATGTCAATAATTTCTTCAATGTGGAGCTGAATATATATCTGCTGGGGATCGGGATTGAGGCTTATATGGATAGTTGTAGACCGAGATGATCAAATATTGATTCATTTGTCACTGAGAGGATAGCAGGCCAGGTTAGAATGGTGGAGATGTGAGGATGGATGAATGACGTCAGTTTTTGGTCAACTATTGCATGTCATTTTTTTTCCTGAGTCATCTATTTAATTGTTTTTGTGTCTTTTGGTAGCATTGGTACCACTGCATATTGCCACACAGTTCGCTACAAAAATTTTTTTTCGGTTACACTTGCTACTGATAATCACTGCCCTTGATTTCCCACAAATTGGCCAATTTAATGTTTAATTTACTTTAAGAGCTTGCACTTTCGTCACTGACTTTTGTGACACCTTATCCAAAAGCACACAAATTAAAATATCTCCCCTCCACCATTGTATAAATACTCAAAAGAATTCCAATAAATCTCTTGGATAATGCTAACATTTTGTGAACTTGTGGGGTTCAGTGATTGACTGTCCTCTTTCATGAATGCTTTTATACTAGACTCTTGTGTTTTTCCACTATAGATATCAAAGCAACAAACTTAATTAAAACATGTGCTGCTTCTCAGTCAGCATGTGAAAGGGAAAGATGGATTAATGTTTGATCTGGGTTTCCTTCACCTAAAGCTCTAATTGTCTAATTCCCAGGATCATGCTTGTAACTTAAAATAAAATGGGGTAACTACTTGTCTCATTTCCTCCAGATTTTCTGGATACATTCCATTTGGTCCTGTGCAGTAGGTAATTGTTCGACTTAATGGCCCGGAATTTGCGGTGGGTAATAACAGTGAACAAGCATTGTTTGCTGCTTTTACCCCTTTGAAACTGACCGCAACTTCAGGATGTAGCGACTGCTTATTATTTCGCTCCCCGCCCCCCCCAACAGCCGGCAATTAATGTAATCTGTGAAATCAGGGAGACACAGAAAGATAGGAGCAGGAGTAGGCCATTTGGCCCCTTGAGCCTGTTCCGCCATTCAATGAGATCATGGCTGATCATCCAAATTCAGTACCCTGTCCCTGCCTTCTCCCCATATCCCTTGAACCCTTTAGCCTTAAGAAATATATCTAACTCCTTCTTGAATATATTTAATGAATTGGCCTCAACGGCCGCCTGTGGTAGAGAATTCCACAGGTTCACCACTCTCTGGGTGAAGAAATTCCTCCTCATCTCTGTCCGAAATGGCTTACCCCTTATCTTTAGACTGTGACCCCTGGTTCTGGACTCGCCTGCCATCGGGAACATCCTTCCTGCATCTGTCTGTCTAGTTCTGTTAGAATTTTATAAGTTTCAATGAGATTCACTCTCATTCTTCTAAACTCTAGCGAATACAAGCCCAATTGTCCCAATCTCTCCTCATACGTCATTCCTGCCATCCCAGGTATCAGTCTGGTGAATCTTCGCTGCACTCCCGCCGTGGCAAGAACATCCTTCCTCAGATAATGCGACCAAAACGGCACACAATACTCAAGGTGTGGTCTCACCAAGGCCCTGTGCAACTGCAGCAAGACATCCTTGCTCCTGTACTTGAATCCTCTCGCTAGGAAGGCCAACATATCATTTGCCTTCTTAACCGCCTGCTGCACCTGCTTGCTTACCTCCAGCGACTGGTGCACAAGGACAACCAGGTCTCGTTGCACTTCCCCTTTTCCCAATCTATTGCCGTTCAGATCTGCCTTCCTGTTTTTGCCACCAAAGTGGATAACCTCGCATTTATCCACATTATACTGCATCTGCCATGCATCTGCCCAATCACCCAACCTGTCCAAATCATACTGGAGTTTCTCTGCATCCTCCTCACAGCACACATGCCCACCCAGCTTTGTGTTGTCTGCAAACTTGGAGATATTACATCTAGTTCCCTCGTCTAGATCATTAATATATATTGTGAATAACTGGGGTCCTAACACCGATCCCTGCGGTACCCCACTAGTCACTGCCTGCCACTCGGAAAAAGACCCGTTTATTCCAACTCTTTGCTTCCTGTCTGCCAACCAGTTCTCTGTCCAAGTCAGTACCTTGCCCCCAATCCCATGTGCCTTAACTTTACACGCTAATCTCTTAAGCGGGACCTTATCGAAAGCCTTCTGAAAGTCCAAATATACCGCATCCACTGGTTCTCCCTTATCTATTCTACCAGTTACATCCTCAAAAAATTCCAGTAGATTAGTCAAGCAAGATTTACCTTTTGTAAATCCATGTTGACTTTGTCCGATCCTGTCACTGTTTTCCAAGTGCTCTGCTATTACATCTTTTATAATGGACTCTAGCATTTTCCCCACTGAGACTGATGAATACTTCAGCTCTTCCATGGTAATATCGCTGTTAAATACCCCATTCAAAGTTAGACCCTTTTCGATTAGGTGTAACTGGGGTTTTAATAGTGTATTGACTGCTAAACAAAGGTTATGGTCCTGAAAAACACATTTTAATTTTGTAACATGTCAAATTTATCAATTTTAATAAAAATTACATTTAAGAAGCTTAAAAATGTTTTTTTATTCTTTTAAAAAGTTTGTTCATCTTTTTCAGCTTTACCTTTTCCCCATGTGAAGAGCTCCAATCTTTGTTTTGCTCTCTAACATTTTAAAAAAAAATTTAGAATCAAAGAAGCTTACTTCCTGATCCATGGTCTGAGAGAATTATGCACTGTGATTGGCTGCTTAGACAGCTTGTTGACGTCACAGCAGGTCACGTTAGGGATTCCCCATTAACTTGCGCTGATTTCAACTGCACGTCGGAAAAGCCGAACGTCTCACCACAGATATAACGAGGTCTTTGTGAGAAGCTTACTTAGGGGCCAGCGGCGAATGTCTTTGTTTCGCCATTGACTGTGAATTACGGGCCATAACTTTTTACTAAGATGTACTTTCTCCTAAACCTAGATTTGCCTCCTACCACTCGAGCTGTTTGAAAAGGCCATTCCACTTTTTTCTGTAATAAAATTGACATCTGCCCTATTGGCCCAGAAATTCGGGTCGGAGGCTTCCCGCGGGTGCAAGCCTTCCGACCTGCACTGACCTAGCGCGCCGGCCGTTGTGCTGTGGGCCTGCGTGGGATTCCGATCCTGGGCCTGCTCCAACTGCCGGCGTGCAGTGCTTGTGTATCCCAGGGGCGCAGTTAGTTCGATGCGTCCCTTGGGATCCCGTGGGCCATGGAGAGCCAATGGCAGCAGGGAATGCTTCATTCATAAAATTGACAGGAAGAGCTGTCAAAACTATAAATACTATAAGCCCCAAAATATCACTAAAACTTCAAATAAATTATTTTTTAAAAATCACATTTTTAAAATAACTATAAATTACATAAAATAACAATTTTAAACAATTTAAATTTTTGAAAAAATTAATTACATTTTCTAACGGGGCTAAAAAATAAACTTACCTTTCTTAAAAGTATTTAAAAATAATAAACCTGTGGAAAAATGTTTTAATTTTAATTAATTCACCACTTACCTTATTAAAAGCAGGCCTTGCACCTGCTTTTTACATGTGTAACTCCTGGAGACTTACCCTCCTGGAGAACCCTGGGAAAAAAACATAAGTTCTATACACACGCACTGCCTCTCCGGCGTACGCGTTCGACCTCTGAACCCCTTCCTTTATGGGAATGGAAGTTCCGGTTTCCTGCGCATGCGCAGTGCATGCACGAAACCGGCACTTCCGTTGGGCCTACGGGTGAGTACACAGTGCATACTCACCCATGGAGACCTGAATTTCTGGGCCACTAACTCTCGCTTGCATCTTATTTTAAATTGTCTCTCTTATTAGTTATTTTTTAAGCAGCTTTTAATTGAACTGTGTGTTTTCTAGACTCCTGCTGTCCAAAATATTTGAAGAAACAGGAATATTTGTATTCAACCCTCCATTTTTATCCTTAAAATGTTCTAAATTTGTTTTAACCCCTTCCTCTCCCCACTTTGACTTTTCCTGAAACCTGCTACATGTGTTTTCCTCTCTTGCTTAACCCATGTCACTACTGAATTCAGTGGCATTATACACACTGGGACTGGAGTGTTTTATCTACCTCAAATCTGTCATGGGCCCTCTGCTAAATATCAGACCATATGTAGTGTCTTTCCTATGACATACTGTGTTAAACAGGCCTACAAAAGTATCATGAACAGAACTCCAATTTTGGAAGATGACTTCCCCTATTTTGTTTTCATTGAAGTACTTCTAATCGTTAAGTCTCTTGTTTTCTGATTTACTTTAATTAAAAAATTCCATGCCTTGTTTTGGTAGTCTGCAAACACTTTTAACGTATGCGCAGTATTACAGGTATTTTATGTGTGTTTTATACAATGATGTATTTATTTGTGACCAAAGTTTACAAGTCCTTCCTGTCACCTTTTAATTGAATAGCCTGCATCAACATAGCTTGAAAAGATTGCATTTCCAAAAGCCAAATGGAAGTGCTTTTAATGGCATAGCTGTTAATTTCTAATTGTTGAGGCTCTTGCATCCCCTTCTTTAGGGCCTCCATGTGAAAAAGCCAAGGAACTATCCATTCTCATGTTTCTACTGTTGGTACTCTGAGTTGGCCTTCAGGAGGTATGCAACCATATCCTAGGTCAGCACCCCTCCTGAGTTCCCCTCCAAATCACACACCACTGTGACTTGGACATATATTGCCATTCCTTCAGGTAGCTGGGTGAATAACTTGCAGATCCCTACCTAACACTTGTTGGAAGTTCCATCGCCACATGATCTGCAATAGTTGAAGGAGAAGGCCCACCAGCTTCTTGGGGAAACTAAGAATGAGCAATAAATGTGGTCTTGCCAGTGTTATCCACATCCCAGGGAAAAAAAGTAACTACCCTGTCCTTTCTTTCCTTTAGTTAGCTATAGATCCATATTCATGTCACCCTTGATAATTACCGACCTTGTTTTGTTAAGGAGTCTCTTATGTGGTACTTTATCCTAAGCCTTCCTGAAGTCTGGGTACACTACATCATATGGCTTTTCTTTATCTGTTCAGGTTGTTACCACTTCAAAAAAGATTTGAGATTGGTCAGGCAAAATCTACTCTTTCTGAGGTCATGAAGGCTGTCACTTATCAGATTATTTTCAAGTCCTCTTCCACCCTAATTTTTATTTATTAATCTTTTCTAATTATTGAGATCAGGCTGTTGGAGCTGTTGTTGCTAGCTATGGTCTGTCATCCCTTTTGGAAAATGAAAACTGTTTGCTGATTTCCAGTCAGAGCCTTCTCTGTTTTGACTCCCTCAACATAATGGTCAGTGCTTCACAAATGAGATCTCTTGCTTCTAATTATATTGGGTATCGTTCATCCATACCAGGGGATTTATGTATTGTTTCTTATGGCTCTGCAAATAGTGGAGCAGGTGCTTCACTGAGCAACATAAAATCAATATATATATATATATAGTGAGAGATGTTAATCAAAATCATTAACTGCCTAACTGTTCAACGTGAAGTCTCACTGAAGCAAAAAATCTAATGACTTGCATACTTCTTGAAATTGTAATATTCTGATGCTCCCATAATTTAATAACAAGCTCAGTTTATCAATGTGCAGTATCTCTACTTTGTACTGTTGACTGAAAATGTTGGTGGGTTTAGTTATTTTTGCTCCCATTCACCCCTAAGAGTTTTACTTTCTGGTGATTTGAATAGTTTTCAATTTTCTGATTTCAGCTAATTTTCCCAGCCCATGAGGGAATTTACCTTGCATTGCCTATATTCGGAGGATTAAACCACAGCTGCAATACTTTATACACTCTGTGCTGGTACATAGGGACAGGATGATAATTAGGGCTTGCAGAGGCAGAAAAGATCTGCTTATTATACTGTGAAAAAGAAAACTCACGAAATTTGCCTGAAGGGTATTCTGTACTCATTATATTTGTCACAGTAAATTTGTGTTAAGGAACATTCTAATTTATTATCAAGCGTGTTGTTCCAGTAACTGAAAAACTTAAATGAATGAATGACTGTATGAATATCTGTTGAGAATTGGTTCTTGCGTGTAAAATCACGCCACAATAACTTGAAAAGGGACAAATGTTGTTGGGTGGGAAGTTGTACGGCAAGTTTCTTTCCCCTTTGTATACCTCAAATATTTAAACAGCCAACGTAATTTATTAGGAAAAACCATTCAAAACAACAACTTGCATTTAACTAGCGTCTTTAAAGTAGTTAAACACCAAGGTGCTTAACAGGAGCGTTATCAAACAAAATTTGACACTGAGCCGCATAAGATTTGGTCAGAGGTAGGTTTTAAGGAGCGTCTTAAAGGAGGAAAGAGAGGTAGAGAGGTTTAGGGAAGGGATTCGGGTCAAGGCAGCTGAAGGCACGGCCGACAAAGGTGGAGCGATGCCAATACACTGCATTGCACCCATGAGGAGGCCCATTGTCTTCAGTTGGATGGAACTGGATTTCACTCGACTGATTACAATCACAAACTTTGTTAGTGAAAGTTAGCATTGTTTTCTGTTGTTGGATGCTTTTCTCATTGTTCATTTTTGTGTGACAGTTCCATCCTCCATCGCCCCCCAACCCCCCACCAAAACTAACATTCCCTATAAGCTGTGCGGCAGCTGTCTGCCAGTCTTGTGCAGCCCGGACTGGCTTTATTAATGGAAAAATTTACGCGTGCTGTGAAACTGAATAATGATGGAACGTTGCCCTCAAACTGCCCTCTGTGTTGTACCAGGCGACCTGGTGGATACTCTTGTTCGATGAATATGCGTTGCCTGAGAAAATGAGTGATATTCAATGTAGAGATGCAACATGAAGCAGAAATTTGTCAATTGAAAATGGGAATAGTCAAAGCACGTGAACAGTAATACCCACAACCTTTAAGGACGTTCCATCCCAACAGGTCCTGTGGAAAAACAGCATGCAATTTAGAACCAGTAGCTTTAACTTGAATTGCAAAGGAATTCAAAACGGCTCTTGCCCAATCCAGAGCTATAATCTGCTTTACCAGTGAAACCAGATGTCAAAAGTATGCTGTATGAATTAAATATCTGATGATTCAGAATTAGAAATTTACGTTTGGGTGACGAAGATATGAATGTAAGTCTTTAATCTATCATTTCATATTATAGAAAAAGATGAGCTTCAATTTTGAAGAGCTGATATTGCATGGGTAGAAATTTAACAGTTTCTTTCTGTTCATAATGACTGGAGAATTCCAGGGCCAATACCATTTGTTCCTTTTCCCTCCATCCCCACCCCCCCCCCCCCCACAAAAAAAAACCCAGCTCAGTGAGGAAATTTTGAAGGCAGACAAGAATTGAGGGACTAAATCAGAAATTTTGTTGCGTATAGTGTCCATTAGAGGTATAAGAACCAGCAGTTCAATAAACTCACAGTAATAAAACGAGATTCTATATTTCTTTGAGAGGCTATAGAAGCTTCCTGAGGGTCATCTGTGTAATTTCCATCAAAAACTACTGAAAAGGACTACAAGGATAATACATTGCTGACTTATTGTTGTGGAATATTTTCTGCATCGTGTTCTTCTCAGGCAGTCCCTCCAGAACCGAGGATGACTTGCTTCCACATTAAAAATGCATCCAATGCGGGACCGACAGTCTCTGTCACAGGTGGGGCAGACGGTGGTTGAAGGGGCGGGTGGGTGAGGTGCTTGGGTTGACGTGCGCTCCTTCCGCTTGCTCCCGGCAAAGAGACTTGAGGTGTTCGGCGCCTTCCTTCTCCTCCACTTTGAGCGGTCTTGGGCCAGGGATTCCCAGGTGTCGATGGGGATGTTACACTTTTTCAAGGAGGGTGTCCTTGAAGCATTTCCTCTGCCCACCTGGGGGGCTCTTGCCGTGCCGGAGCTCCGAGTAGAGTGCTTGTTTTGGGAGTCTCGTATCGGGCATGCGGACAATGTGACCTGTCCATCGGAGCTGATTGAGCGTGGTCAAAGCTTCGATGTTGACCTGAGCAAGAACACTGATGTTGGTGCGCCTATCCAGCCAATGGATTTGCAGGATCTTGCGGAGGCAGCGTTGGTGGTACCTCGCCAGTGCTTTGAGGTGCCTGCTGTACATGGTCCATGTCTCTGAGGCATACAGCAGGGTGGGTATCACTGCTGCTCTGTAGACCATGAGCTTAGTGCCGGGTTTGAGGTCCTGGTCTTCAAACACTCTCTTCCTCAGGTGACCGAAGGCTGCACTGGCACACTGAAGGCGGTGTTGGACTTCGTCATCGACGTCTGCCCTTGTTGACAGTAAGCTCCCGAGGTATGGAAAGTGGTCCACGTTGTCCAAGGCCTTGTCATGGATTTTGATAATCGGGGGGCAGTACTGTGTGGCGGGGGCAGGTTGATAGAGGACCTTTGCCTTACAGATGTTTAGTGTAAGGCCCAGGCTCTCGTACGCTTTGGTGAAGGTGTTGACGAAGGTTTGGAGTTCGACGTCCGAGTGAGCACAGACGCAAGCGTCGTCTGCATACTGTAATTTGACGACAGAGGATGGGACGACCTTGGATCTGGACTGGATGCGACGGAGGTTGAACAGTTTCCCGTTTGTTCTGTAAATTTGCTCCACTCCAGTGGGGAGCTTACTGAGGGTGAGATGGAGCATTGCCGCAAGGAAGATCGAGAAGAGCGTTGGTGCGATGACACAGCCTTGCTTGACCCCGGTCTGTATGTGAATTGGGTCTGTGGTGGAACCGTTGGTCAGGATCACGGCTTGCATGTCGTCGTGAAGCAGGCAGAGGATGGTGACACAATTTTGAGGCCAGCCGAATTTGAGGAGGACACTCTATAATCCCTCGCGGTTGACAGTGTCGAAGGCCTTTGTGAGATCAAAGAAGGCCATGTACAGCGGTTGGTGCTGTTCCTTGCATTTCTCTTGTAATTGACGTGCGGTGAAGATCACGTCCATTGTGCCCCTTAGTGGGCGGAATCCGCATTGTGACTCTGGGAGGAGCTCTTCGGCCACTGAGAGGAGGCGATTGAAGAGGATTCTTGCGATGACTTTCCCTGTGGTAGACAGCAGGGAAACTTCTCTAATTACCGCAATCGGACTTGTCACCTTTCTTGAAGATGGTCACAATTACAACATCTCTGAGATCTCCTGGCATGCTCTCCTCCTTACAGATAAGAGAAATTAGTTCATGAATTCGCGCCAGTAGTGCTTCTCCGCCATGCTTTAGTGTCTCGGCGGGGATTCCATCTGCTCCTGAGGCCTTGTTGTTCTTCAGTTGTCGGATGGCCTTTTCAACCTCATGCCAGGCTGGGGTTGTGCTGAGGTGGTGGCGGGTAGCATGCTGTGGGATGGAGTTGAGGACACTCACGTCGAAGACAGTCTCGGTTAAGGAGATCTTCTAAGTGCTCCTTCCAGCAGGCACGGACTGCCTCTCTGTCCTTGATGAGCATCTCTCCATTCTTGGCCCGCAGTGGAGTAGGGCCTTGGGTGCTTGGGCCGTAGATGGTCTTGACTGCGCTAAAGAATCCACGCATTTCGTGGTTGTCGGCCTGCTGCTGGATCTCCTGCGCTTTCTCCACCCACCATCTGTTCTTTAGGTCGTGAGTTTTTTGTTGGACCTCGGCCTTCAGGCTTCTATGGAGCTGCTTTCTTGCTCTCGAGTTCTGTTGCTGTTTCCAGATCAGGAATGCCTTGCGCTTGCGACTTATTAGCTCCTGGATCTCCTGGTCGTTCTCGTTGAACCAGTCTTGGTGTTTCCTGGTTGAGTGACCGAGCGTCTCTTCACAGGTGCTGATTATGGAGGCCTAGAGTGCAGACCAGGCGCTGTGGGCACTCTGTGTCTCTGCATCACTGGGAGTCGTCAGGTTGTTTGTGAGACACAGGCTGAATAGGGCTTTCTTTGCGGGGTCTTTGAGTGCTCTAGCGTTAATTTTCTTGCGGCATTGTTTCTGCTGCCGCCACTGTTTTGGGGCTACATTGATGGAGATGACAGAGCGGATTAGGCAGTGGTCTGTCCAGCAGTCATCAGCTCCTGTCATGGCGCGGATGATGCGGACGCCCTTGCGGTCCCTTGCTCGGACGATGACGTAGTCCAGCAGAGGATGCTGCCATGAAGCCTTGTACTTGTCTCTCTGACGGAACAAGGTGTTGGTTATGACAAGGCCATGTTCTAAGCATTTTGACAGGAGGAGGGTACCGTTGGAGTTGGCTTTCCCTACCCCCTCTCTGCCGATCGCACCTCCCCAGAGGTCTGTGTCCTTTTCAACTCTGGCGTTAAAGTCGCCAAGGAGGATCAGCTTGTCGCCCGTTGGAACTCGCGACAGGGATTGTTCGAGGCTGGAGTAGAATTCCTCTTTGGTCTTGCCTGTGGCTTCCAGTGTTGGGGCGTCGCACTGATGACCGTAGCGCACTGGCTGCGGGCTAGGGTGAGCCGAAGAGTCATGAGACGCTCGTTTATACCGCTAGGAGAGTCTCTGAGATGCCCCACCAGTTCATTTTTTATGGTGAAGCCTACCCCATGGAGGCGGCGTTCTTCTTCAGTTTTGCCTTTCCAGAAGAAGGTGTAGCCACCACCTTGCTCCTTGAGCTGGCCTTCCTCTGCCTGCCGGGTCTCACTTAAGGCGACGATGTCAATGTCGAAACGTCTGAGCTCCCGGGCAACGAAAGCAGTACGGCGTTCCGGTCTGTCACTGTTGGGGTTGTCCATGAGGGTCCTGACGTTCCAGGTCCCGAACTTCATTTTAAAGGGTGGAAGATGACTGTGCATGAATTCTTTTTAACGTGGTGTGGCCGATGCACACCAGCTACTACACAGGCTTGACAGAGCAAGGTCTTGGTCCAATGGCAAGGGGATCCAAGACAATTGGAGACCAGGCTCTGCTACCTCGGCCTAGCACACACACACAAACATACTCCTACTGTCCTCCTCCCTCCTTCGTGTTAGTCTAGTTATTGTGCACTCGGTGTCTTGCTGAGTCTTGTGGCTTCTATGTTGTTCAACCCGTAAGCATTATTTGAACAGTTTCAGGCTGAATGAATGTGTACATGCACCTTTACCTTGGCTCAAATTTTAAATTACAGACCAATTTTTGTGTTCCTCAGAGTGACTATTGCTGATGCTGGGGAATGGAATACGCTTGGTGTTCATTATCACATCCAAGTCAAGTGTAGGAGAAGTTGAGTACAGTAAAGTGCCCTCAACTTTGACCCAACCTCCAAAAGAGCAGCCATTACTCTACCAATGTTATTTACAATTCCTAAACCAAGCACCTTGAGTAAGGATATTACTACTGCAAATTACAGCCCATCCTATGCATTAAGCTCACCCACAATACATGTTCTGGTTGAATGCATCCCAAAGCCATTTCATAAGAACTAGGAGCAGGAATAGGCCATGCAGCCCCTCGATCCTGCTCCACCATTCAATAAGATCATGGCTGATCTTTGACCTCAAATCCACTTTCCCACCCGATCCCCACACCCCTTGATTCCTTTAGTATCCAAAAATCTATCGATCTCAGCCTTGAATATACTCAATGACTCAGCATCCACAGCCCTCTGAGGCAGTGAATTTCAAAGATTCACAACCCTCTGAGTGAAACAATTTCTCATCATCTCGGTCCTGAATGGCCAACCCCTTGTCCAGAGACTATGTCCCCTAGTTCTAGACTCCAGCCAGGGGAAACCGCCTCTCAGCATCTACCCTGTCAAGCTCTCTCGGAGAGTATAGGCCCATTCTACTCAATCTCTCCTCATAGGACAACCCTCTCACTGAAGGAATCAATCTGGTGAACCTTTGTTGCACTGCCTCTAAGGCAAGTCTATTTTCCTTGGGTAAAGAGAACAAAACTGTGCACAGTACTTCATTGGCTGTAAAGCGCTTTGGGACGTCCGGTGGTCGTGAAAGGTGCTATATAAATGCAAATCTTTCCTTCTTCCCCCCTCTCCTTTCCCTCTTTCCTTCTTTCCCTCTTTCCTTCACAGTTGCAGCAAGACTGCCTTGCTTTTATACTCTAACGCCCTTGCAGTAAAGGCCATCAAGCCATTTGCCTTCCTAATTGCTTGCTTCACCTGCATGTTAACTTTGTTTTGTCTACTAGGATGCCCAAATACCTCCTGAACACCAATATTTAATAGTTTCTCACCATTTAGAAAATACTTTTTTTTCTATTCTTCCTACCAAAGTGAATAACCTCACGTCGGAACCAGAAGACTACCAGAGATGGGGGCTGTGGTTGATCTGGGCTAGATTTGAACTTAGCTGTCTGCACTGAAGCAGCACTATGCTAACCCACTACACCATTGCTGTTGTTTGAGGAAGTAATTCTGAATTCAAGTCCAAAAGGGACCTTTTGCTGCATTTAACTGTAACACATTAAGGTGGAAATATAGGTGCAGAATTTTACAGCACAAAGTGGGGCCATTTGATGTGGTGTGGATGTGCTGGCTCTTCATCCACTCGGTCCCATTCCACAGGCAGGACTGGTGTTTGCCTTGCAGGGTCCTGTGCAAAGGTTCGGTTTGGGGCCTCTACATTTTACGAGACAATGATACTAAATACTACCGACTTAATCTGGTGTCAAATCAGCACATGTATGATTCTGAACAGGCATGTTTGCAATAGGTAATAGAAAGATAGTTGACAAAATGATCAAGGATCAGCTATTACTGTTGCATAGGTGTCCTTTCACTGGATCTGCTCGGTGCCCCTGACTGACTCCTAACTTCTCCCTTAGTTCTTTTAGTGGCTGTTTTAAATTTATGCCTTCCAGTAACTGACTGACTGACCAATGGAAATAGTTTTTTTCTGATTTCCTTTATCTAAGCCTTTTATCATTTTGAACACCTGCATCAGATCTCCTCTTAATCTTTTCTATTATAATAAAGTTTTTCTCTTTTTTTCCCCTTAGAACTAAAACTTCTCATCCATAGTAGTAGTGAATTTCTTCTGCACCCTCTCCATGGTCTTAACACCCTTCCTGAAATAGAGGGCCCACCCTTCCTGAAATAGAGGGCCCACCCTTCCTGAAATAGAGGGCCCACCCTTCCTGAAATAGAGGGCCCACCCTTCCTGAAATAGAGGGCCCACCCTTCCTGAAATAGAGGGCCCACCCTTCCTGAAATAGAGGGCCCACCCTTCCTGAAATAGAGGGCCCACCCTTCCTGAAATAGAGGGCCCACAGCTGGACCCAATATTCTAACTGTGGCCTAACCAGTGATTGTATAGGTTTAACATTACCTCTTTGTTTTTGTAGTCTGTGTACTTCTGTATAAAACCTAGGACTCATATGCATTTTTTTTTTTGCAGTTTTATTAACTTGTCTGCCCACTTTTAAAAGATGTGCGGAGCTTAACCCTGACGTGTCTCTGTTCCTCTATTCATTTTAAAACCTGATCATTTATTGTACATTTCCTCGCCTTATTTCTCCTCCTAAAATGTATTCTCTCACATTTCTCCACATACAATTTCATTTGACATCTATCTGCCCAATCACTAACCTGACCATACTTTGCTGAAGTTGCATACAGCTGTCTTCACAGTTAACTACCCTACCTATTTTTGTGTTGTATGCCCATGTTGATATCGTGCCCCATACCCAAGTCCAGAGCAGTGGTCGCAATACTGACTCTCTGGGACACAGTTTACTTCTTTCAAGTCCAAAGAACATTCATTAACCACTACTGTTTTTATCCTTGCTGTCCTATCCCCTTTTAATCCAACGCACCTTAATTTTATGAAGAAACTTTCTACGTGCCACCTTACCAGATGCCTTTGGAAAATCTATAAACTAGTTTCTCTTTTGTCTCCTAGATTTATTTCCTTTCTCTGATCAGGTATCTTTATCACTGACTGACTGTTCCTCCTCATTCTGCACTTTTCTATTAAAACCATTTTTATGATTTGCCAGTTATTCCACTACCCTTGCATTGTCTAATTACCCCGCTTAATTTCTTAGAATGTGATCCAGCACTGTCTCTTTCCTTGGAGTAAACTTGTGCTGATCTAGAAGGCAAGTCTGGACGCATTGCTTGGCCACTTGACATTACTTTTACCCCAGTCTATCTTTGGATAATTAAGGTCACGTTATTATGGCTCCCGTGTTGTACATTTTATCTCATTTGTTTACATATCTGTTACTCCATCTCCTTTCCATTGTTTGGTCGTTTATGATATACTTCCAATAGAGTTCCCTTTTCATTCCTGATCTCTAAACAAATGGATTCAACTTTTGCACCATCTCCTATATCTTCTCTTGTCCTGTAATTTTTTATTAACACTGTCGCCCCCTGCTCCCTTTTTTCTTACTCTCTCACTCCCATATATCTTGCAACCAGGAATGTTTGGCTCCAGTCCAGCACTAACCTAAGCTATGTTTCTGTTGATGCTGGTACAGCGTATCCTCCCCATAGCAATTTGTGCCTCGAGCTCACCAATTTTATTCACAACACTTGGTTTAGCTGGACCTGAACTTGGTATGTTGGTTTAATTCACATTACTTTGAGATTTTGAAATGGCAAGAATTTGACCTCTGCTTTACATGGAGCTGTGATATTAGGATGTTGATATTGGACCATGAATTTTCAGACGAGGTGTCATCAGATGGTATAGATCTGGCACCAATGACCAGCTAATACTGGCGTTGATGTGTATAACAACAAATCTTTATCAGTCACTGCCAACAGAGCAAGTTCAATACAGACTATGGTAAATAGAGTTATTCATTAATATTAGCATTTGTTAGTTTTGCAAGTTCTTGGGGATTGTTTTATTATTAGAAGTGTTGCAGTAAACTAAGCACAGTAATGCTAACTGTGGTTGCATTTCTTGCATAATAAAACAAAAAGCTTTATACAGACATAATTCATTTGAATTCAGTCCAAATTGCTTAATCAAACTGAACTGACACACCATGTATATTGGAGGATTTGATTTGATTTGAAAGGAAACCTAACAAACACCCACGCCTTGCTGCAGGCTTAACTATGGTTTAAGATTCGATTTACTTTGAATTGGTCTTTTGTAAACAAAGTGTAAATAATTCAGTCAATCTTAACAACATTTGATGTGCTGTGTGGTAAGGGAATTTCACTAGCCTAATTTATATTTTTAATCTTTGTGTCTTCATAATATGTGGAAAATGATGAACTCCGTCCTTTGTTGTGGTTTTCATGTTTTTGTGTCATAGTTTTCAGAACAACAAAATGCAACATGTAGTGCATTTAAAGTAGAAAAAGTCCCAATGTGCTGTACAGGGGGTGGAGAATAAATACACAGATAAACATCATAATCGTCATTTAGAAAGGCACAGATTAATCAAGGACATGGATTTGTTAAGGAATGGTTGAGTCTGACTAATTTGATTTGAATTTTTTGAGGAGTTAACAAGGAGGGTTGATGAGGGTAGCACATTTGATGTAGTCTATATGGATTTTAGCATGGCTTTTGACAAGGTCTCACATGGCAGACTGGTCAGAAAAGTAAAAGCCTATGGGATCCAAGGCAAAGTGGTGAGTTGGATCCAAAATTGACTTAGTGGCAGGAAGCAAATGGTAATAATCGATGGATGTTTTTGTGACTCGGAGGCCGTTTCCAGTGGGGTTCCGCAGGGCTCAGTACTAGGTCCCTTGCTTTTTGTGGTATATGTCAATGATTTAGACTTACGTGTAGGAGTTTGCAGATGATACAAAAATTGGCTGTGTGGTTGATAGTGAGGAAGAAAGCTGTAGACCGCAGGAAGGTATTAATGGACTGGTCAGGTGGACAGAAAAGTGGCAAATTGAATTCATTCGGGAGAAGTGTGAGGTAATGCATTTGGGGAGAGCTAACAAGGTAAGGGAATACACAATAAGATACTGAGAAGCATAGAGGAACAGCGGGACCTTGGAGTGTATGTCCACAGATCCCTGAAGGTAGCAGGACAGGTAGATAAGGTGGGTAAGAAGGCATATGGGATACTTTCCTTTATTAGCAGAGGCATAGAATATAAGAGCAGGGAGGCTATGCTAGAACTGCATAAAACATCTAGTTAGGCCACAGTTCGAGTACTGCATACAGTTCTGGTCACCACATTACAGGAAAGATGTGATTGCACTAGAGAGGGTACAGAGGAGATTTACAAGGATGTTGCCTAGACTGGAGAATTTAAAGTAATTGGTAGAAGGATTAGAGGGTAGTGGAGAACTTTTTTCACCCAGAAGGTGGTGGGGGTCTGGAACTCACTGCCTGAAAGGGTGGTAGATGCAGAAACGCTGATCGCATTTTAAAAAAGTACTTGGATATGCACTTGAAGTGCTGTAACCTACAGGGCGACGGACCAAGAGCTGGAAAGTGGGATTAGGCTGGTGAAGGAAGTTCCTCCAGCAGTGGTTGGACAAAGAGAGGAGGAATGCACCCAAGAACCCAAGTGTCTGGGAGAGAATGGAAGGCTGTGAATTGCAGAGATTGGGTGGCGTGAAGCCATAGAGGGATTTGAGTATGAGTTTAAATTCAATAGGTTGGGGACAGAATAGAACTGAAATCTCCTTTGGCGATCTGTAAGGTGTTTAGTTCCCATATGCCTTACAAGGATTCTTGGACTCTGGATTTACAGGAACAAAATATACATGGCACAAAGGTTTAGGCTCAACCCAAAACTGTTAGTTTATCAAAACCAACAAACGACAGACAAAAACCCCTTCGAGATTTGGCTGAAACTTACAATCACCCATGCGGCTGGTCGTTACCGATGTTGATTATAGGCCCTGGATCTGGAGGTGACCGGTCCCCCGTGCTTCTTCACCTGACTGCAGCAGTCCACAGGTCAATGTCACTCCTTCTTCTAGTTCTTCAGTCACCTGGCCCCATAGCTGGGCCTCCCCCAATCAGTTTCGGTTGTCAGTTTGCTGAACTGTCCGACATTCACACTTTGTCAACCTGTAATTCAATCACCAGAGGTAGAGAGAGCTGTGAGATCGAAGATAACTCCTTATCTCCTCTCCCGCTCTCTGTAACGCATATTCAATGTGATTTCTGTTACTGTTGATGGGCGGTTGGCTGATTGTCTGCTCGGGACTAGTGTGTCTTCCATTCGTGTCAGTAAGTCGATCGTGACCCACATTGTTTCAGTTAAACTCCGAGCATTGTCCAGATGTTAATTTTTCCCATTGAAACCAATCGTGATTCAAGGCCTCACAGTTCAATGTCCGTGTCCTTTTCAGAGTTAATCATGAGTCAAAGCTTTCATTGTCCAGTATCAATGTGTTCTCCAAGAACTGCAGACTTTGATGACTGGCACCTTTTCTGTGCCTCGAAGTTTAACCGTTTCATGCCCTTGTGCTGGGGCCAAACTGTCCCCTGAAACTTACATTTCCTCCACCTGTTAATTTTGGAAGTATTTTTGTGTGTTACATCTTTCAGAATAAAACATGTTCCATTTGACTGGCGAGTTCACTGGCTGTTTCACATTGCTGCTTATAAACATCTAACCGTTTTACATTTTAAAATGAGTCACTTTTTCTGAGGGGGCACTTCATAAATAACGATGCACTGAATTATGTTCGAGCATTTGGAGATTGTTGTGGCAGAAAACTGCCATGTACTTCGAATGAAGTAAAAATAGAAAATGCTGTAAACACTCGATCAGTCAGCACCTATGTAGTGAACATATGAGTTAACGTTTTCAGTGTAGATCCTGTTCTAATGAAGGGACTACACCTGAAACGGTAACTCGCCTGTTCTCTCCACAGATGCTGACTGACCAGCTGTGTTTGTAGCATTTTCTGTTTTTGTTTCAAATTGACAGCATCTGCATCTTTTTGTTTCAGCTCGTTTAGTTTGAATGTTCAAATTGTAGCCTTCTAGTAACTCAGTGGGCCAGTGTACGTTAAGTAAACCACAGAGGCCAGGAAGGTTCCTGTGCTGAGGTCACTGATCTCAGCCCATGCACAAGTGGGAATGCTGTAATTAATGAGCAGGGGGTGGGGGAATGGGAGGAGGAAATTATCAAGAGTTCCTGCTCCTTATTGCTGTCCAGTATTGGGAGAGGAAAATATAGGCCTGGATTTTGTGGTGGTAATGAATGGCGAAACTGAGCGTTCGTCATCATTACCCTTGTGAAACTGACAGCAACTTCAGGATTTGGCGCGTGTGCATGTAAATGCGGAAATGCAGAACTTGCGGTCAGCCGCTCCCTGCTCCACCACCGTTGCATTGCTTAACTCCCCAGAGCCGGCAATCACTTCAAATCACCCAGAAGGTTGTGAACTTCCCCTATTACGCTGGAATGTCGCTGTTAAAACCCCCCGAAAAAGTTGACCCTTGTTGAAAGCGGTGTAATTGGGTTTTTAACGGCCTATTGACAGCTGAATAACCGTTATGGCCCTGAAAAACTTTTTTATTTGTGGAATGTAAAATTTTGCATGGTTTTTAAAAATAATTTTGTAAAAATTGTTTGATATTTCCACTTCCACCTTAATCCTATGTGTATGACCCAATCTTTATTTTGCGCTCTCTAAAATTTATAAAAACTAAATTAGAATATCTGCATTTTTACTTCCTGGTTTGCTGTCTGAGAATTCTTCAAAGTGATTGGCTGCTCAACCTGCTTCATGACATCACTGTTGCTGGATGTTGGAGAGTCACTTGATTTGGCTAAGATCAGGAGAGCTGAAATTCACGCTATAGACATCGCTAGATCTTTATGGGCAGTTATTTTCGAGGTCAGCAGTGAGCTTCGCCGCTGACCATGAATTCTGGGCCATAGGGTTTGGTTGTGACGCTCCCAAAGTAACTAACTGTCAAAGCTCACAAAAGGACAGCCATTGTGCAGGCTATCTGACGGCTTCCAGCGGCTATGAAGCTATAGCATGAGCTGGTGCCTTAAACGGAAGTGAGGCTTGGGACCAAAAATCAATTATACTGTAAACCGACCCTTTTGAAATTTGGAAATTAAACTTGGGCTAATATTTTGAGCACTTGAGCAATGGCTGTTCAAAGTAGGAGAAATTAAACTATAATAAGCATTAGATTTATTAGAGTAACTGTTTGGCATTCCTATTTATTCAGCAAGTTACCTGAAACTGTCTTGTTTAACTTCTGTAGGCGACTGTTGGAGTCCTCCCTTATTTCTCTGTCTCGAAACGATGGTTCTGGGTCAAGAGAGCATCCAATTTACCCAGATCCAGCCAGGTAAGGCTAGCTGCTATTCTCCTACACTGCAGCCACTTTTATTTATTAATCTACTAATTCTGGTAAAAGTACATTTCATTTTTCATGTGCAATGATGTTATGTGCTTCACCTACTGTGCCATGTGTCCTGCATGCCAATTTTTAAATTGCTTTTATTTTGCTTAATTTTCTCTAATTCTCTCTTTTGGATGACGGATTCTCCACTCTAAAGGAGCTCTGGTTCCATTAATCATAGATCAGATCCTTTGGCCCTACTTATTCTAGTTAGTGGGGGGAAATGAGTCCAATGAAAAGGATGAGCAATAATGGTAAAAGGATCGCATGTTTTACTTAGTGCAAATAAATTTGCTGTTATATTTGAAGTTATCAAATCTGTGAAGCACAGTAAGATGCCACGGTTTTTTGAGAGTTAACATGCCAATCATATATTGAATAGTCGAAATTGCTGGTAGCTAATATATGAAGGTCTTTGTGTGTGTCGTTTCTGTAGTAGATATAAAATAGACTATTCTGCTAGATTCTTTTTGGTTTAGGAAGAATGCTCTCTGACTTGGATTTTTTGTGTTTAGCCATATTAAAAGGTGAATTACTTAGAGGTCTTTTGGGCACGTAATCATCAACTGTTGAGTTCAAAATAGTCAGTTTAGGTTCTCGCTGTATCTGTCTGGTGTAATTGTATTCCTGAGTGTTGTGAGCAGATCCTTTGATTGACATTTGAAGGTGGTGCTTGGCCAGTTAATAGCTTATGGTTCTCCTGAGTTGTCTGAAGTTTAGAACTTTCCAAGTAGCTGCTTGCTTATCGTCCGTTTTGCTTTTGTTCCTGCTCCACTTTATATTAAAAAAAAACACACGTCACACAATCATTGGAAGTAATGCCACTTTAAGAGGACACAAGATAAAAACCTAAGATCATATAACATGCATCTAACCCATGCATTATTCACACATAATTAAAGGTAATATACAGGATTATGAGCAACAACTTGCATTTATATAGCACTTTTAACAGAGTAAAACGTCCCAAGGTACTTCACAGGAGCGTTGGGATGTCTAGTCCTAAGACTAGTCCCAGGCCTCCAGTTAACGAAGTAAACTTTTCTGGTCTCCTCCCCGCTATCGGGTGAGTTACATCAAGAATGGGTTTGTGGCAAGAAACTAATTTCTTTTAGTGTTTACTCAAATATAAATTACTGAATTAGAGAGAGTGAGTGAGTGAGAAGATCTGTAATTCATTATGAAAAGTGAGTACAGAAATCTCTTGTGGTGTAGCACATGGGGAGCTGAGCCAAATGCAGTGTTTAGACCAGGCAGAGCGAAAGGGGAGCAGGGAGGGGGAGAGGAGAGAGCAGGGAGGGGGAGAGGAGAGAGCAGGGAGGGGGAGAGGAGAGAGCAGGGAGGGGGAGAGGAGAGAGCAGGGAGGGGGAGAGGAGAGAGCAGGGAGGGGGAGAGAGGAGAGAGCAGGGAGGGGGAGAGAGGAGAGAGCAGGGAGGGGGAGAGAGGAGGGGGAGAGAGGAGAGGGTGGGGGGAGAGAGGAGAGAGCAGGAGGGGGAGAGAGGAGAGAGCAGGGAGGGGGAGAGAGGAGAGAGCAGGGAGGGGGAGAGAGGAGAGAGCAGGGAGGGGGAGAGAGGAGAGAGCAGGGAGGGGGAGAGAGAGGAGAGAGCAGGGAGGGGGAGAGAGAGGAGAGAGCAGGGAGGGGGAGAGAGAGGAGAGAGCAGGGAGGGGGAGAGAGAGGAGAGAGCAGGGAGGGGGAGAGAGAGGAGAGAGCAGGGAGGGGGAGAGAGAGGAGAGAGCAGGGAGGGGGAGAGAGAGGAGAGAGCAGGGAGGGGGAGAGAGAGGAGAGAGCAGGGAGGGGGAGAGAGAGGAGAGAGCAGGGAGGGGGAGAGAGAGGAGAGAGCAGGGAGGGGGAGAGAGAGGAGAGAGCAGGGAGGGGGAGAGAGAGGAGAGAGCAGGGAGGGGGAGAGAGAGGAGAGAGCAGGGAGGGGGAGAGAGAGGAGAGAGCAGGGAGGGGGAGAGAGAGGAGAGAGCAGGGAGGGGGAGAGAGAGGAGAGAGCAGGGAGGGGGAGAGAGAGGAGAGAGCAGGGAGGGGAGAGAGAGGAGAGAGCAGGGAGGGGAGAGAGAGGAGAGAGCAGGGAGGGGGAGAGAGAGGAGAGAGCAGGGAGGGGGAGAGAGAGGAGAGAGCAGGGAGGGGGAGAGAGAGGAGAGAGCAGGGAGGGGGAGAGAGGAGAGAGCAGGGAGGGGGAGAGAGGAGAGAGCAGGGAGGGGGAGAGAGGAGAGAGCAGGGAGGGGGAGAGAGGAGAGAGCAGGGAGGGGGAGAGGAGGAGAGAGCAGGGAGGGGAGAGGAGGGGGAGGAGAGGAGGAGAGGGAGGGGGAGAGAGGAGGGAGAGAGCAGGGAGGGGGAGAGAGGAGGGAGGGGGAGAGAGGAGAGAGCAGGGAGGGGGAGAGAGAGGAGAGAGCAGGGAGGGGGAGAGAGAGGAGAGAGCAGGGAGGGGGAGAGAGAGGAGAGAGCAGGGAGGGGGAGAGAGAGGAGAGAGCAGGGAGGGGGAGAGAGGAGAGAGGAGAGAGCAGGGAGGGGGAGAGAGGAGAGAGCAGGGAGGGGGAGAGAGGAGAGAGCAGGGAGGGGGAGAGAGGAGAGAGCAGGGAGGGGGAGAGAGGAGAGAGCAGGGAGGGGGAGAGAGGAGAGAGCAGGGAGGGGGAGAGAGGAGGGGGAGAGAGGAGGGGGAGAGAGGAGAGAGCAGGGAGGGGGAGAGAGGAGAGAGCAGGGAGGGGGAGAGGAGAGAGCGGGGAGGGGGAGAGAGGAGAGAGCGGGGAGGGGGAGAGAGGAGAGAGCGGGGAGGGGGAGAGAGGAGAGAGCGGGGAGGGGGAGAGAGGAGAGAGCGGGGAGGGGGAGAGAGGAGAGAGCGGGGAGAGCGGGGAGAGAGGAGAGAGAGGGGAGAGCGGAGAGAGCGGAGAGAGCGGGGAGAGCGGGGAGAGCGGGGAGAGCGGAGAGAGCGGGGAGAGCGGGGAGGGGGAGAGAGGAGAGAGCGGGGAGAGCGGGGAGGGGGAGAGAGGAGAGAGCGGGGAGAGCGGGGAGGGGGAGAGAGGAGAGAGCGGGGAGAGCGGGGAGGGGGAGAGAGGAGAGAGCGGGGAGAGCGGGGAGAGGAGAGAGGAGAGAGCGGGGAGGGGGAGAGAGGAGAGAGCGGGGAGAGCGGAGAGAGAGGAGAGAGCGGGGAGAGCGGAGAGAGAGGAGAGAGCGGGGAGAGCGGGGAGAGAGGAGAGAGCGGGGAGAGCGGGGAGAGCGGAGAGAGAGGGGAGAGCGGAGAGAGAGGAGAGAGAGGAGAGAGAGGAGAGAGCGGAGAGAGCGGAGAGAGCGGGGAGAGCGGGGAGAGCGGGGAGAGAGGGGAGAGAGGAGAGAGAGGAGAGAGAGGGGAGAGAGGGGAGAGAGGGGAGAGAGGGGAGAGAGGGGAGAGAGGGGAGAGCGGGGAGAGCGGGGAGAGCGGGGAGAGCGGGGAGAGCGGGGAGAGCGGGGAGAGCGGGGAGAGAGGGGAGAGAGGGGAGAGCGAGGAGAGAGCGGAGAGAGAGGAGAGAGCGGAGAGAGGAGAGAGAGAGGAGAGAGGAGAGAGCGAGGAGAGGAGAGAGGAGAGAGCGGGGAGGGGGAGAGGAGAGAGCGGGGAGGGGGAGAGGGGAGAGAGGAGAGAAGAGAGAGGAGAGAGCGGGGAGGGGGAGAGGGGAGAGAGGAGAGAGCGGGGAGGGGGAGAGAAGAGAGAGGAGAGAGCGGGGAGGGGGAGAGGGGAGAGAGGAGAGAGCGAGGAGGGGGAGAGAGGAGAGAGGAGAGAGGAGAGAGCGGGGAGGGGGAGAGAGGAGAGAGGAGAGAGGAGAGAGCGGGGAGGGGGAGAGAGGAGAGAGGAGAGAGGAGAGAGGAGAGAGGAGAGAGGAGAGCGGAGAGAGCGGAGAGAGCGGAGAGAGCGGAGAGAGCGGAGAGAGCGGAGAGAGCGGGGAGGGGGAGAGAGAGGAGAGAGGAGAGAGGGGGAGAGGAGAGAGGAGAGAGCGGGGAGGGGGAGAGGGGAGAGAGGAGAGAGGAGAGCGGGGAGGGGGAGAGAGGAGAGAGCGGGGAGGGGGAGAGAGGAGAGAGGAGAGAGGAGAGAGCGGGGAGGGGGAAGAGGAGAGAGGAGAGAGCGGGGAGGGGGAGAGGGGAGAGAGGAGAGAGGAGAGAGAGGAGAGAGCGGGGAGGGGGAGAGAGGAGAGAGGAGAGAGCGGGGAGGGGGAGAGAGGAGAGAGGAGAGAGCGGGGAGGGGGAGAGAGGAGAGAGGAGAGAGCGGGGAGGGGGAGAGAGGAGAGAGGAGAGAGCGGGGAGGGGGAGAGAGGAGAGAGGAGAGAGCGGGGAGGGGGAGAGAGGAGAGAGGGGAGAGAGGGGAGAGGAGAGAGGAGAGAGGAGAGAGGAGAGAGGAGAGAGGAGAGAGGAGAGAGGAGAGAGGAGAGAGGAGAGAGGAGAGCGGGGAGGGGGAGAGGGAGAGAGGAGAGAGGAGAGAGCGGGGAGGGGGAGAGGAGAGAGGAGAGAGCGGGGAGGGGGAGAGAGGAGAGAGGAGAGAGCGGGGAGGGGGAGAGGAGAGAGCGGGGAGGGGGAGAGAGGAGAGAGGAGAGAGCGGGGAGGGGAGAGAGGAGAGAGGAGAGAGGAGAGAGCGGGGAGGGGGAGAGAGGAGAGAGGAGAGAGCGGGAGGGGGAGAGAGGAGAGAGCGGGAGGGGGAGAGAGGAGAGAGCGGGAGAGAGGAGAGAGGAGAGGAGGGAGGGGGAGAGAGGAGAGAGGAGAGAGCGGGGAGGGGGAGAGAGGAGAGAGCGGGGAGGGGGAGAGAGGAGAGGGGAGAGAGGAGAGAGCGGGGAGGGGGAGAGGAGAGAGAGGAGAGAGCGGGGAGGGGGAGAGAGGAGAGAGGAGAGAGGAGAGAGGAGAGGGGAGAGGGGAGAGGGGAGAGGGGAGAGGGAGAGGGAGAGAGCGGGGAGGGGGAGAGAGGAGAGAGGAGAGAGGAGAGAGCGGGGTGGGGGAGAGAGGAGAGAGGAGAGGAGAGAGGAGAGAGGAGAGAGGAGAGAGGAGAGAGGAGAGAGGAGAGAGGGAGAGGGGAGAGAGGGGAGAGGGGAGAGAGCGGGAGGGGAGAGGGGAGAGAGCGGGGAGGGGGAGAGGGAGAGAGCGGGGAGGGAGGGAGAGGGAGAGAGCGGGGAGGGGGAGAGGGGAGAGAGCGGGGAGGGGAGAGGGGAGAGAGCGGGGAGGGGAGAGGGGAGAGAGCGGGAGGGGGAGAGGGGAGAGAGCGGGGAGGGGGAGAGGGAGAGAGCGGGGAGGGGGAGAGGGGAGAGAGCGGGGAGGGGGAGAGGGGAGAGAGCGGGAGGGGAGGGGAGAGGGGAGAGAGCGGGGAGGGGGAGAGGGGAGAGAGCGGGGAGGGGGAGAGGGGAGAGAGCGGGGAGGGGGAGAGGGGAGAGCGGGAGGGGGAGAGGGAGAGAGCGGGAGGGGGAGAGGGAGAGAGCGGGGAGGGGGAGAGGGAGAGAGCGAGAGGGGAGAGGGGAGAGAGCGGGGAGGGGGAGAGGGGAGAGAGCGGGGAGGGGGAGAGGGGAGAGAGCGGGGAGGGGGAGAGGGGAGAGAGCGGGGAGGGGGAGAGGGAGAGAGCGGGGAGGGGGAGAGGGGAGAGAGCGGGGAGGGGGAGAGGGGAGAGAGCGGGAGGGGGAGAGGGAGAGAGGAGAGAGCGGGGAGGGGGAGAGGGGAGAGAGCGGGGAGGGGGAGAGGGGAGAGAGCGGGGAGGGGGAGAGGGGAGAGAGCGGGGAGGGGGAGAGGGGAGAGAGCGGGGAGGGGGAGAGGGGAGAGAGCGGGGAGGGGGAGAGGGGAGAGAGCGGGGAGGGGGAGAGGGGAGAGAGCGGGGAGGGGGAGAGGGGAGAGAGCGGGGAGGGGGAGAGGGGAGAGAGCGGGAGGGGGAGAGGGGAGAGAGCGGGGAGGGGGAGAGGGGAGAGAGCGGGGAGGGGGAGAGGGGAGAGAGCGGGGAGGGGGAGAGGGGAGAGAGCGGGGAGGGGGAGAGGGGAGAGAGCGGGGAGGGGGAGAGGGGAGAGAGCGGGGAGGGGGAGAGGGGAGAGAGCGGGGAGGGGGAGAGGGGAGAGAGCGGGGAGGGGGAGAGGGGAGAGAGCGGGGAGGGGGAGAGGGGAGAGAGCGGGGAGGGGGAGAGGGGAGAGAGCGGGGAGGGGGAGAGGGGAGAGAGCGGGGAGGGGGAGAGGGGAGAGAGCGGGGAGGGGGAGAGGGGAGAGAGCGGGGAGGGGGAGAGGGAGAGAGCGGGGAGGGGGAGAGGGGAGAGAGCGGGGAGGGGGAGAGGGGAGAGAGCGGGGAGGGGGAGAGGGGAGAGAGCGGGGAGGGGGAGAGGGGAGAGAGCGGGGAGGGGGAGAGGGGAGAGAGCGGGGAGGGGGAGAGGGGAGAGAGCGGGGAGGGGGAGAGGGGAGAGAGCGGGGAGGGGGAGAGGGGAGAGAGCGGGGAGGGGGAGAGGGGAGAGAGCGGGGAGGGGGAGAGGGGAGAGAGCGGGGAGGGGGAGAGGGGAGAGAGCGGGGAGGGGGAGAGGGGAGAGAGCGGGGAGGGGGAGAGGGGAGAGAGCGGGGAGGGGGAGAGGGGAGAGAGCGGGGAGGGGGAGAGGGGAGAGAGCGGGGAGGGGGAGAGGGGAGAGAGCGGGGAGGGGGAGAGGGGAGAGAGCGGGGAGGGGGAGAGGGGAGAGAGCGGGAGAGGGAGAGGGGAGAGAGCGGGGAGGGAGAGGGGAGAGAGCGGGGAGGGGGAGAGGGGAGAGAGCGGGGAGGGGGAGAGCGGGAGGGGAGAGAGCGGGGAGGGGGAGAGGGGAGAGAGCGGGGAGGGGAGAGGGGAGAGAGCGGGGAGGGGGAGAGGGAGAGAGCGGGGAGGGGAGAGGGGAGAGAGCGGGGGGGGGAGGGGAGAGCGGGGAGGGGGAGAGGGGAGAGAGCGGGGAGGGGGAGAGGGAGAGAGCGGGGAGGGGGAGAGGGGAGAGAGCGGGGAGGGGAGAGGGGAGAGGGGAGAGAGCGGGGAGGGGAGAGGGAGAGAGCGGGGAGGGGGAGAGGGGAGAGAGCGGGGAGGGGGAGAGGGGAGAGAGCGGGGAGGGGGAGAGGGGAGAGAGCGGGGAGGGGGAGAGGGGAGAGAGCGGGGAGGGGAGAGGGGAGAGAGCGGGAGGGGGAGAGGGGAGAGAGCGGGGAGGGGAGAGAGCGGGGAGGGGGAGAGGGAGAGAGCGGGGAGGGGGAGAGGGGAGAGAGCGGGGAGGGGAGAGCGGAGGAGGAGAGGGAGAGAGCGGGGAGGGGGAGAGGGGAGAGAGCGGGGAGGGGGAGAGGGGAGAGAGCGGGGAGGGAGGAGAGGGGAGAGAGCGGGGAGGGGGAGAGGGGGAGAGCGGGGAGGGGGAGAGCGGGGAGGGGAGAGGGGAGAGGGAGAGAGCGGGGAGGGGGAGAGGGGAGAGAGCGGGAGGGGGAGAGGGGAGAGAGCGGGAGAGGGAGAGGGGAGGGGGTGAGGGGAGAGAGCGGGGAGGGGAGAGGGGAGAGGGGAGAGAGGGGAGGGGGAGAGGGGAGGGGAGAGGGGAGAGAGCGGGGAGGGGGAGAGGGGAGAGAGCGGGGAGGGGGAGAGGGGAGAGAGCGGGGAGGGGAGAGGGAGAGAGCGGGGAGGGGGAGAGGGGAGAGAGCGGGAGGGGGAGGGGAGAGGGAGAGAGCGGGGAGGGGGAGAGGGGAGAGAGCGGGAGGGAGAGGAGAGCGGGGAGGGGAGAGGGGAGCGAGCGGGAGGGGAGAGGGGGGAGAGGGGAGAGGGGAGAGAGCGGAGAGGGGAGAGGGGAGAGAGCGGGGAGGGGAGAGAGCGGGGAGGGGAGAGGGGAGAGAGCGGGGAGGGGGAGAGGGGAGAGCGGGGAGGGGGAGGGGAGAGGGGAGGGGAGAGGGGAGAGGCGGGAGAGGGGAGAGAGCGGGGAGGGGGAGAGGGGAGAGAGCGGGGAGGGGGGAGGGGAGAGAGCGGGGAGGGGGAGAGGGGAGAGAGCGGGGAGAGGGGAGAGGGGAGAGAGCGGGGAGGGGAGAGGGGAGAGAGCGGGAGGGGAGGGGGAGAGGGGAGAGAGCGGGGAGGGGGAGAGGGGGAGGGGGAGGGGAGAGAGCGGGGAGGGGGAGAGGGGAGAGAGCGGGGAGAGGGGAGAGAGCGGGGGAGGGGGAGAGGGGAGAGAGCGGGGAGGGGGAGAGGGGAGAGAGCGGGGAGGGGGAGAGGGGAGAGAGCGGGGAGGGGGAGAGGGGAGAGAGCGGGGAGGGGGAGAGGGGAGAGAGCGGGGAGGGGAGAGAGCGGGAGAGAGCGGGAGGGGAGAGAGCGGGAGGGGAGAGGGGAGAGAGCGGGGAGAGGGGAGAGGGGAGAGAGCGGGGAGGGGGAGAGGGGAGAGAGCGGGGAGGGGGAGAGGGGAGAGAGCGGGGAGGGGGAGAGGGGAGAGCGGGGAGGGGAGAGCGGGGGGGAGAGGGGAGAGGGGGAGAGAGCGGGGAGGGGGAGAGGGGAGAGAGCGGGGAGGGGAGAGGGGAGAGAGCGGGGAGGGGGAGAGGGGAGAGAGCGGGGAGGGGGAGAGGGGAGAGAGCGGGGAGGGGGAGAGGGGAGAGAGCGGGGAGGGGGAGAGGGAGAGAGCGGGGGGGGAGAGGGGAGAGAGCGGGGAGGGGGAGAGGGGAGAGAGCGGGGAGGGGGAGAGAGCGGGGAGGGGGAGAGGGGAGAGGGGAGAGCGGGGAGGGGGAGAGGGGAGAGGGGAGGGAGGGGGAGAGGGGAGAGAGCGGGGAGGGGGAGAGGGGAGAGAGCGGGAGGGGAGAGGGGAGAGAGAGGGGGAGAGGGAGAGGGGAGAGAGCGGGGAGGGGAGAGGGGAGAGAGCGGGGAGGGGGAGAGGGGAGAGGGGAGAGGGGAGCGGGGAGGGGAGAGGGAGAGGGGAGGAGCGGGGAGGGGAGAGGGGAGAGAGAGGGGAGGGGGAGAGAGCGGGGAGGGGGAGAGGGGAGAGAGCGGGGAGGGGGAGAGGGAGAGAGCGGGGAGCGGGAGAGGGGAGAGGGAGAGAGCGGGGAGGGGGAGAGGGGAGGAGCGGGAGGGGGAGAGGGGAGAGGGAGGGGAGAGGGGAGAGCGGGGAGGGGGAGAGGGGAGAGGGGAGAGAGCGAGGAGGGGGAGAGGGGAGAGGGGAGAGAGCGGGGAGGGGGAGAGGGGAGAGGGGAGAGAGCGGGGAGGGGGAGAGGGGAGAGAGCGGGAGAGGGGAGAGGGGAGAGAGCGGGGA